>NW_028317843.1:3097500-3697500 GCF_062004578.1 Staurois parvus
TCACTAACCTGATCACTGTTTTTGGTAGAAATGATAATTCTACATGGCAAATAATTTACTAGCAGGTGTAGTAGAGTAATAAAAATCCAACAGACCCAACAGTCATGACATGCATGCTGCTGATTCTGTGTAATTGAATCACTAATTGAAAGGGGCGTGTTCAAAATAATAGCAGTGTGGAGGGCTATTAGTGAGGTAATTCATTCTTTGAAAAACAGGTGGCAATTATTGCCCTTATTTAAGGAAGGAAGGCAGCAAATGTTGTACATGCTGGTTACAGTGCATTTCTCTCTGAAATTCTGACGAAAATGGGTCGTTCCAGACATTGTTCAGAAGAACAGCGTACCTTGATTAAAAAGTGGATTGGAGAGGGGAAAACATAAAAAGAAGTGCAGAAAATGATAGGATGCTCAGCTAAAATGATCGCAAATGCTTTAAAACGGCAACCAAAACCTAAAAGATGTGGAAAAAGCAAAAAACTACCATTCGAATGGATAGAAGAATAGCCAAAATGGCAAGAACTCGGCCAACAATCAGCTCCAGGAAGATGAATGAAGGTCTAAAGTTACCTGTGAGTACTGTTACAATTAGAAGATGCCTATGTGAAGCCAAGCTATCTGCAAGAATCCCCCGCAAAGTCCCACTGTTGAAAAAAAGACGTGCTGAAGAGGTTACAATTTGCCAAAGAGCACATTGACTGGCCTAAAGAGAAATGGCGCAACATTTTGTGGACTGATGAAAGTAAGATTGTTCTTTTTGGGTCTAGTGGCCGGAGACAGTTTGTCAGACGACCCCCAAACACTGAATTCAAGCCACAGTACACTGTGAAGACAGTGAAGCATGGTTGCGCAAGCACCATGATATGGGGATGTTTCTCATACTACGGTGTTGGGCCTATTTATCGCATACCAGGGATCATGGATCAGTTTGAATACATCAGAATACTTGAAGAGGTCATGCTGCCTTATGCTGAAGAGGAAATGCCCTTGAAATGGGTGTTCCAACAAGACAACGACCCCAAACACACCAGTAAACGTGCAACATCTGAGTTCCAGACCAACAAGATTGACGTTATGGAGTGGCCAGCCCAATCCCCGGATCTTAATCCAATAGAAAACTTGTGGGGTGACATCAAAAATGCAGTTTCTGAGGCAAAACTAAGATATAGAGAAGAACTGTGGAATGTAGTCCAATCATCCTGGGCTGGAATACCTGTTCACAGGTGCCAGAAGTTGGTTGACTCCATGCAACACAGATGTACAGCAGTTCTCAGAAACAGTGCTTATACAACTAAATATTCATTAAGTGATTCAAAGGAAAGCAAAATCTTCAAACATTTTCAGTTTATATAGTGAATGTTTGAGTTTGTAAAGAAGAATACAAACACTGCTATTTTTTTTGAACAGTCTAATATTCACTTTTCTTCAATTTTTTTAGAGGAACAACACAAATTTGATATATTTTTCTACATGTTTTGATTTGGAATAGAATGCGTAGTGTTCCCAATGCATTTGTGTGTATGAAATAAAAGCTATTAGAAGGATTTTGAGCTTTATTCACTTTTTTCAACACACTGCTATTATTTTGAACACAACTGTATATAACCACACATGCACATATACACACAATCACTGGCCACTTTATTAGGTATTCTGATCCTTCCATCTGAATGTTGCAGCAACCAGTCTGCCCATTCTCTTCTGACATCTACAAGCCATTTTCCTCCACACAACTGCTGCTCACTGGATATTTTCTCTTTTTCGGTCCATTCTCTGTAAATCCTAGAGATGGTTGTGCTTGAAATTCCCAGTAGATCAGCAGACCAGACCATCTGGCCCATTCAAAGTCACTTAAGTCCCCTTTCTTCCCCATTCTGATTCTCGGTTTGAACTTCAGTAATCATCTTTACCACATCTACATGCCTAAATGCATTGAGTTGCTGCCATGTGATTGGCTGATTATCAATTTGTGTCACCAAGAAATTGAAGAAGTGTACCTAATAAAGTGGCCGGTGAGTGTGTGTGTGTATATATATATATATATATATATATATATATATATATATATATCATTTTTTTTTTTAATAAACAAATAAAAACATTAATCTTCAGCTCCCAGCAATTACAGTGGACGATGTCTATATTTTTCTACTTGAGTATCAAAGGCTTACATTCATCAATCAGCCATAAAAATATGACCTTTGACAGGTATTTGATTATCTTGTGACAATGGCATGGAATCTGAAACCAGAACTCTTAATGGACATACTTATACCAGGTCAGACAAAGCACAGAATCCACTGAATGTTAATGACAACCAGGAAATTATTTTCCGTAATAATGTCCATCAGTAGCAGATTCCATGTCTTCTCAGTGCCTTTTTCTTTTAAATGCAATGTTTTCTGCAGAGAGAACCAATATCTGCCTGTAGTATGTGGCAGTGAGGCTAGATCATAAGACTGGCTGAACAGAATTTTAAATCCTTTGGCAGAGAAGACAGATTACCTATATGAACTTTAATTATGTTTGCAGCTCTTTGCCTGGAGTTCAGCTTAGCTGGTGATTGGATGTTTCACATAAACGCAGGATTACTTCAACGCACTTTACAAAACGTCACATTATAGTAAAGTAAGACTGCAACCAACATTAGTTTTCCAGCAGATGGCAGCAGAGTACATGTAACACATTTTACAATACATTAGTTTCAATATTTGTCATGAAATGTTTTTGTATATTATACAGAAATTACATAGTTATTTAGTCTGGCTGAGCCTGGGTTCACATATATGCTGTGTGATATATCGCATGTGATTCGCACAGGAACCGCATTCCTGTGCAAATCACATGCGATTTGTGAGCGGTGCGATTAGAGCCATACATTTTGTACGGCTCTAATCGCACCGCACCCGCACATAAAAGGTGCAGGACCCTTTTTTGTCCGCACTATAATTGGATTGCATTGGTATTCACACCTATGTGATCCGATTCTGCACATCATACTGCGTTTTGCGGACTGCTTTTGGGGTGTTGTTAATGTAAACACCCGTAGTGGTTCGCATGAACGGGGTGCAATTCTGATACGGTGCGGAATTTGCACAGAAAATGCTGCAAATTCCGCAGCACATCAGTGTGAACCAGGGCAGAAAAAAAGACAAAAATCCATCCAGTTCAACCAAAAAAAAAGTTATAATCTTATACCCACCATTGATCCAGAAGAAGGAAAGAAAAATCAGCAAAGCATGAACCAAGTTGCTCCTGCAGGGAAAAAATTCCTTCCTGATCCCCCGAGAGGCAATTGGATATTTCCTGGAGCAACTTTACCTATAAATGTTAGAAACCAGTTATATTCTGTGTATCTAAGAAAGAATCCAAAATTAGAACTGGCCTAATTTATAACAAATATTAGTGCTACTGTGTCCATTTCCTTTCACTGTCGGTGGATCCCTCATGTTTTACATGTATACTTCAACCACTGTGAGCTGTGCTAGATCTAGTAGAGGGTCCTATGCCCACCCTAGAAAACAAGAAATGCACACAAAATCATCTGCAACCAATAAGATGACTTCTTTCATATTTAATCCTGAACTGAAAAAGACTTGGTGAAATGTGAGTGCTAACTATAGCATATGTATAGTTAAAGTGTTCCTAAACCCACAACAGTAAAATTAGTCTGTATGTGCAGTAAAGCATGCTTGTTATACTCACTGTGGAACCTAAGGGGTTAATCCTCTGCATTGTGTAAAAAGGGTGTTTGAGCCTCTCTTCTCTGATCCTCCCCTTCTTCCACTGTCTCCTAAATATCTCCTGATAGAACAGAGGCTCGAGGGCAAGCTGCACATACTCAGTTTGGTGTGTATTGCTAGTTTTTTTTTGTGATCAGCACAGGGCCAATCAGCACTCTCCAGACAGACGTCAGGGATCCTGCATCCTCCTAGAGCAGAAAGAAAACTCCTCCTACAAGCTGTAACCAGTGCTCTGTGGGACACTGATAGAAGCCACAAGACTGCTCTAACTGCTGATGAGAAAAGGTATTTATCAGTTTATATTTACTAAAATAATTGCATTTCCATGTACTGTGTACTGTGGGAGGCCAGATATAGTGAGTGCAGGGTCCTGGGTTTAGTAACAGTTTAAACTTTAAAATCATTCTAAAGGCTTTTCTTTTTTTTTTTTTTTTAATAACAAACATGTTATACTTACCTGCTGTGTGCAGTGGTTTTGCACAGAGCAGCCTGGATCCTCCTTTTCTTGGGTCCTACTTTAAAACTTTTTTTTTCAAATTATTTTTGGATAGAGAACCTTGTCAGGGTTTTAATACCCAAGAGAAGGCAGACTTGGGGCACTAGCCACAGATCTTGAAAATGTGAAAAAAATTATTTATTATTGAGCCTGGTTTCTTTTGGCAGCTCACCACGAAATGGGGGAGGGGGGAGTTGCTAGGAAAATGGGGGTCACCCACAATGAGAAAACAATGCATAATCAGGTCAGGTGACAATCAATTGCCTTGAGAGTCTATTGGGGTAGATTTAATAAAACTGGTGCACTCAGAATCTGGTGCAGCTGTGCAAACTTCAGCTTGTTCAATGAAGCTTTGACAATTTGGATCCTTTCACACGGGGTGGACCCGTTTAGCAGATCCGCTGATTCCTGCTGAGCAAGTGGATGACAGCTCTGTGTCTGCTCCGCTGCTGCAGAGCAGACACAGAACTGCTTGCTGTCCTCAATGGGCAGTCGGATGAAAATGGACCGCCTGTCCATTTTCATCCGATCTGGTCCAATGGACAGAAGGGGAATTGGATCTCCATCCATTCCCTTTTGGCAGATTGTATTGGATGTCGGCGGGTGTAAACAGACACATGTCCGTTTACACCCGCCGCTCCATAGGGGAGAATGGTGGTTCTGATCGGACCCGCTGAAAAACGGGCAGGTGGACCCGATCGGAACGTCCGTGTGAAAGAGCCCTAAAACCTAGAAGCTTGAGTGTTTTCTATGCAGAGCTGCACCGGATTGTGCACTCTCCAGTTTTAGTAAATGCCAATACTACTATGTATGGGGAACCTTGCGAAAAGTTAAAATTAGACATGTGTGGTTCGTTTCATTCCGAATTGCATTTCGGATGATTTTTTTCATTATTTGGAGATTCGGATATATCCAAATATCGAATTACAAAAATAACGGATATAAAAGAATCTAAATAACGAAACAAAATTCTGCCAAAATTTGATTTGTAAACAAATTTGAATTCAAAAACAAAACCAAAAACAAATGCAAAAACAAAATCGAACAAACATTCGAAAACAAATTTAAAGCGGAGCTCCACCCAAAAGGGAATGTTCCGTTTTAAGGACTCCTCCGCCGTTCTCTGTTATGTTAAAAGAAAAATTCGAATTCGGTTGAAATCTTTTCGATTTCTAAGGACTTTTCAAATTTTGTTGAATCAATTTCGAATTCAGTTGAACCAATTTCGAATATGAACGACTTTTCAAATTTGGTCAAAATGTTTTCTAATTGAACTTGAATCCCGAAATCGAATTGAACTAATTTACCGAATCCAACTACACAAAATCTGTTAGATTATGACGCGAAACGAAACACATTTTTTTTCGTTTTGCACATGTCTAGTTAAAATAGAGAATAGGGATAACACAAGGATACTGATATTAACAAAAAAAAACCTTCTTCCTTATGGTTATTTTAAAATCTGCATTTCACTCATTCACCCATCCTCCATCCTTCATTCATAGATCATTTTTCATTCATAGAAGCTATAGTAAGTACAGCTTCTATAACTGGAGAAGGGGGGGGGGGCGGAAAGGGCAGACACGGAGGGTACTTGTACTCTTGAGTGCACAGGGCAGACAAGGTGGGTACTTTTGATCAGTGCAAAGGGCGGACATGGTGGGTACTCTTAATGAGTGCAAAGAGTGGACACTGTGGGTACTCTTGATAAGTGCAATAGGCGGACACGGTGGGTACTCTTGATGAGTGCAAAGGGCGGACATGGTGGTTACTCTAGAGTGCACAGGGCGGACATGGTGGGTACTCTTGATGAGTGCAAAGGGCGGACACGGTGGGTACTCTTGAGTGCACAGGGCAGACAATGTGGGTACTCTTGATGAGTGCAAAGGGCAGATACAGTGGGTACTCTTGATGAGTGCAAAGGGCGGACAAGGTGGGTACTCTTGATGAGTGCAAAGGGCAGATACAGTGGGTACTCTTGATGAGTGCAAAGGGCGAACATAGTGGGTACTCTTGAGTGCACAGGGCGGACAAGGTGGGTACTCTTGATGAGTGCACAGGGCAGGCAAGGTGGGTACTCTTGATGAGTGCAAAGGGCGGACACAGTGGGTACTCTTGATGAGTGCAAAGGGCTGACATGGTGGGTACTCTTGATGAGTGCAAAGCACAGACACAGTGGGTACTCTTGAGTGCACAGGGTGGATAAGGTGGGCTCTGAGGAAGAGGTAAGTCCTCGAAACGCGTCAGCCTATTCGATGTCTACACTCTCTATTGCGGACTGTTACTCAGCGCAGTGTTGACCCAGCTGTTCTTTTATGACATGCCTTGACTTTATTGTCGTTTGTGAGCACAACACCTACTTTATTTCTTATTAAACATTTTTTATGGTAATGCACTAGGCCTGTGCGCCCTCTGTTTGTTCTTTCCTCATTGGGTACTCTTGATGAGTGCAAAGGGTAGACACGGTGGGTACTCTTGATGAGTGCAAAGGGTGGACACAGTGGTACTCTTGATGAGTGCAAAGGGCGGACACGGTGGGTACTCTAATTATTATTATTATACAGTATTTATATAGCGCTAAAAGGTTTGCTCAGCGCGATGAGTGCAAAGGGAGGATAAGGTGGGTACTTTTGATGAGTGCAAAGGGTGGACACAGTGAGTACTCTTGATGAGTGCAAAGGGCGGACACGGTGGGTACTCTTGAGTGCAGAGGGAGGATAAGGTGGGTACTTTTGATGAGTGCAAAGGGTGGACACAGTGAGTACTCTTGATGAGTGCAAAGACCGGACACGGTGGCTACTCTTGATGAGTGCACAGGATGGACACGGTGGGTACTCTTGAGCACACAGGGCAGACAATGTGGGTGCTTTTGATAAGTGCAAAGGGTGGACACAGTGAGTACTCTTGATGAGTGCAAAGGCCGGACACAGTGAGTACTCTTGATGAGTGCAAAGGCCGGACAAGGTGGGTACTCTTGATGAGTGCAAAGGCCGGACACGGTGGGTACTCTTAATGAGTGCAAAGGGCAGACACGGTGGGTACTCTTGATGAGTGCAGAGGGCGGACATGGTGGGTACTCTTGATGAGTGCATATGATAGGTTCCTGGTTCACCCCTGTTGCTCCAGAAGAGTCCAGTGGCAGGAGTAAAAAGGCATTGGAGAAAGGAAGATTTCAATTAAAGAATCATCCATCAGTACAAGGGACACATTGCATTGATAGTAGGCAATGTCCCTTGTGCTGATTTTTTTTTTAGGCTTCAACCTGGATCAGTGGCTAAAGACACAAGGCAGATGGAAGACAGAAATTACTGACAGTATGATAATGTAGTACACAGTCCCCAACAATCCAATATGAAAGAATACATTCAGTACACCTCAGCAATACATACAAAGTTTCTCATGATTTATCCCTTTATAAACACTTTAAATACAAAATACCCATTGATCTGACAGAAATCCAGCGAGCTCTCAACATCCGGTTTGGGTTGGCCTACAGTCCCATACAGTGTGGTCAGCCCCGCTTTCTATCCCAGAATAAGCTGCCTTGACTTCCAAGACCATGCCTACACACTGTGGGATCTATAGGAAATCTACATAGCTATTCATCCAGCGTAACTGCATATACAGTATATTCATTCTGTTAACCAGCTGTTGTGAGAATGGGGCAAAACTGAATTTTCTGTTCTGATTGAATGTTGTTAAAGTAGAACTAAAGACAAAACTTCTTTTTCATTTTGGATAGAGCGAGGAAGGGTTATGATCCCTGTCATGCTTTTTTGTTATCTCTGCCCCATTGGGGAGACTTATCTTCACTTCCTGTCCCATGTACACAACAAGAAAGAAAATCCATCCGAAGTGAGAAAGACCCTGGTAGTCACCAGCACTAGTGCCCTCACTGGAAGATTTCCTCTCTATTCCTCTTCCAGGGACAACCCAAAATTTGGGATTTACTTTGAGGCCCATTTCAGACAGGGGTGACTCCGTCAATCAGATCTGCCCGCTCAGCAGGGGATCTCTCCGCTGATCCCCACTGAGAAGGCGGATGACAGGTTCATGAATGCTCCGCTCCGGGGTGGTTGGATGAAAACAGACCTCCTGTCCATTTCCACCCAACTATCATCCGATCTGCCAGATGGATTGGGATTGGATCCCCATCTGTCTGTTTTTAGCGTACAGTATTGGATCGGATGTCAGCTGGTGTCAGCTGACACCTGCCGCTCCATAGAGAGCTACAGATGGTCCAATCGGACCATCAGTGTGAAAGTGGCCTCACATTCATTTTTGGCGATAATTCTAAACAGGACAAACCGAGAGGGTGAATCTCCCCAACAGGACCACAGACAGCAATAAAACCTGACAAAGGTTCTAATCCATCGCCACTCCACTGAATTGGAGAGAGGGAATGTTGGGGACTGAGGAATCTGATGTGAATGGGGGGGGAGTGTTGTTGGAGCATTAGGGATTGACGAATCTGATGTGAATTGAGGGGGGGGGGGAGTGCTGGGGACTGAGGAATCTGATGTGAATTAGGGGGGGGGGGGGAGTGCTGGGGACTGAGGAATCTGATGTGAATTGAGGGGGGGGGGGGGGGGGGAGTGCTGGGGACTGAGGAATCTGATGTGAATTGAGGGGGGAGGGGGGAGTGCTGGGGACTGAGGAATCTGATGTGAATTGAGGGGGGGGTGCTGGGGACTGAGGAATCTGATGTGAATTGAGGGGGGGGGGGGGGAGTCCTGGGGACTGAGGAATCTGATGTGAATTGGGGGAGGGGGTTGGGGACTGAGCAGTCTGATGTGAATTGGGGGGGAGGGAATGTTGGGGACTGAGGAATCTGATGTGATATGAAAGGGAGACTGACTGAAAATAGAGGGGGGCGGGAGACTCTGGTGTGAGTGTGAAAGGGGTGGGGGAGGTGGGGAGTCTGATGTTAAAAAGGGGGGCTGAGGTTCTGATATAAAGGAGGGGGGAATGAGGACTCTAGTGGTAAAAGGGGGATGGATTGATGGATTAAGGAAGACTAAGGACTCTGATATGAAAGAGGGGGGCAGGAGACTCTGGTGTGAAAGGGGTGTGGATTGAGGATTCCGATGTAAAAGGAACTGAGGCCTGTGATGTGAAAGAGAGGGGATTGAGGACACTGCTGTGAAGGGGGGGGGGAGGAGTCTGGGGGTACTGATATGAAAAGGGGTGGGGGCTGAAGAATGATGTGAAAGGGGAGACTGAGGATTTTGATGTGAATTGGGGGGATTGGGGACTGAGGAATCTGATGTGAACTGGAATGGAGACTGACATGAAAAGATAGGGGAGCTGCAGATTCTGATGTGAATGTGTGTGTGTGTGTGTGTGGGGGGGGGGGGTGCTGAGGGACCCTGATAAGGAGGGGGGGGCTGAGGACTCTGATGAGAAGGAGGGGGGGCTGAGGACTCTGATGAGAAGGAGGGGGGGCTGAGGACTCTGATATGAAGAAGGAAGGGGGGCCGAGGACTCTGATAAGAAGGAGGGGGGGGGGCTGAGGACTCTGATAAGAAGGAGGGAGGGGGCTGAGGACTCTGATAAGGAGGGGGGGCTGAGGACTCTGATAAGAAGGAGGGGGGCTGAGGACTCTGATAAGGAGAGGGGGGGCTGAGGACTCTGACAAGGAGAGGGGGGGCTGAGGACTCTGACAAGGAGAGGGGGGGCTGAGGACTCTGACAAGGAGGGGGGGGGCCTGAGGACTCTGATAAGGAGGGGGGCTGAGGACTCTGACAAGGAGAGGGGGGGCTGAGGACTCTGATAAGAAGGAGGGGGGCTGCAGATTTTGTATTATTTCCTAGGCAATGATGAATGAAGGGAGGTGGTGAAGAGTGCTGAGGTCATTCAGCTCAGGACAGTCAGCTCCCTGCCGGGAAGGGTTCAGCCTCCATATCACCCCGGCCAGCACTATCGATGAATGGGAATGGCTGATCAGTCACATGGATCATTGTGCTCAGCCAGCAGCACCTGTCCCAGAGTGCTTTGTGCTGCACTTTCCCCAGTGACAGGCAGCAGCATGATGTGCATCATATGAGCAGCTGCAGTACCGTGCCCGTCCAGAGGCGGAGGGAGGAGGAGAGGAGCAGAGAAGAGGGGAGAGGAGGAGAGGAGAGCGGAGCATTGTGTCAGCTGCAGTGCAGAAGCTCCGCAGAACACAGAGCAGCAGCAGCAGAACAGGTAAGAGAGCCAGGACCACAGTCAGGTAACTGATCACCTGGGGAGCTCTTCTATGACATCATCACACAATACACAGCCATCTGTCAATGCCATCAATTATTATTGGGGACTGATCAGCTGATCAGATTAGTGATATTGATGGGGACACGTGTAGGGAGTAGGTGAGGAGGGCCAGGAGTGGGTGGTAGTGTCAGTGTGAAATAGGGGAACGCCCAGATCTCACAGGTATCAGGGGATGATGAATGATCACTAATGGAGGTGAAGGTTCTATTACCCTGATGATGACCTCATTGTGGTTTCTTCATTTTTTAGGGCATAAAGGAGCAGATTGAGAGCTCTGCTTCTCTGCTGTGTGCATCATGGGACCTCTGCAGGACAGCAAGGTGAGTCTTTTTTTTTTCCCCTTGTGTTTCAGGTAATTCACACCTTTGCAGATGCTGAGGAACTACAAGTCCCAGCCTTGAGGTTCCTTACCATCACACACTGGCTGAGCGTGGTTTGGATTGTGCTGTTTGTGTTGCTTTGCAGTTTATTGCATCATCCCTTTGCAATTACAGGCTGAGCTGATTTTACCTTTAACTGCTTGTAGGCTGTGTGTGTGTTGGAGGTGTCTGTTGTCGCCATTTTTCTACGATTCATATAAAATGATGATGGTTATTAAGAAATGGATTGACAATGTCTGCAATATATTGGCATCCATCGTCTTTGCAATCAGGAGATGGAGTGTTCTGCAAAATGTCCACCTGAGTGTGTTGGGTGTTGGCTTCAATTTCATTGTTGCAGGTCAGTTGAAAGCTTTAGAGCTCACATATTCTAGTATTGGACATCTAAAAAGCAATCCACATTATATTGCTTTTCAGAGGGAGGCTAATAGGCAGCTGGGGGGAATTATGTTGCCCCTCACCGCCTACTTTAACCCCTAAAAGAGTACCATCATGCAGCAACTGCATGCATTGCACTTGAATGGCAGACAGTACTGCCTACTGAATGTGACACAGGGTATTATTGTTGCCATATAAGGTGGGGAGGGGGTAGTAAAAATGCGTCTCAACCACTTTTTTTTTTTTTTTTTCTGACCCCCCCAACCAAAGGGCTCATTTCCACAGGGGCTGGACACAGGCTGTATATGCAGAAAAGCATGCTTGTTATACTCACTGTGGAACCTAAAGGGTTAATCCTCCATATTGTATAAAACAGCTGTTTGATCCTGTCTTCTCTAATCCTTCACAGTCCCCAGTCCAACTGCTTATAGTACAGAGCTGTAGGAGGCATTCTGCACATGCTCAGTTTGGTGTTTATTGCTTGCTAAAATAATTGCACTTCCATGTTGTGTGTACTGTGGGAGACCATATATAGTGAATGCAGGGTCCTGGGTTTAGTATCACTTTAACGGGCCAGTTCACACCAGTCTGCAGTGTGGGAAAGGCACATTCCATGCATGTCCCTCATACCATGCTGGAAATGCCCTGCCTTCATGATCTGCTGCAGGTGCTAATATATTGTTAACGACAAAGGCAGGTTACAAACGTAGTGTATTTGCAGGCACCAAAGTACCTCAGTACCATGGGATGAATGGTATTTGTTATAACTACGTCTGATTGTTTTATATCCTTGATACAAATGTAGACTGTACTGCGGATAACTCATTCCTTCCCCTGAGGAAGCCCAGATTGGGCAAAACATGTAGGGAAGTAACATCTTTTATGCTGCAGAAAACAGCCAAGTTTGTCATGATTGTCGAGCCACTGCACTTGCCTGTATTTTTACAATTGGTTTGTAATAAAATGGAGAAAAATGTCTTTTACTAACATAATTGTCCGTCATGCACCTCTAATATCCCATAACCCTACATTCCGTAGTCTAACTCCTTTGGGGATGTGGTGCACTGTATTGATGGTCAATCACTCGTCATTTTCTCATTTTGTGTAATTGGAAGTTAGTGATTCTGTTTCCATAATATAATCTAAAAATCTGATCAATCAAAATACAATCATATTTATGAGAAAAAGTAACTCGATTTGATGCAAAATGATCAATAATTTTCCACCCTGACAGATTGACTCCTTTTTGTTTGATTCTGATCTAAATCGTTTGGATGGGAAGTTATGGCTATTTGATTGTTTGCATATTTGATCAAGGCACATCGCTTCGATAATAAAATCAATGAATGTATGGACACCATAAGGATGATCAAATCTGTCTTGCCATTTTAAGACTCTCCATGATACAATAGGATGAATCAGATTTGATGGCTGCAAATGCAGAGCTGAGGTCAGTACTATAGTGATCTCATTAATACGGTAATCTCAGTCATCCACACATATGAGAAGCTTGTGCTGATTGTGCAAAATGACCGATTCGATTAAAACCTCCAGCGTTGTATCATCACAGTATCCCTAATGGACCTACCCCTCTAAAGGGAACCTGTCATGAAAAACACAAAGGCTAACATTGTTGACCTTACCTTTTGGAAATGCTAGCTTCCTTGGTGTCATATGACCATGTGACTTAATTATCTTGAGTGTCTGACGTAGAACGAGTATTCACGTAAAGAGCTCTAAATCTTCTTTGGCTATCCTGATATGCCAGCTTGTTCCAGATCTGGAGTCTAAATTATCAAAGCCAGTGGTTGAGCATACCAACCAGGCGAATGGCGTTTTGAGCTGGAGGTCAGCAGTGGCAGCTCCATGTATTTTTTGGTTTGCTTTTAGTTTAACTAGCAGAGAACTTTGTTACATGCACATTGAAATATTGAGATCTGTATTGTCTCTGAATGGAAAGAAACTGCTTTTTTTTTTTTTTTTTTGTTTAAACTAAACCTGTAATAACAGAAATATGGAGGACACTAACTGACCTGTAATTCTGAAAATGCTTGTTTTTGGCTGCTTCATTGACTTCAATACTTACTGAGTCAGAACTAGTTTAAGCAAGTTTTCTGACTTTGCTTTGACATCTGTTGACACATACTTGTTGCAGGTATGACAGGAGTCACTCATATGATGTATTCAGTTGTTTGTGTAAATATCAACTTGAGCTATTGAGCCCTGTAAACAAAGTTGTTTTTGGTGTTTTTTTTGTCAGCAATTAGCTAAGGGTAGCCTGGTAAACAGAACCTTAGTGCTCCAACTGTTGGCAGGAAATCCAGTTATGAAATATTTAGTGACCGTGTTTTTTTATATGACTAAATAACATTGGGGGGGCTTTTTACAAATTTAATTAATTCATAAATTTTGATTAAACCCTTTAAGAAGGCAGATACAGAAAAATTATTTCTTTAGCAAGAAAACCTTGCTCAGTGTTGTCGGGGTCTGACATGACATCCTGCCTTAGGGTTAAGGCTGTGCTCGGTGTTTCCAATACTGAACCCAGTGTGTTCATTGAAGCACTCAATAATTCATGGAAGGATGATTGTACAGCATGGTGTCACTTGCTATGCAGCTGCAGTCCCACACAGAAGCGCACTTGGAATCTATCAGCATCTCTTACACACAGAGTGGGACCTCAGATGTTAGTCCTATAGCTTGGCCCTCATCCCTTATCTCCCAAGACTCCCTATTAGTCTTTGAAGCAGAACTGTAGGTCCGCTACTCTTATCCATAATACATAAAGCCTTGCTCATTATGGCAAAGTCGTCTCCCTCTGTCTTCTTTGAGCACTGATAGAGCTGTCCCTCACCACTTCATCCACATCTGCTCCACCATCCATCAGGGGGTTTGTACTTCCTGCTTGGCCATTAGGGAGTCAGGTAGGATCAAACTAAATTTTTGCCGATATACTGATTATTCTGATGTGTGTGGTTTTTTTTTCTAATGGATGTTGTATCTGCTTAAAATACACTGCTCAGACCGAGGTTATGAGACTAATCCAAACCATTTGTATATCCATCCCATGAGCTATTGCCCTACACTGGAAGTCCCTCACCGTACCATTGGCTTCTGTTCTGCATTGGATTGATGCTGTGATGCTCATGGAGAGAATTCATTACACTTTACTGGACAAGATGCACTTATTTGATAGAAAATGGGAAATTTGGAAGACTCCTAGGCATTTACTACATGATTAAGAAACACTGATGTTTGGATTTGAGTTACTCTGTCAGTAGCTGAATAATTCTGTATACCTTTCTATTTATATTGCTCATATACTTAAGTTATTTATTCTTTTTCTCTCTACCTTACATGATTGTACTTTCTGACATTCACATTGCAGTTGTGCCTTGTTTCTGTTTTTATATACTGTTTGAAGCTGTAAGGGCTCGTTCACACTAGGCTGTTTTGCCAACGCTTGCCAAACGCCCCTATAGCGTTTGGCAAGCGTTGGTCCGGTGTTTGCGGAGCGTTTTTAACGCTCGGCAAACGCTCTGCAAACGCCGCATGCGCGGTTTAGCGGCGGTTGCTAGGCGTTTGCCGAGCGTTAACGCCCCACAAACGCCTATAATGCATTTGAGTGGTGTTACTGCTCCGCAACCGCGTCGCAACCGCACCGCAAACGCCGGCCGGGCGTTTGCGGAGCGGCACCATAGACGAGAATAGGAGGCTTCAAAGCCTCCTGACTCGACCAGAGGCGTCCGTTTTGCCGCGACGCGACGCAAACGCTCCTGTTAGAACAGCACCATGTGCTGTAATGTGCAGAGTTGGCAGAGGCGTTTGGGAAGCGGTAAAAACGCTTCCCAAACGCCTCTCTGCCGCCTGCACACAAGGCTAGTGTGAACGTAGCCTAATGCTACTTTTACAGTCTATTTCTTGAAAAATAAAATCGTTTGTAAACAAAAAAAAATACATTGCTCAAAAAAAATAAAGGAACTCTTTGAAAACACATCAGATCTCAATGGGGACAAATATCATGCTACATATCTATACTGATATGGACTGGGTAATGTGTTAGGAATGTAAGGATGCCCCATCTTTTGATGGAAATGAAAATTATCAACCTACAGAGGACTGAATTCAAGGTCACCCCGAAAATCAAAGTGAAAACATGATGCAGCAGGCTAGTCCATTTTGTTGAAATGTCATTGCAGCAACTCAAAATGGTACTCATTAGTTTATATGGCCTCCACGTGCTTGTATGTATGCCTGACCATGTCGGACCATGCTCCTAAGGAGTCGATGGATGGTGTCCTGGGGTATTTCCCCCCCAGATCTGGACCAGGGGATCACTGAGTTCGTGCACAGTCTGAGGTGCAGCCTGGCAACATCAGATGGACCAAAACATGATATCCCAGAGGTGTTCTATTGGATTTAGGTCAGACAAGCATAGGGGATTTTCAGTGGTATAAATTCCTTCATCCTCCAGGAACTGCCTGAATACTCTTGCTACATGAGGCTGGGCATTGTCATGCACCAGGAGGAACCAAGGACCCAGTGCACCAGTGTAGGGTCTGACAATGGGTCCAAGGATTTCATCCCAATACCTAATAGCAGTCAGGGTGTCATTGTCTAGCCTGTAGAGATCTGTGCGTCCCTCCATGGATATGCCTTCCCAGGCCATCACTGACCCACCACCGAACGGTCATGCAGAATGATGCTACAGGCAGCTTAACATTCCCCATGGCTTCTCCAGACCCTTTCATGTCTTTCACATGTGCTTAGGGTGAACCTGCTCTCATCTGTGAAAAGCACAGGGTGCCAGTGGCGGACCTGCCAATTCTGGTGTTCAGTGGAAAATGCCAATTGAGCTCTATGGTGCAGGGCCGTGAGCACAGGGCCCACTATAGGATGTTGGGCCCTCAGGCCACCCTAATGAAGTCTGTTTTGTTTCTGATTGCTTGGTCAGAGACATTCACACCAGTGGCCTGCTGGAGGTCATTTTGTAGGGCTCTGGCAGGACTTATCCTGTTCCTCCTTGCACAAAGGAGCAGATACTGCTCCTGATGGGTTAAGGACCTTCCACGGCCCTGTCCAGCTCTCCTAAAGCAACTACCTGTCTCCTGCAATCTCCTCCATGCTCTGGAGACTGTGCTGGGATACACAGCAAATCTTCTGGCAATTGCATGTATTGATGTGCCATCCTGGAGGAGTTGGACTGCCTGTGCAACCTCTGTAGGGTCCAGGTATCGCCTCATGCTACCAGTAGTGACACTGACCCTAGCCAAATGCAAAACTAGTGAAAAACAGTCAGAAAAGATGAGTAGGGAAAAAAATGTCCGTGGCCTCCACCTGTAAAGCCATTTCTGTTTTGGGGGTCATCTCATTGTTGCCCATCTAGTGCACCTGTTGTTAATTTCTTTAACACCAAAGCAGCTGAAACTGATTAACAACCCCCTCTGCTACTTAACTGACTGGATCAATATCCCAGGAGTTTAATTGACTTGATGCTATAATCTGATTAAAAAGTGTTCCTTTAATTTTTTTTTCTATAGCAGTGTAGTTTTACAAACCTTGGGAAAGCAGACAGTTTATATTTGCCTGTCCTGCCACCCATTCCTGGAAATGTTATAACCGACAAACTTAAGGTGTATGGGATGCCTGCAGCATGTGCTGTGTTTCCATCTACTGGCCCCTGCATTGATACAGGACATAGTAGTGACATAGGGGCTGGAAGCACACGACACACGGGAAGTATGTCAGTTGTGAAGGTTACCATTTCTGTACAGCAAAACTCAGGGAAGGTGAGGGCAGAAGGAGCCGATAAGTTGGGATGCAATGTGCATGCTGATAGGAGAGAGCAGAAAGATGAGCTAATCAGTCTGCTGCTTCTCCTTTTACAATTTTAGTCATAGGGTGGGGAGGGGATTTGTAAGTGTTGTTCAACTGACAAGGCTGTGCTGTGTGGTAGAGCTTTTGTAAATCTCTGATCTGGATGGCAAAAATACAAATCCTTTTAACAAGTAAAATGGCTCCTATATATATGTACTGTTTCATCAATATATTTAACTGTTCATTTTTAAAGTGGTTGTAAACCTATACATATACCCAATGGAATCACTTGCCTCAGATGATACACAGATTAATCAAATCCTCATACATAAGTAGTACCTGGTTACAGGGTGGATTTGATTTAAATCACTAGTCAGTAAGGCTTGATTTAAATCCTAGTTTTCTACATAAAGACTGATTCTTGCTGGTATAACTTTAATATGCAAGTAGATGAAGATTTTTAGAATAACAACTTTTCATATTAGTTTTTTTATCCCCAGTTTAATAGGTTAATCATTCATATTTGGACAACTTTTCTGTTGTACTTAGGAAGGAGAAAAATAATCATTACCTTAATAATAATAATTTAAATAGATTTATTCAACTGAAACAATAACATTCCAGCATATGTGATTTGCTTAAACAAACATCCATGTTTAACTAATTTGGCTAAACAAAATATATATATTTTAAGAAACTTAGACTGTCAGCCCCTTCCTCCTCACACTTAGTTTCACTTTCTTCTTGTGCAGATCTATTCCACTCCAAACAATCAGAAAAATATTGTTTCTATTCACTGAACTTCTTGAAACTTAGCACTGAAGGGGTTGATTCTGTATTCATAGGTTTGTAGAAGTTAGGATTAAGGTCTTTTTTTCTTAACTCTGTTCATGTTATAACATTTTTGCTGTGAAGAAGAGGCATGTGATCTCCGCTGAGTCAAATTCAGTTTTGAGAACTGCAAAAGTAAACCAAGCATCTGTGATAATATCTTGTAGGCAGAGAAACTGCCCAATAATTTTACAAAAAATCTGGAAGAGCATGACATTGTGAATGGATTCATGGAATTTATTTCCCCCAAAAAATTAAACATATACAGCCTTATTCTACATAATTAAAAAACTAATCTTTATTTCATGATGGAATAACCTTTGGATGGTAATATATTTTCCTCAAAAAGCATTTTATTTAAAAAAATCCGATTTAAATAAAAAAAAATCCGATTTAAATAAAAATCTGATTTTTTTTTTTTTTATCATTGATTTTTATCCACCCTGCCTGGTTATCTGCAGTCTGCTCCTTTCTACATGGTTACAAATTTAAACAGCACCATGAGTTTTAGGAGGCAGGGCACAGGGATCTTGTGTCACACACGTCAGAGCAGGGAGCATAATCTGAGTGGAGGGAATGGCTACCCCACCCCTTACAGTCTCATAGAGAAACAAGCACAGCTTAGCTGTCAATCACATGCTGTGTGCTGGAGATGGGGCAGAGTCATCTCCCAGGATTTTCTGGTATTGCCATGAACTGTTGGAAGTAAGAACTGAGAGAGCAGAAAGAACTTGCATTAGTTGCTTTGGATAGGGGCAAGTACACACTATAGAAGGATATGCTGTTCATTTTTTTTTCATTTTTAGAGGTCTGCAGCAATTTTAAAGGAGATTTTAAAAATAATAAACATATTCGCCTAAGAAACTGGATCACCAGAGTGTAGAAATAGGCGTACTCCTTCCTGAGACCCAGAAGAGAATTACAGCCAAAAGTGCTTTGGCCATACTTCTTTTAAGTAAAGCATGTTTTTCTTTTTTCTGTGTAGTGGCCACTTCTAGCAGATACTTGTAACATTTCTCATATGAGTTTCATAAGAGGTTTCTGGTGGCAGTGTGTATTTTGTCAAGTGTTGTACTTGGTTTCCTTGGATCGCATTCCTTCTTCATGTTTCCAGTGCTTCCTCGCTCTCTCTAAGAACAGTAGGTAACGGCAAACTGAGCCAAGGCTGAAAAAAAGTCTCCCTGATAGGAAAGCTTTAAACTTTATAACAAATGACTTTAACCTTTTATGATGTATTCCTGGAATTGTCTACTACACCTTAGACATTGCTGAGCTCTTCAATGAGGTCCTGAACAGGAGAAGAAGCCACCATCATCTGCCATAGTTACTAATCCTGAACTTGTCATCACCCAGGATTTACACACTTTTCCAATTGAATCCAGTTAGGGAAATGTGTGTATCTCATGTAAAAACATTTATAAATGGACCTCAAAGTATGTCTATAGACAACTTTTTTTTTTTCTTCTTTATAGCCTTGAATAGCAAAGAAGAAAGTTAAAACCCCTTTCTGGTTTTCTTTCAATCTATTGTGTACCATTGAGAAGATTTCACTTCCTGTTCCAAAGACACAACAGGAAATAAAAGTGAATCTTGCCAAATGCAGAGGTAATCCCCTCTTAGCAAGTTGTCACCAGAGCAGGTGTTCCGATTGGAAAATGTACCCCCCCCCGCCCTTGTTCCATTGACCGCTGTAAAATTTTGGATTACCCATCATTTTCCATTCCAGTAACACTGGCCACCAATATGCATAGAGGGGATGAAATCTCCCCAACAGGTACACAGATGGTAATAAAAACATGGCAGATAGTCTAACCCTCCTACACTCTGTCCACAATTAAAGCGGTAGTAAACTGCAAGGTTAAAAAAACAAAAATGGGCCAGTGCAGGTTCAGGTCATAATGTACTAGTATGACTGGCCTGGGCTGCAATGAGTCTTCGGCTACAGCATAGAGCTTTGAAGGTCTGGCCTGGGCTGCAATGAGTCTTTGGCTACAGCATAGAGCTTTGAAGGTCTGGCCTGGGCTGCAATGAGTCTTTGGCTACGGCATAGAGCTTTGAAGGTCTGACACAATATGCCATCCCTTCAGAGTGCATGTGCTGGTGACCTTACCAGCTGCAAGTTATGTGAATTTCTCCTAAACAGTGGAAGTTTGGGAGATATTCACTGTACCTGCAGGTAAGCCTTATTATAGACTTTCCTGTAGGTACAAGTTCTAAAGTGGACTTCCACTTAAAGTAGGAAACTTTTTATTCACTTTGGATAGAGAAGGGGAGAGTTATAATCCCTGTCTGGTTTATCTGTTTCCCATTGCGGAGATTTCCTTCCCTTCGTGCCCTATAGCCAAAAAAGGAAGTCAGAGGAAATCACTCCATTGTTAGGAAGTCCATGGCTGTCAACAGAACTAGTGTGCCATTGGAAGGTTTACCCTATATTCCTATTCTAGTGCAAACTCAAAATTTTGTGTGGGGTGTGGTTGTTTTTTTTTTTTTTTTTTTTTTTCTATTTTTACTCTCAGTGATTATTATTATTATACAGTATTTATAAAGCGCCAATAGTTCGCTCACCGCTGTACATTACAAAGTGGGACAGAACATGTGACAGAACAATACCAATACAATGCAAAACATGTGGGGATTGAGGGCCCTGCTCTTTGGAGCTTACAATCTAGGAGGGAGGGGATAGTGGTACAAGAGGAGATAGCTGTGGGGGATGGCGTGGTGGGAGGAGTGGAGGAGGTCGGCAAGACTGCAGGGGGTGGGGTAGGCTTCCCTGAAGAGATGGGTTTTCAGGGTGCGCCTAAAGGAGAGGAGAGAAGGTGATAATCTGATGGGTTGGGGCAGTGAGTTCCAGAGGATGGGTGACACCCTGGAGAAGTCCTGGAGGTGGGCATGGGAGGAGGAGACGAGGGATCTAGAGAGAAGGAGGTCTTGTGAAGAGCGGAGTGTGCGTGCTGGGCGGTACTTGGATATTAGGTCAGTGATGTAGTTCGGGGCAGTATGGTGGACGGCTTTGTACGTCAATGTTAGGATTGATGATGATAAACAGGACAATTATAGAGGGAGAATCTTCCTAACTGTATAACACATACAGCAGTAAACCTGATGGTGGTTCTAATCCCTTTCTACTCTATCAAAACAAAAAAAAATTTTTATTTTGCCATTTATGCTTAAAAAAAAAAAAAAAAAAAAAATAGAGGAAAGGCGAAGTAATCAACATTTTAAATGTTTTTACCTTTTTTCTCCCCATGGCCCTGCATACATTCTATAACATTTCACAATGTAATGAATATTTTAACAGGTTTTTTTTTTTTTCTTTTATGTGGTCACAAAGTGCCATGCTTCCTCCTCCTGAAGGGAGGGAACTTTCCTGTTCTCCACCAACAACTAGACCAGTGGACATCACTACTCTATGGAACTGATCATGGGCGGACTGACCATTTGGAAACTTGGGCACTGCCCGAGGGCCTGGGGTCAGTAGGGGGCCCCATGAGATTCCCCTGGTACCTTTTCTTTCATAGGCTTTTTTGAGTTTGGGCAAGGACACGGGCCCCATGATCCCCTATTTCCCGGGGGCCCCATGAGTTGTCAGTCCGCCCCTGGAACTGATCCCTGTTGTCGGCCCTCCCCATAACACAGAGCAGCTGAAACTTTTTGTGGTTTATGCGATTGCATATATTAAAAAAAAAAATATATATAATATATATATATATATATTTTATTAAACTGTATGCAGGGCCATGGAAAGAAAAGAGGCAGAATGTTAAAATGTAGGTTTATTACTTTGCTTTTCCTTCTACTTTTAAGCAAGCACCGCTTTGTTTTTCCATCTTCTCCTCCTGATCCTAAATCCCCAGGAGACTATGAATATATGTGTTCTGAACAAGCAAAGACTCTTTTCACTTCCAAGTGAGCATGTTGATTACACCCCCACCCCCACAACACATCCCATAATGTGTACTTTACAAACCTCCAGTATATAGAAGCATGCTTATTCCAAGGGTTAGACATAGCAGAGCTTCTGCTTGGAGCAAAGGTAACTATTAACCACTTGCCTACCAGGCACTTATACCCCCTTATTTACCAGGCCAATTTTCAGCTTTCAGCGCTGCCGCACTTTGACAATTGCGCGGTCATGCAACATTGTACCCATATGAAATTTTGATAATTTTTTCTCACAAATAGAGCTTTCTTTTGGTGGTATTTAATCGCCACTGGGTGCTTTACTTTTTGCGCTATAAATAAAAAAATTGCCAAAAATTTGAAAAAAAAAAAAAAAAGTTTCTTTGTTTCTATTATAAAATTTTTCAAACAGGTAATTTTTTCTCCTTCACTGATGTGCGTTGATGAGGCAGCACTGATGGACACTGATAGGCGGCACTGATGGGCAGCACTAAAGGGCACTGATAGGCAGTACTAATGAGGTGGCACGGATAGGCGGCACTAATATGCAGCACTGATAGGCGGCACTGATAGGTGACACTGATGATGGGTACTGATAGACGGCACTGACTGGCATCACTGCTGGGCACTGACTGGCGGCACTGACTGGCACAACCGCTGGGCACTGGTGGGTGGCACTGGTGGGTGGCACTGGTGGGTGGCACTTCTGGGCACTGGTGGGTGGCACTTCTGGGCACTGGTGGGTGGCACTTCTGGGCACTGGTGGGTGGCACTTCTGGGCACTGGTGGGTGGCACTTCTGGGCACAGGTGTGTGACATTGCAGAGTGGCACAGGTGGGTGCACTGCTGGGCACAGGTGGGTGATCTGCTGGGCACAGGTGGGCGGAGCTAGTGGGCGCACTGCTGGGCACAGGTGGGAGGAACTTGCGGGTGGCACTGCTGGGCACCGATCATCAGGGCACTGATCATCCGTGCCCTGATGATCGGTGCCGATCCCCGCTCTGACAACTGCCGGTTCTCGGCAGTACTTTCCTCACGATCTGACAGCGTGAGGAAAGTGCAGCCGAGAACCGGCACTTGCATTTCCCTCTGATCAGCGTGTCATTGGGCACCGCTGATCAGGTGGTAAAAGGCCGCTGTGATTGGCCTTTTACCACATCACGTGATCAGATGTGTCCGTAGGACACAGCGATCATGGAGATCGCCGGGTGCGCGCCCCCTGGGGCGTGCAGGAGAGCTCGTTCTGGGGGGACGTCATATGACGTCCACTCAGAACTGGCCGGCCGCAGTGCAGCCGTCATTCGGCTATCTGCGGTCGGCAACAAGTTAACCTATCAAGTGTGTTGGCATTTAGGGCACTTAGTAAGATGTTGGAGATGGGAGAGTATGAGGTATACTGAAGCAGATGTACACTCACCGGCTACTTTATTAGGTACTTTTCTAGTGCATAGAAATTATCCCCCACACCATTACACCACCACCAGCCTGAACCATTGATACAAGGCAGGATGGATCCATGCTTTCATGTTGTTTACGCCAAATTCTGATCCTAGCATCTGAATGTTGCAGCAACCAGTCTGTCCATTCTCCGCTGACATCAGCAAGGCATTTTCCTCCACACAGCTGCAGCTCACCGGATATTTTCTCTTTTTCGGACGATTCTCTTTAAACCCTAGAGATGGTTGTGCGTGAAAATCCCAGTAGATCAGCAGTTTTTGAAATACTCAGAGCAGCCCATCTGGCACCAACAACCATGCCACGTTCTTAAATCCCCTTTCTTCCCCATTCTGATGCTCGGTTTGAACTTCAAGTCGTCTTCACCACGTCCTAAATGTCTAAATGCATTGAGTTGCTGTCATGTGATTGGCTGATTTAGTGATTTGTGTTCCCAAGAAATTGAACAGGTGCACCTAATAAAGTGGCCAGTGAGTGTAAATCCTAACTGATAACAATTATATTGCCATAGCACTGTGTATATCCTAAGCACCTGTGTTATTTAGTTAGAATAAAAAATTACCTTTTTATTTCATTTTTTGCTGCTGATCACCTGCGGCCACTTGCTGTCTTCATGCACTCACTCCAGCAGTGGCTGACTATGGCAGACTACACCTGCAGAATGAGCAGTGGCATGACCACTTCTAATCTATGCTGGAAGCACACGACCGGGTGATGACATACTATAGAAATGCACCTCTGCATCGTGCTGACCCAAGGGAGCCAAACGTGAAACTTTCGTGTTGACAAATTTTGAAATCTTGTTGTCAAACATATTTTTGGTGAGCTGCACATATTATTATAATACCACAGTCTTTCTGTAAAGTATGCAATTTTATTTATTTTTTGTCTACTTAAATCTGTCTTCCAATGGAGGTGTTGTGTATTTTCTAGATATGTATGGCACATTCTTGTCCTGAAGAAGCAGAGTAACGCGTAGACACAATATACTGTTGGGACATTTTGCCTTTAAATTGTCAGTTTCATACAACTCATGCAATTTCAATTTTTTTATGAATAGTGTATCCTTCACGCTATTTTAAAGTATTGTACAACATAATATGATTTTTGAATTTTTGTGGGTATTTACACTTTTCTGGAAAGCATATTTAAAGTCCTCATGTTATGTTGCAATATTGGAATTAACTGTATGTATTCGGATGATGCCCCCAGGAACTACTATATATGTTTTAAATTGTGATTCCACTGCCTTTTGACTGTGCTATAACCCTAATTTGGGGTCCAATGCCACTTGATCTGCTTTAGTTATATGTAAAGGTGGCATTCTGATCAACACTGTAAGGGGTTATTCTTGCCACTGGCCTCCAATGAAGGGGCTTTTTTTTTTTTTTTTTTTTAATGTAGAAATTTTTTAAAACAAAACAGTATATTTTCACTTTTTGTTATAAAACCTGTCCAATCTAAATATGCTTTTTTCCTTGTAAACAAAAAAAAAAATATCCCAATAAGTGTATATTGATTAGTTTGCGTGAAAGTTACAATGTCTACAAACTATGTAATACTGGAATTTTTTTATTCTTTCCTTTTTTTTTTTTTTTTAATACTAGTAATGGTGGTGATTAGGGTCTTCTAGTGGGAACGTGCGGCAAACAATCTGACACTAACTGGTGCTAGGTGGGAGCTGACTAAATGACACTGACTATTATACTACTGACAATGTCTGGGAAGAGGCTATCATCTAGGGGCAATGAAAGGCTTAACTGTGTGCCAACAATGTGTAGTATGTGCAGCTTTTTACTAAGATGTTTTTTTTTTTTTTTTTTTTTTTTCCTGTTCCTTTTTACTCCCTGCTTTTGCAGAGATAAAAAAGAAGGCAACTCACTGCTGTCTGAACAGAGCTCTGTGTTTGTCAACACAGTGCTTTGTTCTGTCATTTGCTAAGCTGATGAGCAGGTCCCAACCATAAACCTTTGCCTGGGACCTGCTGATCAGCTTGTGCTGTAGCAAATGACCACACAAATGGAGTAGCATGTGCCCCCTACTTGTAAATTCCAGATTATGTACGTGATCTGGCACACAAGAGGTGCTGGCCCGCAGTATATCTGCATGGACTGCTCGCCAACTGGACCTGGAGCATGCATGCAAATGTCAGGTTGCCTTATCTCTATGTTTTTTGTTTTGTTTTGTTCCAGGGGTGTAACTCAGGGCATCAGAACAGAGCTAGCAGCTGAAGCCTACAGGTTTCCTTTAAAGTAAAGTAAGCATGTGCTTGGTCCATGGGAATACCCAAACCTCAAGATACTAAAAGTGAACCTGTGCTTTACCCACGCAGGGCAAAACAATGGTCTACTTTAATGTCCCCTCTGTCAATCCGCACATACTCACCTTTACTTTACCACCACTTCATACAGCTTATGGGGGCAAAAAAATTCCTGGTACTTCCAAGTATATATGATCATGTGACTAACTCTGTGATGGCACTGAGCCAATCCTTAAGCACCAGTGCTGAAACATGGAAAGGGTCTTACCAAGATTTGTGCAGAATATCCTGCTGCCAGCTACTAAACCAAGGAAGGGCATAGGCAGTGTAAAGGTAAATGTACTGCTGGGGGGGATAGGTATAGTAAACCTATTTCTTTACTCTTCATGGCATAACTACTAACCTCAGAAGGAGAGGTCAGCAGTGGCTCCCAGCACAGATTTCATTAACATTTATTGTGTCTCTTTAAATTGCATGTTATTCATATGTAAATTTATTGACAGCACTAAACATAAATCCGGAAAGGCTCTAGGCATGACTAATCAATGACTTGTTTTCTGTGGGCGCCAAAATTAATTAGAGGCAAGTGAAACCGGTTTTTGTTTGTAGTCTACTTAATTAAATTTCCATGGATTTAGGTCATCTGTCAAGTCCTAATTGGAATAAATTGTAACATACTTTTTATATGGCTATCACAGTAATTGTGGACTTGTAGCACTGGGGTCCTGTGGTTAACACTGCTGATACCTAGCACTTGTTTGAAACTTTCCACAAACTATAAAACGTTTGCATGCTTTCCTATGGTTTATTACTGGTTATGCTGGGTATTCCTAATAACATTCTGAGATGGGGAAACAAATTAATTTGATCCTTCCTTCCCTTTTTTTTTTATTTCAAAAAGTCTCCGATTTAAATGCAGTTATAGGCAAGGGCAGACTGACAACTCATGGGGCGCCTGGGCAATAGGGGATCATGGGGCCCCTGTGTCCTTGCCCAAACTCAAAAAAGCCTATGAAAAAGGTAACAGGGACATCTCATGGGGCCCCCTACTGACCCCGGGCCCTCGGGCAGTGCCCGAGTCTCCAAATGGTCAGTCCGCCCCTGGTTATAGGACATTTCTAAAGGCATATAAATGCATTTATTGATTCTTATTGGTAAAATTCACACGTTGCATTTAGATGGATTTTAAGTGCCTTCGGTTTATCTGTGTTTAGAAGATGAGAGAGAATTCTGTGCATTCAGGGACAGAATCTTTTTTTTTTTTTTAAAAAAAAGTGTGTATATATATATATATATATATATATATATATATATATATTTACACACACGTACTTTAGACATTTTCACATGGGTGTAACGGTCAGATCCGCCTGTTGGTTTTTTCAGGAAGATCTGTACTGAAGCTCCATTTACCCATCCATGGACCTCTTAGGTTCATCTGGATTAAAAAAAAAAAAAAAATAGCTGCTTTTCCATTTTTTTTTTTTTTTTTCTGACTTGATATGATTAATTGGAGTTAAAAGAATATAAACAGACGCATGTGTGTTTCCATCCACCTGCCCTTAGATCTAATATGGGTCAGTTGGGCTCCAGCAAAAAAATACTGGACAGACCTACAATGGCCCAAAAGTGTCATCCTTACCATTTGGCTCCGATTTAGCAGGAAAACTTCACATATCCGCTGTTGATCAGAATGGATGCTGCCCTTGTAAAAGGTTGACTCATCTGCTAGCTTTTTAGGGCTTATAAAATCCAGTGATGAGATTTAGCCACTGTACTTTGTCTTTGCTCATGTTGCTGATGCCCCCTTGAGCCTTGCTGCCCAAAGCATTGACCCAAGAGTGTCATTAAGGTAAATACAAGCCTGTTGAGCATCTATCTGACTAAAATTGCATAAGCAAAACTAGTGTAGTACCCTCCTGGTTAGGTGCTAGGATGTTAGAGAAATTTTAGTTTTTGGCTCTCCTGTAGTTACAGGAGCAGTGGGTGATTTATTTATTTTCCCTTTAGCTGTTCTGGATTTCACAGGCTGCAGGTTTGATTGCTCTCCCCTGCCTTCTAGAAAGTGTTAGAACATAGGAGAGAAGCAAGGCAAATGGGCAGCATGAATATTTATGGTGCTGCAGCCAATTCCTGGGGTGCCGTGCCCAGAAGGTAGCTGAGGAGTGCATAAATAGTTTGAACTGTAGAACAGCTGGGTCTGTCTGTTGAGGGGATTCCACATGTTCAGGTGGGGGTGGCTACCTCCTATCCCCAAGCTGTTCTACTCATCCAAATTACTAGTCTGACTGAAAAAATACAAAGGCCCATCCAGTTCAACCATAAAAAAAAAAAAAAGTTATAATCCTATACCCACAGTTGATCCAGAGGAAGGCAAAAAAACCCAGCAAAGCATGATCCAATTTGCTCCTGCAGGGGAAAAAATTCCTTCCTGATCCCCCAAGAGGCAATTGGATATTCCCCAGATCAATTTTACCTATAAATGTTAATAATCCGTTGTATTCTGTGTATCTAAGAAAGAATCAAGGCCTTTTTTAAAGCAATCCACTGAGCTGGCCAGAACCAACTCTTGAGGGAATCTATTCCACATTTTCACAGCTCTTACTGTGAAGAAACCTTTTCATATTTGGAGATTAAATCTCTTTTCCTCCAGACGTAAAGAGTGTCCCCTTGTCCTCTGTGATGACCTCAGGGTGAATAGCTCTACACAGAGTTCACTATATGAACCACTGATGTATTTATACATGTTGATCATATCCCCCCTTTTAATCTCCTCTTATCACGAGAGAATAAATTCAGTTCCTCTAATCTTTCCTCATAGCTGAGCTCCTCCATGCCTCGTATCAGTTTGGTTGTCTGTACTTTCTCCAGTTCCCCAATGTTCTTTTTGTGGAAGTTTGCCCTCCCATTTCTATTAGTGGTTCTGGAGTGTCCCATACTACCCTACAACCCATCCAATAAAACCACAAAAAAATCAACCTAGACTACGTTTTTGTATCAGTGTGCTTTGTGTGTGCTGGCAGCCTCTACACCTGGGAGGGAGAACCCTAGTCATCATTTATAATCTGTATGTTGACTTGCTTTGGAAATACATCAACCATCTGCTCTAGGGGATAGCACTACACTAACATGCACCATTCATTTGAAAGTAGTATTTATAAGTGTCAGTAAGCAAAACAAAAGGAGTAGATGGTCAGCTCTCATCTCCCTGTTCCTCGCTGTATATTTTTTGGTGTTGAGCATTATGCTAAAATGTCCTCCTCCTTCCTTCTTTTCTTCCTTTTTTTTTTTTTTTTTTTTTTTTTTTTTCTTTTACAAAACATTTTTTGTTTGCCCTGCTTTCTCTAATATGTGTTTTTGCTGTTTAACACTGGTCTGAACATAGAATAGTACTCTTGCTAATCCTGCAAACCCCGAAGAACAATGCCTGCGTCAATTTTCACCTTTTGTGTGTGTTTTTTATAGAGATTTTTATATTCAAACTGGCAGATCCATCCACTCAACAGTTTCTTTGGATGTTTGTGCAATGTCCTGTTCTATATCCCGAGAAATGGGTACAAATCTGCAGAGGAGTTTGCTAAACTCCTTCCAGTATATATAAATTGGCCTAGAGCAGCCTTTTTCAACACAAAGGTGCCCTCAAAATAATTTTCCAGTCTCAGGGAACCCCTGATTTGAAAAAAAATAAAAAATACTATGGGTTGATTTACTAAAGGCAAACAGACTGAGCACTTTGAAAAGTAAGTTGCCCCAGAGCTTAGAAAATGAGCACAAGCTGTGCTGACTTCTGTCATCTAATCATATGCAAGCAAAAATGCTGTGGGGTTTTTTTTTTTTTTTTAATGTGATTGACTATTCTTTGCAGTGTGAAGCTTTACCTCATTTATGAAGTCCTGGAACAACTGCACTTGCAGAGTGCACAGTCTATTTGGCTTTAGTAAATCAGCCCCTGTATCTACAATACTCCTTAAACTTGTGGTAATAGGGAAGAATTACCCCCTTTTATAGATAGCTAAGAAGATCAGTTGTCAGTGGGAACGTACTTGAAAGGCAGAAATTGCTCAAGGAACCTCTAGCAACCTCTAGAGCAGCGTTTTTCAACCACTGTGCCGCGGCACACTAGTGTGCCATGAGATATTGTCTGGTGTGCCGTGGGAAAAATTGCCTCGGCTCACAAATAGACGGGCAAACTACGGCCCGCGGGCCGTATACGGCCCGGCGGACCTTTTAATCCGGCCCACGGAGCGTGATACTGTCAGGATGATCTGTCCCCCTCGACGTATCTGCGCATGTGCCGGAGATTGCCGATCGGCTGCTAATGCCTGAAACTGGCACATGCGCAGATACGTCGAGGGGGACAGATCCTCATAGGAGACCTACACCGGAACGGCGAGAGGAACGCGCGGCGCAAAGGTAAGTGAATTGACACAGGGGGGGCTTGGGGACTTAATATGGGGGATGAATTAATATGGGGAATGAATTACTATAGGGGGGATGAATTACTATATGGGGGATGCATTACTATGGGGGATGAATTACTATATGGGGGATGAATTACTATATGGGGGATGAATTACTATATGGGGGGTGAATTACTATATGGGGGGTGAATTACTATATGGGGGATGAATTACTATATGGGGGATGAATTACTATATGGGGGGATGAATTACTATGGGGGATGAATTACTATGGGGGATGAATTACTATATGGGGGATGAATTACTATATGGGGGGTGAATTACTATGGGGGATGAATTACTATATGGGGGATGAATTACTATGGGGGATGAATTACTATATGGGGGATGAATTACTATATGGGGGATGAATTACTATATGGGGGATGAATTACTATGGGGGATGAATTACTATGGGGGATGAATTACTATGGGGGATGAATTACTATGGGGGATGAATTACTATGGGGGATGAATTACTATGGGGGATGAATTACTATGGGGGATGAATTACTATGGGGGATGAATTACTATGGGGGATGAATTACTATATGGGGGCTGAATTACTATATGGGGGATGAATTACTATGGTGGATGAATTACTATATGGGGGATTAATTACTATGCTTACTATGGGGGAATATTACTATACTTACTATGGATGACACATACACATCATTCATCTACTCTTGGTCCGGCCCCCGGGTCCAATTATAAAATACTTTATTATTTCATAATAAAGTAATTATAAAATAATTTCTTTGTGTTTGATTCCTATTCAAGAGAATTACTTTATATATAGTCAATATAGGCACAGAGGTAAATTGTTTTAACATTTTCTAATGGTGGTGTGCCTCGTGATTTTTTTCATGAAAAAAGTGTGCCTTTGCACAAAAAAGGTTGAAAAACACTGCTCTAGAGGAACCCTGGGAGAGAGGGAGAGAGGGAGGGATTTGTTTTTTTCCTCCCCATTTTGGTGGATATTACATTTTTTTGATTTTTTTTTTTTGTTTGTTTATTTTTTTTGTGCTGTCACCATACGTGGACCTGCCACTCCTGGTAGTAAACTGGTGGATATTGACGGTTCATTGGTTTGTTTGGTTTCCATCAATTTTTTCCACTGCTCTTTGCCATAAATACCCAGATATGTTTACCTGTTAAATCTTCTAGGTATATAACCGTAATGCTTTTTTAACTAATCGTTGCAATTACTAAGCTGATGAACTAAGCCTTTGTGCGAACGACGCCTATCTTCATGTTACTGGAACCCTACTACAGCCTCATGTTGTCATAGTCTATAAATGTGCTTCCATACCTCAGTGTCACATTGCCATAGAAACAAGCACAGAACGTAGACACAAGCAGAGAATATGAAAATGTCCTCCATTATTCAGTTTTCTCTACGGTTCTATTCTGCCTGACTTCCTGCAACATGCGGCTCTAACCTGTTGTTTTTTTTTTTTCTTTATTCTTTTATCTGTAAACAGAAAATGCAAGAAAAGGAGATTGCCCGGAGTCGTATCCCACGCCTGGTTCTGCGTCCATACTTGCCAAAGCAGAAAGTGTCTCCATCTTCTGAATCCCCATTTTCAGAGGAGGACAGCAAAGACTTTAACCTTACCTCCAGTCGCTCTGCCAGGACTATAAGTAGTAACAGCTTCTGCTCAGGTATGTCTTTTGTGCTCTTCATTTTTTCCTTTTTTATAGGTTTGGATCCATGGACTGTGAATTGTTAATACTAACCAGGTAACTTTGAGCTAAAGCTAGTATACTTTAGTTATATATAAACTATTGCAGCCAGATTTTTCGTTCTTTTCATGAATCTGGTGGGTACTTCAGCCTCTTGGCCTATGATTCCATACTATGCTACATCTCTCTTGGTTTGGATGAGAATACATAAGTTTGTGGACAAAGAGGCTACTAGGGTTAATGGAAAGGATGAAGATCTCGCTTAGCTGAGCATCTAGTTACTGAAGCTTACCAGCATGTCAAGGGAGTTGTCCTATCCCTCATAAATGTAAGGTGATCCCGTCATGTTCAAAATGTATTTGACATGCTCATCCTCTTGCAATCTTCTCACAAAACAACTTTAGTAGGATGCTGTAATCAGGATTGTGAGAGCTGGCAGTGACCTCTTCGGGAACTGACAGCAGACGAATTACTCAACTTTCCTAGCTAAGTGATGGCTTAATGAACATATTTTGGCATGTGCCTAGCAGTAGCTAAATAGGAGTCGGCACAGTAAGGAACCCTATATTACGGCTCTGTATGGTTAGGCATGCTCTCCATAAACTGAAAATGTAAACACAGAATTGACAGTTCTCTTTAAGGCCCTTTTTTATTGTACATGATACTATGGCATCCCTAGAATGTCAGGATGAGGGAGACTTGGGGTCAGAGCTGTAACTGTGAACTGCTGTACCATGGGCTGAGCCAGTACATAGGTTCTTTGATAATACTGTACATCTCTATTCATTTTGACGTCATTGAGTTTTTTTTGTGGATACAGTATATTTTTCTTAATTTTTAAATAAGATTGTAATAAACCATAAACTACTACTAAAGTTCTTTCCAGCTATAGCTCTGAGAAATATGGAAGAAAATTATAATTGTTATATCTTCAGGATATAAAGTGCAGTATTTGACAAAATAGATGAGAAAATAAAATCTTATTTTATTCTCTATAGAATGTGTACCTTGGCTGCCTAGCTGGTAGTGTAAGGGTAAGAGCAGTTTTCTGGGAACACCACAGCCTCCTGTATGGCCCCAGAGGAGTTGTATCCTGTGCAAGCCCGCTCTCAAGTCCAAGGTTAATGGCACTTTGCCATAAAAGAAAAACAAAAGCTGCGGGTGCTTACTTTTGTGTTTTTTGAAAGCCCTTGGGAGTCCATCAGTTTTTCATTGACCCAGAGGGGGTATGGATACAGGAAATACCCCAATTTTTCTCTGGCAACATTCTTGGTTTAATCAAAGACTTGACCAGTAGTGACGTAAAAATGGGAATAGGAGTCTGAGAACCTATACATTCTAAAATGGCAACCCCTGTATTTTTGTTCTGTTGGGATCCCTTTAGGACCTGTAGTGTACCCCTAAAAGAGCCACTGGTTAATTTGGTCTTATTTCCTCCCTTACAGCACACACAGCCAGGCACACAGCATTTTCAGCACTCTTCCTCTGGCTCAAAGATCAGTCTAGGGATTTCTTTTTTTATTGGGGAACCATGAACTTGGATAGGAAAAGGAAGCATGGCATACTCTGGAACTGCAAAACTGAATAACTTGAGGACTTAACTTCTGGTTGCAATGCACAAACTCCTGGCTGTACTTGTAATATAAATGTCCCACTGGATTTCCAGGCTGACTGTGACCTGTACTCCTTTCAGAGTTTAAAAGAACCACACTGTCACACTCTGCAGCACTGGGGTCTTGTATTCACTTAGCCACTAGATCATTGGTTGCCTCCTGCTGATATCCACCAGGCTCTTCCTAGTGAGGAAGAATTAGACTTTCACCCCCTCTGGACAACTTGAGCCCTCTCCCAGTTTCCTCCCAGCTCTTTCCCATGAGCTTTCTCCTGACCCAGGACTTGTAAATAGGCCTGCCAGCTAAACCTATCTGGGACCTCGGTGTCTTCAGGCTGGATTTCTCACTGACCTCTGCTCCAAGGGGCAGAACCCCTGTACGACTGAACCAAGGAACTCTGCACCTGCTACTCAGGCCTCAGACTACTTATAAGCTCTCCCTCCACCTTCTGGGTACACCTTGCCATTGACTGGAGTTCCATAAATTAATCAGAAGTAGTGTATGAAACACTGAGCAGCCCTAAGCAATCAACCCCTGCTCCTAAGTTTACAGAGGCGCTAAACTACATTTACCTAGCAGCCTACTCTAAATTAAGAGGGTGCTATAGTCCCAGTCACACCTGCCTTGAGTTAAAATAGAACTGTGGCCTCTTTGGACTCCATCGTTCCTGGGATGCCCTGGTGTCAGTGGTTCCTGGGAAGGAAAAAATGTCCAGCATCTATGGCCAATGGATGGGGGAAAAAACTACTTGGAGCTGGGAGTCAGTGGAAACAAGAAAATGCCTAGTATTGGGGTCAGCGAGGGGAAAAAAATGCAAATGTGTGCACTTATCGCATTGTAGTAAGAGACATTGGTGCTCAGTGGGGGTCAAGGGTGCAACATGTAATGCCTAGGGGGTAGGGGGACATCTGTGCTTAGCAATAGGTAAGTGGGAATCATTTGTGCTAAGCAGGTAATGGGGTGGGGGGAGTCATTCCCAGTGGGAGGTAGGGTAGAGGGACAGTAGTGGCCAGCAGGAGGGGGGGAGGGAAGGAGCAAGGAAAAAGTGCTTGGGGAGTGTAAGGCTTACTCTACTTTTGGAATAGTGCAGCATTGTTGCTGCACCATTAGGCCTCATTCACATGGATCTTTTGTTTAGGTTGCTGGCGCTACATGTGGGTAGCCTGTGTTACTCTATGGAGACCCAGTAGGTGTATGGACAGAGCTGCTCTCTAATTTGACAGGCATGCAGGAGCAGGTGCTTGTCCTCAAACGCAGACCGCATGAGTTCAGGGCTGTGTACTCATCCCTGCTTGCCTTTTCAAAGCCTTCAGATTTGTCCTGGCTAACTGTCTACGTTTTCACTATCAGAATGGTGATGCCAGAAGAAGAGCGAGGCAAATGGACATTTATGCTTCTTTGAAACCAATGTACCCTCATGCATATTGTACAGCTTGCGGCTTCACAGCCGGGTGCCCACTGCACTGTGCTTTCTGAATGGCCCCGTCTTCTGGGACCTGTCACGTGTCCCTCAAGACTACGGGGAAGGAGGGTAGGAGGACAGCTTCCGATCGCCTAGGCGATAGCAGTGGAAGTGGGAGCGAGTACCTGTCAATTTCTGGTACCCGCTTCCCAAAGGTACCAATCCTTAAAGCGGAACTTCCCCTTTTGGGTGGAACTCCGCTTTAACATACGCATCCGCAGTGGTTCGCATGAACGGGGTGCTATTCTGATGCGGTGCTGAATTTCGCACAGAAAACACTGCAAATTCCACACCACATCAGTGTGAACCCAAGTTAAGAGTCCATTCCAATATGCATTATTTTAGAGTGGAACTTTAGTCAGAAAATGAAGTCTTGTAGGATCACTTTCAGCTGGTCCCTTTTGCAGGTATAGCTATATAAAACATAAATTTGAGCCTATACTATTTAAAATCCAATTTTATCCTGTTTTGCACATATTCAGTTGCTCTCCATTTTTTGGCACTGTGCCAAAAATGTAGAGGCCGGTCTGCTGATGGTCTAAAGATTTACTGCTGCTCAGGGGCTCTGGACTTAAGCAAAATGGCAACTTCTGGCAAGAATAAACAGGAACAATCCAGGAGGCACTTTACAGCACAGGTGCCATTCAGCGCCCAGTAAAATGGACTTTTTTTTTTTTTTTTTTTTTTCATGCGTTGCTGTAACACATGTGAATTGGGCCTACAAGTTATGGCTTGGGTGTGGCCTGTACTGGTGCTTAGGTAAGCATTAAAAAAAAAAAACGTTGTAGGGGTGAAATAAGACCTTGTACAGCGGAGGTCAGCAACCTGTAGATTGCAGCCAGATGACTGTTCGATGCTCCAGGATGGCATGTCTCCAAGCCCAGACCACGATCTACCAGAGTGCAATGCAGAGGGACTACTTGTAAAGTTGGAGCTGTAGTAGAGAGCAAGAGCCGCATAAGCCGATGCCTCCTCTGTAGTGCTGGCTCCTGTCCCATGCAGAATGGTACAAACTGCGCTCCACCTCTTATCCTGGTTAGCGGTCTAAAGAGTGGTGACAGGAAAGGAAAGATCTTCAGGTCAGTGTGACGCAATACACTGGGCATAATGGCATAGGGCTGCTTTCACACTAATGTGCTGAGGTTTACCCACACATGGGTGCAGTGCAGTACACCTGCAGCTCACCCCCTGATTTAAACCCATGATTTCCATGCAGTGCACATGATTGTGACACGGTAGTGCAGCAATGAAAGGTTTAAATCAGTTGTGAGGAGGCAACACTGTGCCCGGTGATCTTTGGCTTCTCCCATGTTCATGTAGATCTCCACCTCTTTAAGGTTGCCTACCCTTTGTTGTACAGTGTAAACCGGGAACTGTCTTAATCGGAAACTGGCTCCAAACTGTGATGCAAGGACCGGATACTGCCCTTTTTCCTCCAACTGATACAAAACCACATTCCTCTTCCAACAATGGGGTATAGTTCCTGCCACTGATATCGATGATGGAGCACTATTTCTCCCACTGACACCATGCACTGTTTACTCCCACTGAAGCCAGGACAATTTGTACTCCTACTGGCCATAGTTCGGCCTATATAAAGTAAACTGGCCCTTTGTTTAGAAAGTTTGAAGAACCCTGATCTAGACCATGGTATTTCACAGTAGCCCTGCCAAAAGATCAAATCCTAGTTCTGACTTTCTGAAAAGTCAGTATTCACATATGGCCAGATATGTCCTTTGCCTCGTGTGACAGTAAAAGCCTTGTGACTGAAGTAATACAGTCTCATAAGTGCAAGACTTTGCACTTTTTTTTTTTTTTTTTTTTTTTTTTTTTAAATCACCATTGTACCATTGTTTGAATAATACAACATCTCGGGAGGTCTCATGAACATAAGTTATGTATGCTTGTCACTGTTGAGATGTTTTTTTTCTTTTCTATGTGTTTTTTGTTTTTATACAAATGACTACTCTTTTTGTTTATATATTGAAATGTACACCATTCTTCATAAAACTCAAAATCAGATTAAATGTAAGTACGAGTCTATTCAAGTATTCAACCCTAATGTTGTCCTTGGCTCTTAGTTACACAGGCCCTAAGTTCTGCATCGTGGGTTTGGGGAAGACATGATGCGCATTTAGCCCTATACTGAAAAGTTAGAGCTATAAATGGGTAGTGGTGGATTTGGCTGGTGGGCTTCAATGTTCAGTATGACGCCCTGAGGTGACTGGTCTGAATCTTCACTGTCTTTGCTTTTAAGGACCACCACAAGTCTTTAAAAAAAAAAGTATGATTCATGCTAACGCTTGGAACTAATCAGCACAAACCGACAGGGCGAACTAGTCAAATGAATAAATTACATTGGAATAGCTGATTCTTCATCTCCTTTTCTGTGCCAAGGGAAATGTTATGCAAGCTTGAAATGAGTCAACCCTTTTACCAGCTTCTTGGAACAAGACAAATATTAGGACAGTGCTAAAACCCACTTCTAATGTAAATAATTACTCTTTGTAGCATTTCAACAAACTCCAGTCTGTAAGCACTGTCAGCATGTATCTTGTACAGCCACCTCCTGCTAGTAGCCGGGGAGGGAGTGCGTGTTTACCCTCTGACACTGGATCCTCCTCTTTGCCTTCATCCATGTGTCTGGAGAGCGGCCACCAGGCTCAGATGTCAGCGGTGGAAACATTTCTGCCAACGCATCTGGCTGTACACTCAGCAGCTACAGGGACTGGATCACAGGAAACTCCCAAGATACATTATGTTCAAAACTATTAGTCTGGGCGGAAAAAAAAGGAAATGGGCTGAAGTTTGCTACATTCCTTTTAAATGTGTTTTCTGCATTTTTAGCGTATTTTTATTTGAACAGAACTGTATAGGAACAAATAACCCAGGCTGAAGGAAATCTCTACTACAGTTTACAATAATAGAATTGGCTAGTCACACAAAAAATATAATCTGTTAAATTCTGACTACTCTAATGTGCAGTTTATCTGATCTAACCAAACACTCAATAATATGTTCAGTCCAAATTTGATTTATTTATTTTATAAATACAAGAGTTGGGGCCATTAGGTGTGTTTAATAGCATCCAGCTGTCCCTGAATTGGAGGGACTGTTCCTCTTTTGAAAATGAACCCCAGCTGTTCCCCTTTTACTCCTTTTTTTTTTTTTTTTTATTTGTCCCTCCTTTTTGGTCCAGTGTATGGACCCCTATAATATTTAGTTTCTAGAAGCATTTTACTGCATTAGACCATATATCATTTAGAATTAATGGGTGCACTTGAACTTCTGATGATTTTGAGTGATTTGACCTTCTTCAAGTGGTTTTTGCATTTAGTTTGAGAAGCCAGTATAAAGGAAACTTAGTTTGGGTTGTGGGTTTTTTTTTTTTGTTTGCATACTTAATTTTTATTCTCCCAATAAACTAACAGCTAATAGATGCGTAAACCTCCATTCAAACCTTGTATAATACATAGGATCAGATTAAAAACATGCTTTCCATTTTTGCCATCACCTTGTGTTCTAAGTCTTAGAGAGGTCTTCACCATTCTTTTTTTTTTTCCTCTATGCTGGTGATGGATGGGCGTATCCAAATACCAATCCCAATTGTGTTTTGCATAAAATTCTTCATGGCTTTTGTTCCTGGGGGGGTGTAGCATTTGCATACACACTGTACTAAAAAGTTCTTATCTCAGAGAGCTATGGCATATTGAAACATTGTCCTCTTATGCCATATTTATACCAACAATATATGAGGCAGTGAGAGCAAAGTTTGGGTGTGGTGTGTGTGTGTGTTTTTTTTTTTTTTTTTTTTTTTTTTTTTTTTTATGCATCTTGGATTTTCTTCTTTCAGATGACACAGGTTGCCCCAGCAGTCAGTCGGTGTCCCCAGTGAAGACTCCATCCGATGCTGGTATGAGCCCCATGGGATTCTGTACAGGAAGTGAAGATGACTACAGTCACAAGCGAGTCAGCACTGGCATGTATACTGATGGCAGCATTCAGCCTACGAGGTACAAGAAGGAGTCAAAGAGCAGCCTAATGAAGACTGGTAAGATTTTGTATTTGTACTCCATCTGTCACCTCCATTAGTTTGTCAATACGCCATCAGTGGTTCATATTTCTTCATAGTATTATGTTCATTGCTACAGTGTAGGTTAATTTTACATTTTATTTGCCTTTTTACAAAGTGGACCTGAACCCAAAAAGTAAAGGTCTATGTTATTGAGAACATTCTGTTCTCCTTGCTGAAGTTTCCGACACGAGAAAGAAAAGCCGTGCCTCTACAAAGATGGCTGCCTCCACACATATGCATAGTGCAGAACAAGGCATGGTTGGTCAGTAACTGTGGGAAAAAATCAGCTGCAGGGAGACCACAGTCAATAATGGTGACTAGTTCTTTGTCCTCTGCTTGCCATTTTTTTTTTTTTTTTTTTTTTTTTTTTTTTTTGAGGTATAGCTTCCAGCGTTCAGTTTCTCTTTAGGCTCTCTAGCCTTTGACCATGACCTTTTAGGCAGATGCTGTAGACTGGTAAATGGAAAGAAATACATTTCTCTTACTACTGTACTGCAATGCTCTAAAGGTACTGGGTGCTTGTGTTGGCATCCTCCGATGTGGCCCTGATTTGTATCATAAACACTTCAGAGTGCTCTGTCATAGTGTTAACTGTTCAGCCTGTATACTATTTTTTTTTGTTTAAAGCTTTCAAACGTTCATTCCATGTGCATATTCTTCCTTTTTTTTTGGTCCTCCTGTGTCTCTGACCTTCCTGATTCTACTTTGAACAGGTCATTAGTGGTTTAAATTGGACATCATATAGATCCACCCATAGATTAGTGTGGGTAGTCAAAAACCACAGCTAGCTTGTGCTCCTCTGAACCCGACTGCTTCCAGCCGCTGGAAAATCCTCTGGACAGCTAAGCCTGGAAAATTCAAATCCGGCGCCTTCAAGAAACGTTGGAAACATCTGATGTAATCATTATGCTTAACTGAGAGAGGGGATAAGATGGCCAATGATCAAATTTTTAATTCAGTTTAAAACCGTCATTCATCTAACCACAAAAATAATTTAAAAGGCTTTGAAAAGTGCCTGCAAAACCCCTACCATTTTTTTTTTTTTTTTTTTTTTAATAATTCAATACAATGTTAATTATTAAATTATGTGGACCCCTAACTAGTAATAAGAGCTAATCCTTTCCAGGGAATATCCTGTGCTAAATTAGAAAATCCAATCATTTTAAAAAAATGTTTTTCATTTATGAAGTCATATTTAGCAGGATTAGTTTTCAGCAGCAAATTCAGCCTCTCTTCACATAATTGTGCATCATGCAACTTCCCTCTCATGCTCTTTGTATTTTAAAGTAATGTTTCAGAGGAACTTGACAAGAGAATCCCCCCGGCATAAATATTCTGGGTTATTCAGAAGTGGATAATGGCAACTATAGGGATGATTTTAAAGTAAAGTAGGTCAATTCAAGCTGAGCATGGTGAAAAAAACACATTAAAATAGGTTATATTCAGTGAAAGAAACATTTCAAAATACGGTAATCAGTAGCCCCACACATTTAGACAGCTGTATGCAACTCTCAACGTTTCCTGTAAAAGTCAGGCTTCGTCATGCTCCTCTTACCTCCCCGTGAACAGACCAAAATACAGGCTTTGAGGACTAGGGAGCATGATCAAGACCTGCCGTGAATTTCAGTTATCTTTGCCTCGATTTATTTTGAAAGTGAGATTTTTCACAAAGGTCACCTCCACTTATGTTTTATTTTTACTGTTTGATTAATTTAAATTGCCCAAGTTTATGGCAGATTAGCTTCTAACTCCAGAGTAATGTACTTCAAGATGAGTGAACCATTTTGTAGACTGCAGTGGTAAAAATTTTGTGATGACAACAGGTCTGCTTTATGGAATATTTTTAATCTAAGGCTTGTGACAAACATGATGCCCGTCCCCTGCCCTTCTCATCAACACGTGACAAAGGACCAACCAATCTCACACCGTGCTGTCACTTGCATAACAATGCTACCCTCAACTGCACCCTTGACTGAGATTTTCCAGCTTGTGGGACCACAATCTAGGCGCTAGCAGCCTGAGAGCGATTGTCACTAGGTTAGGTTATTTATGCAATTAACGTTTTAGACTGCCAAGACCGCCTTGTTACCGAGAAGGAGGAAACTCACAATCTTAACAATAACTCTGACTTTAGCATAAACGTCTGCAACACACACTGTCACCACAGACAGGGATATTCAGAGGATTATTATCCGTAGCACTCTTCAAGAGACAGGTATTCTTTAGTTTGCTTTAAAAGCCTTAGAGATAATTTTAACACTTTTTTTCAAAATAGGATTTATTAATGAAAAGGTCAAATGGTGCAATTAAAATATTTACAGAAAGGATGTTACAAGGACCTCTAAAGAGAACAATAACGCAACAGAAAAATAAGAGGTGAAAATGGAGAATACTTGCAAAAGTCCTGGTTTTAGCAGAGTCCAGGTGTCCAAGCAAAAACATAGCTGTGGCTCTCTTGGGTGTTCCTTGGTTGATGTTAAAATGAGAGCTTTCTTACCAGGTCCTGACATCCCCTTTTCTGTGATATCAAAGAGGTGTCACCAGAGACCATCTGACCAATAATCCGGTTTAAGGGATGGGTGCTGGGAGGCCACCATGTTTACGACCAATTCCTAAATACAGTTTTACACTAAACTTCCAATACCTGCCGATGGTATTCTAGAAATTGGCAGAACATTATTCAGAATTATATTTTGTATCCAAGGATACCAAGCACAGCGTACGTTTGTCACCCAAGAGGGAGGAGACCGCTTTCTCCCCTTTTTGTATGTGCTAGGGTTGTCATGTATGACCTTGAATTATTCCACATGATACTCCCCATTCAAATATATACCTGATATTAATGTGTCCTGTTCCTGTTGGATTATAAGAATTGTGTGTGGAATTGTTAAATTGTAAAATAGACGTTTTCTAATTTTGCATTCCTAGTGCTTTAATGGCCTTGCAGGCTATGTGTGACAGGCTTGACTGAGTTATTCTGGTTTTATGATAGGGCAGAGGGAAGAGTGTTTGGTTTTTTTGGTTTTTGTCATGGTTGTGGGAACACACATCCTGCCAAGACTAATTAGCTGTTTACAGCTGGCATCCAGGCATGGACTCTGGTGTTTTTTGTTTTAGTTAAGATAAAGATGAGGGGCTCTTTTTGAAGTTCATTAAAACTTATACTTACAAATTCCATAGTTTTCAGGAGGAGGGAGGGAGATCACTGCTCGTGAAAAACAAGATGGCTGTTGCCTACAGCTTTCATGTCCCCATTGCGCACAATCATTACAAGCTCACATATGAGATAGACTTTTACATGAGGACTAATCCTCCCTGCAAGTTGGTAGTACTTGCTTGTCGCCTCTTTGCTCTGTGTCCACAGGCTCCGAGTTCTGTCTCCAAGCTGGTTGGAAACTCATGCCACCATTTAAAAAAAAAATAAATAATCAGCAGCTGCATATGTGCCATCACACATTTCTTTTGCCCAATAAATGCCCCCCACACTTCCCAAGCTCTTGTGTAATGTCATATGGCACATACACATGATGAGGCACAAATATAATGTGCCTGATCTTGGACCTTCACCATACAATATTACACTTATCTGTTTGGGTGGGGGAACCATTTTTCCCCTGAGATCTTGTAAGTTGTAAGGTCTCACAGTTTAGAAATTATATTCAATGCAAGTATGTAAACAATTTTTTTTCTTTTCTATGACTTATAAATGGTTTATAGATTGGCATGCATTTGGGGAAGGGAGGGGAAGGGATCCACTTTAAGTAATGTGCAGTGGTTGGATGTAGTTTGGGTTCTCCTGCAAAAGAAGCTGGTTTGGGTGTGCCCACCACTATGACAGTATTGTATCTGTATTTCTTTTTAGCTTTTGTAAGAATTTTAAAATGTATGCCAATGTTCCATACTGGAAATGTTGAATCTAATGAGTCAAGCCTTCATGACCAGTCCAGCATTAATCCACCACATAAATGGTTATTTGATTCTATGTGCAGATTTGCTGTAATAACCATTTTGTATGTACAAATAATGCTGTTCTTTTCAGCTGAGTTCCTGTCAGTTTCTATAGCAACTGCAGCTCTGCTTTGCTCAACAGAATGGTAAGCGGATTGAATTTGAATAAGGAACGTTGTTACACCTGTGCAAATTCCAACACTTCAGTCGGCAATGATAAGCCAGCATGTCATGTCTGAGATAAATCGTTTCATTTCTTAAAACGATCGGGTCAGAAAAATAAGATTGCGTATTGGTAACTGCGATTTAGTTACTTCACAGTTAAACTGCTTTTTCACGTGAAACATGGTGGTGGACAAAATTTCAAATAAATATCACTTCAAGTGCACCTGTCATGGAAGAAATATGGGGTATGCTAATACTTGCCTCCTGAAAATAGTGGATGTCTGGTTGGGTCCCCCTTTAATATTTCAGTGTCACAAACACAAAACAAGAATGTGTACATAGTTGGTAAGGTTGAATAGATACACCAGTCATGCCACTACCATTTTCAATATCTCTGCATGTGTACAACATGAATGTCAGTATTCTTGTTCCTCATGAATGACTGACTCAAGTTATCAAAGCCAAAATGCCAACCTCATAGCCAAACAATTAACCGTTTTCAGAAAGAGGTCCATAAATGATGACCTACATACTTCTCTCATAACAGATTTTCTTTAAAGCCAAGTTCCAAGTGGGGATAAAAAGTGGGTAGTTGTTGCATAAGATTAGTATAAATACCCATATCTATCTTGATGTTGACCTCCTGTGATGAATGAGAGGAGGCTGGGATGCCATCAGGTGAAGGGTCACTCCCAATATATACACTAGTGCCATGTCCTAATTTTTATTGGTCAAAAGAAACAAGGATAATACAAATGGATTTTATAGGCACAAAGACTAAATGCACGTATTAATAAAATCTGTATTGCTTTATTTGATATTACGTCACATATAGACCGTAGTATTATAAAACTTGTTTAGTAATGTCCCTGCAATGAATGTCCCAGAGCCCACCATGTAAAGGCGCACAACCAGTGATGAGGCATGGAAAAAAACACCGGGATGATCCTATAGGGGGGTGAGGGACATTCTGGTGCTGGAGTTTGCTCCTTCCCCTATGTGTGCGCGTGGTACCCACCTTCAGCACCTTGCGGTGCATACGTGGGTGTGTCACACCCATGCATCACTGCCGGGCGCGGTGACGTCACACTCCGGCGTGGGCGCGCTGTGCCGAGGTGCTTTTTAGGCCGCAGACTGGCACTCCATTTCTGCCATTCTTGTTAGGGCGTCTGCCCTGGAGGATGTTTTTTGCCATTAGCTCTCTGTGACTTAGCACTGCTGTAACTAATTCCCAGTAAGACACCTGCCAACGATGGACATATGTGTAGCTTTGTGACAAATCAGTGATGAGAGAGATATTCTATAATCTCATATGGCCTGTCTTCTTTTCCTCTCCTCTTTTTAGGCCCACCGGTCAATTTTATCCTTGTTTCTTTTGGCCTCCTATGATGATTTACTCATAAGAGGTGAGGCTACATACACCAATCCAATTTTTACTGCTTTTCTGCCTCAAGTCTGTTAGAGCAGTCATTTTCTTTCCTAAAAGGGTGACCATTCTCTATCCACATATAAATGCTTTAAGACCAGTCACCCTTGCACTCACTTGCAGGGGAAGTGCAGCTGCACAAACCCCATGTGTCCTTGTGCTTCCATCTCAGTTCATCTCTGCTCCCCTTAACCAATAGTTAATAGTAGATAGACATTCAACTAGACTTGTTCTCTAATGTTAAAGAGATTTTAGTAGGTTCTCCAAGGCACTTTTCCAGTTACAATGGATCTCAGGAACATACTCCAGGATTCATATCCATATGGTAGCAGGGACACTGAATTCACTCATCATGGAATATGTAGATGCTGATTGTCCAAGAACAGGATGGGAGAAAATGGTGATTCCACAACTATCACACTTCCCATCCTGTTCTTGGACAATCAACATCTACATATTCCATTTGGATTGGATTAAGGTGCCTGTGCTACCTGTGTGGATATAATTGCCAGGGTATCTTTCGAACATTCAGTGGATAGGAAGAAGTGGTGTGAAGAAGCTACTAAAAATCTTCAGCATTACATAAGCGTTCTAGTTGCACTGGACAAACTACTACTATGTGACTATTGCTACCATGACCTGGATAGATGAGAAAATGGGTAGTGAGTGGATGCTATAGCGATCACTGGCTGGAGACCAGAAGGACTTCCAGATATTTTCAATGCTGTTACAGTATATGGATTTGCAGCACGTGTTGAAGCCTTCTGGGAAAGTAGTTTTTGGCTGCAAGCCTTGTCGCCAAGCTGAGATCTAGTGCCACCACTATTGCACTCCCCCAGACTGGAGTAATTTCAATATGGGATGTGCTTTAAAGGAGCATTGGGAGCCAAAAATCAAATCCTCTTAAATTGGTGCTTGCAAAAACATTTTCTCAAGGATATAACCGGGAGAGTGGTGTCTTTCGGCTGTTAACAACTGTGGTTACCAGTTTCTCTGACTGGTGAGAAAAGGAAACCTCTAACTGGCTAGTTGCTCTGGGCAACACCAGTGTTTATCCTTTTGCTTCTCTATAATATACAGCTCAATACATTTTTTATAAAAGACTGAGCCTGAGTTGTGTTGTGCTGTGTAACTAATGAAAACACTGGCTTGTATGGAAAATCCGTCTCTGCAGCACTTTTAGTTATTTGTCATAGTGTTGGAAATATTTTGTTTTAGAAACGTCTCTTGTTCAAACAAGTCACCCAGAGATGGATGTTACCATTCTGTAACAATGTTCTCCATTCACCCTCTTCTAACACAACATTGTGATGGCCTCGGCACATTCCTGACCCTTTCAATATCGGCTTTTCCAGTCCTGCACAGAAGATGCCAGATTAGTATTGGGGAAGCCGTGTCGGGCACACTTGTGACTCTTTCAGAATGGCTCAGTATGTACATGCACATTGCAGTAACCAAAAGAAACAAAACTTTATTTTACTGGAAGCAAATTTTATAGCACAGCCAGACAGTTGACCTGACCCTCCCCCTTTTTGTTTTTTTGTTTTTTTTTCTCCTGCGGTTCAGCAACATAGCCTGATCACCTCCCTGTCCCCATTCTGTGACTGGACAGTAAGGGAGCAGCAGACCGATCAGCTTTCCTTGTAGGAACACCAGCCTGCAGCACACCAGCCTGAGCTCTGTTGTATTGGAGATTACAAAGGGTTGACCAAGTCAAACTTCGGTAGTTATGTTAGTTTGAGCTAAAAATACATTTAGGACTCTTATCACACCAGTCTGCTCACTATAACGTATCCATGCCATGGGGCATTATGATGAGCTGTTCCAAGCACTGCTTGCGTTTTTTGTTTTTCAACTTCATGGAATTATAAATTATACTTTTACATGTTTTGCTCGGTAGAAGTTGCTGCATTTTTTACACCACAACACACCTCAATGCAACATTATAGTATGGACATTGTATGAAAAGTAGTATAAGCGCCTTAGTATTATTCAACAAGCTGCTATGCACAGAAAAAAGGTACCAATGACCTATGGAAAAGACAATGTATATGGAGAGTGCAGCGCTTATAGACAACATACTACACTATGGGAGTGTTCTTGTCGCCCCCTGGGGGAGTGTTCTAGCCCACAGATCCACTCTAAGGACGGGATACCACCCACTACCCAGGCCATCCGGAGGGACAGCACCCACCAGGATTACACAGGGGGACCCCTTTGAGGAAGAGGACCACTTACCTCGGACCCTATAGAGGGAGGACCACCCATTACCTAGCATCAGGATAATTACGTATAAGGCGCATTTAATATGCGCGTCCGGTGAGTGCACATTTCATTACCATTACCACACGGATACCCAAGTCACCTCTATTTTTCATCTATATATTTGGTGGACTATTCCTTAATTCTTATAATTAATATTAAGGACTTATTGTTCCCTTTGTTCACCTATTGTCTATAAGCGCTGCACTCTCCATATACATTATAGTATGGACAGTTTACACAAAACAATTGTTTGTATGTGCCTTTCCATTGAACCTGCATTAACCTTACTTTTCTTTTTGTTAATTTTGGGAGGGTGGGCACTAACACCTGGCCAGCACCCCCCCAGAACTGACTGAACTGATTTCAACAGCTCATGGTCAACTAGTGACAATCGGGAGCCAGTTGGACAGCCTCTTGATGTCAGCATTGTGCAGTTAATTACAGTACCGCATAATCCAGAGCCCCTCCTAATTAAACCAAGTCCAGCTTTAGCTAAGGCTTTTTTTGTTTTTTTGATAGTGGAACAAGTTAGACTCAATTTTTTTTTCTTGTTCAACATTTTTATTCGAAAAGTAGAGGACATGGCTCTTCGGATACAGTAAAATGATAATACAAAATCCCAGAGTATTGGGCCAACACACAATTAAACAATGAAATTGACAACAGCTTGAAAACAATGAACAGTAGAGCAGTCACGTGGGGTCATGGTTGAGCAAAAGGGCAGCAAAAGAGGCGCTAAAAGGGAAAAGGAGGTGACCGCATCATAGACTAACTGTAGAAGGCTAAATATATATATATATATATATATATATATATATATATATATATATATATATATATATATATATATAATAATTTTTTTTTTTTTTTTTTTTTTTTTACACGCCTCTGCTTGTCGTATCCAATGACCAGTCTAGGGGATGATTTTGGAGTTTTATTATACAACTGGGCATAGGGATGGGGAATTGTAGTTAGGATACTCCAAAAGTAGAACTATTCACTACTCACTGTCCAGCTGATCTTAGTTGAGCACTTTTGAAGTCTTAGCTGACACAGCATACTTCCCTTTACTTTGTAGCAACAAGTATTTTATAAGTGAGCAAAGTCCCTTTTTTGCAGTAGTAGTAGTAGTTACAGGGCTGAGATCCTCAGGTATAAGCCAGTTACAACCGACTGTGACAGCCCAAAGGTAACGTAGCAAGCATAGTCCTTTGCAGTAGCAACACTCGGACAAGCTCTTCAGAACACCAGCCAGTGTTCCCTTTTTTCCAGACCCATGCTGGTTATCAAACACCTGGGGGGTTAGCAAGAACACAATGTCCCCAAATTTCTCAACGTCAGTACTCACAAGGCCCAAGGATAGAATGGTTGGTTGTTTTCTTCCAAGCGAAACCCTCTTGTGATACCAGACAGAGCTTTGGCATACCACTCCCCTCAGCTTACTGAAGACCCAGGGTCACTCTCTCTAACTTCAGGCCCTCAGGTTGACCCACTTGAGGCTACATGGCAGCAAGTGCCAGGCGTGGCAGCCTACCTCAAGCCTGGCTTGATGCAATCTACTCTCAGGAAAGACACTGAACCCATGTTCTCTCAGAATATAAATACCACTCTCAGCATTCAATGGGGCAATCCTCCTTCAGTTAGCCAGGGCTGTATCCATTATCATGCTGTGCACTTCCCTAGCCCCTTCTCATGTTCTGGAAGGCTCTCATAGCTTCCTGAAGGTGGGCAGAACTCGGACAAACTCAATAGCACCAGAGCAGCATGAGCAGACCTAACTCCTCAATCACAGCACTCTGTTAAGCAGAATACCACACTGAATGTACCTGATGACCCCTCTGGTAAGCAGATAAAAACAGCTATGCTTAACCTAACTATACACATCCTAGCACCTAACTAGGGGGGTGCTACAAAAGGAAGCACACTGATGGGAACAATCCATGTAAAGGGGCACTCTGATGGGGATACCTGATGTAAGAGGGGATAACTGAAGATATGTAAGGGGGGGAACTCTGATAGAGGCACCTGATGATGTAAGAGGGCTCTCTGATGGGGGTAACTGAAGATATGCAAGGGGGAACTCTGAAGGGGACACTTAATGTAAGGCAGGCACCACTCTGTTGGGGATCCTGATGTAAGGCACCACTCTGTTGGGGATCCTGATGTAAAGGGGACTTTTAATAGGGAAATCGTGTGGGCGCAAGGTCTGCTTAAGCACCCTACTCTGACAGCCTAATACATACTAGTGTTTACCCAAGTCGTGACACTGTGACAGACTGTCAGTAACACACAGTTTTGACATTGTGTTCCCTGACTTACTGCACCCCCAGATGGCCTAGATTATGTCCTGATTCACAAGCCTGTATCTTGTCAATCAGCACCTGGCCACACCTTGTCCTGCCCACTGTTTTCTGGATTGACAGCTCTGCCACTGTTTCTGAAACCCTCCCACTGTGAGCTGCAATGTGTGCGAAGGGAAGTGTGTGAGACACAAATGAAGGATTTGGCTTCAATGAGGCTTGTGCATTACATGGTAACTGAAGTTTTGGTACTCCTTCAGATTGTCACATAAGAGTCTTTAGTTGTAATTCATATCTTCATCTGATTGTCAAATGATTTTAAAAATAATGAAGCAATCAGAGAATCATGTGATCCGTAGGAGCCTGGCATTGCTGGCTTCCTTCTAAAAAAAACCTTTTACTTTTCCCTTATCCGTGACTCCTAGTACTGAAGTTTCTGGATCAGCACAACAGACAGGTAACTGTTATTTTTAGAAAAAAGCAAACAATGGCAGGTTCTTGAATTGCTCATCACAAGTTTCCTTTCCTTTTTTAAGATGATTTTGTGTCTGTTTCTAAATTAAAGAGGAAAAGGAGGCTGCTGTCGTCTGATGTACAGTACGTGAAGAACAAAAGCAAAGGAAGGGTGTGTCCACCAAAATAGATTTCACTTTTCTTGTACAACAATTGAAGGCCTTTTACTGGAAAGCTGCTTGTTTTGAGTTTTAAAAAAGTTAGAGCGGATATAAAACAGTTGACTTGGTTGATTTAAGGCTTTCTATAATTAGGAATTTAAAGGTCAACTCTACCGAAAATGAATATTTCTTAATTTTCTGTGGGTACTGGAAGGTTCAATCACATGATAGCTTCTTCCACCGATGGGCGTATTTGCTGCGAGGCAAACAAGGCACTTGCCTAGGGCAGCACTTTTCAGGGGGGGGCGGCGCTGCACCTCGGCAAGTGATGTCACTACAGCAGAGGAATCCAGTGAGGAGTGGGAGTATCAGGCCTCCCCTGGACACTGCCGTCCTCTGGGATCATCTCTCAGTCCTGGCTTCTCACCGCCATCCACTGCGGAGAGCTCCGACCCTCAGAGCAGCCTACAGCCTGGCCAGGCGCACTGCATACTGGGAGTTGTAATCTTTCCCCCGCCTCCGACCTGCTACCTCCACAGGAGCAAACTACAATCCTGGCAGGGTGTGTGGGGAAAGGACTACAGCTCCCAGCATGCAGTGTGCCCGGCTAGGTTGTAGGCTGCTCTGAGGGTCGGAGCTCTCCACAGTGGTTGGCAGTGAGGAGGCAGGGCTGAGTGAGGATCCCGGAGGACGGCAGTGTCCAGCGGAGGCAGGGATCTCTGTCACAGAGAGGGAAGGGAAATGTGGATGTGAGGAGGATACATACCGGCAGTACATGGCTCCGCCCCTCCACCAGGCCTGGTGAGAGATCTCCATCCTACTGCTGTGTGTACCATGTATATTTGTGTGGGGGCGCGGAGAGCTGACAGACTGACCAGAGAGAGACTGCCAGGTGAGTGACTGACAACCTTCACGCCGCTCATACCACTAATGACACCGTCTCGCCGCTCATACCACTAATGACACCGTCTCGCCGCTCATACCACTAATGACACCGTCTCGCCGCTCATACCACTAATGACACCGTCTCGCCGCTCATACCACTAATGACACCGTCTCGCCGCTCATACCACTAATGACACCGTCTCGCCGCTCATACCACTAATGACACCGTCTCGCCGCTCATACCACTAATGACACCGTCTCGCCGCTCCTACCACTAATGACACCGTCTCGCCGCTCCTACCACCACCGACACCTTCACAGAAAGATGTGGCCGACCACTAAGTTCCACCCAGCAAACGTTGGTGCACTAGAGACAGTGGGGGTGCACTGGGGGGGCGGCTATTTTTGTGTTGCCTAGGGTGTACATAAGTACACCACTGCTTCCACCACTCACGGACTCCAGAAGAATCTCTCCCTTCTTTCCCCATGGCACAAGTAGTAATATCGGGCTCAATGAAAGAATGAATGGAAGAAGCCTGAGCATGAAATGTATGTGGGGATGCATCCTTGCTGGAATCTCTGAAAAATCTAAGAAAAGGCATGGGAGAGCAGTAGAACTCCCCAAGCCCACCCAGTTCTGAAATATCAGTTTTGGATGGTGTTCTACTTCAGTGACCATTTCTCAAATGACCCCATTATAGGCCATTCCTGAAAATGCTTCTAAAGGATGTATCCGACTGGTTATACCATGATGCCCATGCTTGTTTTACACCGTGTTAGGATCCTGACACCAAAAATAAATTTCTCGACCTGAAATATATGGATTATCAACAAAATTAAATGGTAAGAGCAAACAAGGGTCCACTTGTATTTCCTAAGCCAAGCTCCATACATTAGTATGAGCACGTTTTAAAGCAATTTAAGTGGCTTAATGGAACAATCAAACTGGTTATGGTGCTGGAGGAAACATGCCATGATAATCCGTTAGAAGTTTGGTGGTTTAAACTTTTTTGCCAAGATAACTTTATACAACTGCATAAAAATTACACATCCTACATTTGAGTGGTAATAAATTATAAATGATTCCAGTCATATCTATAAAGACTTAAGCTGAGTTCCCACTATAAGAAAATTGAGCAAACAATCATCCAGTTTTCCTCAATGTTTCACAGCAAGTTGAACCCAAGGATGGTACGAATTGTGCGAAAATTCTTGAACAACAAAGGCTTTTTTTAACATGGAAATGTTGTAGCATAGATTGTTGTTTTTTTGATCATACACATCGTGTCCAATTTTTCTTGTATAGTATACATTATAAAAAATTGAGTTCTGTTTACGTACTAGAAATTTTGGCGTTTTCCTGTCTGGAAATGTTAATTTGGAAAATCCACGCTATAGGAAAATCGAACGATCGTTCCTTATACGTAATTTCACACATGTCCAGTTATTGGCTCACACTTGGCATAATATCTGGTAAAATTATGGGAAGCTAATAAAGCATTATAAAAAAGATACATTCTTATGGTGCATGTATTTTAAATATTACTGATAAAATGGATTATTTGTGAAAGAATACATAATGACCAAAAGGGTACCTGTCACTGTTTGCAGATTTATTGATTTAACCGTCCTGCTACCTATCTTTTCCATTGTTATGGAACTGGTGGTTGTGTTTTTTTTGTGGATATACCTTGGCGTCTGTGCCATGGTATCTGTACCAATCCCATCTCTGCATTGTGGAACACTTCATAGTCATGGCCATAGTCCTTGTGTTGCCATTACACATCACCCTTATGTCCCACTAACCTCCTCTTCTGTTCTTTGTACTGTCTTTGTTTCTTCTAGGCCCACAATCCTTCAAGATGCGAGGTGAGTTCCCATTTCGGTCAAAGACAGGCCAGCTTGTACAGATCTTGTTTATATTCCCATTTTAAGCCTTTCTTGAGTATCTTCCCTTTTATAAGTCACACTGGCCTTTTAAAGACAAGAGATATCTACTTAAATATTAAACGTCTGTCACTGGAGATGCTGTCAGCTGGGGGCTGTTTCTGTTTGTGCTTGTAACGGGATGCTGACTTTACCTGGACTGGCCATTTCTGTCTGATGCTTCATGTACACGGCCACAGGATGCATGGCGTATAAATAGCCAGAATCAGGGTGCCACAGGTGCAACCTTTTGCTGCAATGAATGGCTGCACTCTACGCTGCTATACAATGGTTTACACCTGCACTTGCATACATTTTGCGTATGCTTATAACCCCTGCTCATGTGCAAATTTCCGTGTAAACCCTCATGTAGCAACGCACAACCATTTTTATAGCATTTGGAAGCTGTACGCCACTCTTTTGGCTTCCTTAACCATCTATTTATGCTCCAGGCATGCCACATGCCCTAATGTTGCCATGTGCATGAAGCCTTTGTCTTGATTATGTAGAAGTTCTTCATGACCTGATCTGTTCCAGTATGGGCAGCTATAAAAGGAAGCAGAGCCTAGATGTGCAATACGCAAATATGGCTGCCTTCATATACAATTACAAATTAGACAAAATGTTGATTAGCTGTTTAGTCATGTTCATCATTTAGAATAGTATATGTGGTGTTTCCTGACACTGTCCCTCGAGACTAAACACATAGGGAGAAGTCTATGATGCTGACGTCATCACGTCCTAATGACTTAATGAAGGCATTTTTTGTGCATGTTATACAAATTATTTTACTAGTTTTGTATGATTTTAATAAATGTCTTGGATCTGCATCGTTTGGAACCTTCTCACATTTTATGTATGTACTGTATATCAAAGGGGAACTGGAATATTGAATATTATGAATGGGATTGTGGCATGCAGCTTTAATTATCTTGTATAGAAATCATTCTATACAGTGTGGTTCGACCTCTTAAATCCTGAGCTGAGGTTTGACCCCTTCAATCCTGAGCTGATAAGTGGTTTTTAGTGCTTTTGGTGATGGAGAGTCAGAGGAGTTTACCTGCTTGGAATTGGAGGACATTGGAATTTATTTGTTGGACATAATACACAGGATGCATGGTGGAACAAACTATTTTAATTTTGAAGATCTTTTACATCAGGTTTGTGTGTACAGATTCCATATTTTATTTTTATATTGTAATACTAAGCACAGATTTTTCACTTATTCACTATATGCATACTGATCCCCCCCCCCCCCCCCCCCTTCTTTTTTTTTTTTTTTTTTTTTCTTCCATTCTGAGTCACCTGTACACAGCAAGTGTAGTGATTTTGTAAACTTAAAGTAGTTATAAACCCTTATAAGTACCCAGTAAAGTGATTGGCCTCAGGCAGTATGCAGAGATTAAGCAAATTCTCCTATGTATGTTGTAGCTGTGTACCTGCATCACACTGCCCAACAGATGGCTTAGTGTAATCTGAGACCTGAGTGAAGGAAATGGACACACGCTTCCTCTACAGTCTCATAAGGAAACATGCACATCTGAGGCCGTCTATGTGCCAGTAAAACGGGGCCCATCTCCTGGAATTGCCTTATTTCTGCATAGAAGTGATGCATGCAGTTAGCAGAGGAATGAGAGGAGACATAAATCACACTAGGTGCTCTGGATAGAGGCAAGTACACATTATAGAAGGATATCCTTTGTTCATTTCAAAGGTTTACAACCACTTTAAGTATAGACCGTGGCTCATAATATTGAAACCAGAGGATCCATGTTACAGCCAGGTAGGTGACATTTTCAGAAAGATCATCAATTAATGACCATGGGTTTTTTTTTTGTTTTTTTTTCCCTCAACTTGTCTACAGATTCCTTGTAATGGTGGAGTGGGGTGGTGGTGGTTTTCACCAGATCCAGATTTAATTGTGTTTTCAGGGACTGCAGCTTGAAAGGATCAGCCAAGAAGATTCCTTCATTGTTTGTTTCTTTACGAAATGGCTTCTTTTCATTACTGCAGCCATTATCTTTTAACCTCTGCTCAGCAGACAGCCCATAATATAAATTGTTACCTTTCAGCTGAACAGCTGCGGCACACTGCCTGTCCTCTGATAGGCTCAGGCTTCCCTTTTTGCTCTCTGTTGTCATGGAGCTGACTTCATTTGCTTACTTGACCTGCGAGCGAAAAGGATGCATTAACGTCTGTCTCCATGACAACACCAGCCTAGGATCTGCGCTCTGCCGACAGGGAAAGAATTGATATGCGGCACATCTCTGCAAACAGGCGGATTCTGCCTCCGATGTACTTCCATATCACAAGCCCTGAAGGGGACAACAATTAAACGAGGGGGGAGAATCAGATGCAAGTGTTCTGTTAAAGCAGAAAGGCTGCTGTTGGTGATGACCGAAAAAAGCCAGTTACATGAACGTCAGGCTGGTCCTTTGATGTTCGTACTTTGTGTCTCAATGACGTCAAGTTCTGTTGCACATCTGATGTACATGGGCTTGTTTTCCAAGTACTGCTTTTGATAAAAATAGAGAAGGACTTTGTAAGGACTTTAACAAATTGTGTTAAAGTGGGTGGAATAGTGCCCCTTGGTGTCAGTCACAGGAATAGTGTCCCATCATTGGTGTCAGTCAGAGGACCAGTGGCCCCATCATTGATGTCAGAGGACCTGTTCCCCCATCGTTGGGGGGCCAGTGGGAGGACCCAGTGCCCCATCGTTGGGGGGCCAGTGGGAGGACCCAGGGCCCCATCATTGGGGGGCCAGTGGGAGGACCCAGGGCCCCATCGTTGGGGGGGCCAGTGGGAGGACCCAGGGCCCCATCGTTGGGGGGCCAGTGGGAGGACCCAGTGGCCCCATCGTTGGGGGGCCAGTGGGAAGACCCAGTGGCCCCATCGTTGGGGGGGGGGGGGGGGAGGGCTGGAGAAGGGCAAGAAAAGGGTCAGAGTTGCCCAGTGCCCCCATCGTCGGGGGGCCAGTGGGAGGACCCAGTGCCCCAAGGGCTGGAGAAGGGCAAGAAAAGGGTCAGAGTTGCTTTAGAATGTACATTAAGCCATGTATACCCAGTTTCAGGGTACATTCTCGGCATGGCACCTTGGTGCTGGGATAAGTGAACTCCTGCACATGCATGGCCATCCTGCGCTGGCAAGAGCAAGTACCCACTGTGACTTTTGATATCTGGTATTTTGCAGAAATGAGGGGCAGGGTGTATGGCTGAAGTCCTTTGACCTTTTTGAGGGACTCCACCTCATGGCCAAAGTTCCCAAATGATTAGGGTATGTTTTTGTGAATGAATAAAGTAAAATTTTGTTCACGTTGAATACACAATCATTTGCCAGCAAACATCCTGTTTTTTTGTTTTTAATTTCTCTTGCATATTATTGGGTATTCCTCTTGAACACAGCTTCACCGCACTTCGGTAACTTTCAAAGTGAACATTCAGTTGGCTAGGTGCTCTATTAATCAAACCCTCTGGTACCTACTGCTGTCATTTCTTTGTTGTTTGATTCAATCTGGCCATATTGGAAGGCAAATACCTGAAAGGTGTAACTTTAGAACTCAGATGGGTTCATTGAACTGGGGCTTTCATTCTATTAGCACATCTATTGTAATGCCTTGTCTTTGATCACACAGATGTGTTCACCTTTCCACAAGCAGGTTGAGGACCTTGTTCAAAGCTGATGATATATCATTACTAAGTTTATGCATTTTAGCAGAACCTTTTATTTTAGAATTGACTAACACTGTATGAAGAGCCACAACTGTTCAGTTTATGGTTGTTTGAAAATTTGGTCCACAACCATAAAATCAGTCTGTATATGCAGTAAAGCATGCTCATCATACTCACTGTGGAACCTAAGGGGTTAATCTGCCACATTGCGTGAAAAGACTGTTTGATTCTGTCCTCCTTGATCCTTCCTTCCTTTCTTTTACTGTCCCCAAGCCATCTGCTATAACTACAGAGCTCTAGGAGTCACACTGCACATGATCAGTTTAGTGTGTATTGCTAGAGGTTTTTTTTTCTCTTTGGGATAGTGCATGTAATCAGCACAAGGCTAATCAACGCTGTTCAGACAGAGGGTCAGGAGTTATGTAGCCTCATAGGACAATCAGAGGAGAATGAAAACTCCTCCTACAAGCTTTAACCAGTGCTCAGCCAGATACTGATAGAAGTCACGAGACTGCTATATACTGCTGACGAGAAAGTATTTAGCAGTTTATAATTAACATAATATATAATAATTGCATTTCCATGTTGTGTGTACTGTGGGAAACCAGATCTAGTGAATACAGGGCACTGAGTTTAGTAACACTTTTTAAATTAGGGGTGTGAGTCTGGCCACTGACATCACTAAAGGGCTGCACATAATCATTGAATGCAATGCTACAGAAAGCTTTCAGGGATTGCAGGCAACAAAGCTGAACTCCAGATATGATCTCAATTGCATACTTGCTTTGGTCCAGCTTGGCACAATGTAAGTATGCATGTTTCATTCTTGAGGGACTGCTGTGGAAGCTGACCTTGTAGAAGGCACAATACAATGATCATAGTAATCTTCTGGGTCCTGTCCCGAGCGGCTGCCCCACTGTATACTGACCACAGGGGGGTCGCTCAGTTGGCACCTCCACCATTCACAAAACCACTTTTTTTTTTTTTTTTTTTTTTTTTTTTTTTGATAATGAATACAATACATTGATTGAATGAGATGGAGAAGGAAGGTGATGTGATTTTTCACGAACCACACACTTTCTGCAATGTATTATTGTTCAAAGAGTGTAGTAAGATGCAAACAAGTATACCCTTTGTTACCCTTTGTTAGAAGTCACTACTATTTAGCAAATCGTTGGTTATTCCTTTCTGTGGTTATAGTGTGCATTACATAAAAATGTATTAAAAGTCCATCATTGTTGAATGTTTGATATTCACGATAAATAGCTGGTTGCAGATGCAGCCCGTATGTCACTGTGTCCAGCACAAAAATCAATGTGTAAACCCCCCCTCCGACCTCAATGAGAGAGAGGATTCATGGTGACAGTAGGAACTAGGGTGGTGACAATGAAGAGGGGGTGTACAGTGTATTATGGTGTGTGATGGGTGTATACAGGGTAGGATGGAGGGCCATAGCTGTAGGAAGGGTGTGATGGGTGTAAGCAGGAGTAGTGGAGTGTGATTGGTGGTGAGAGGTGCAGAAGGGTTTATGTGATTGGTGTATGCAGAATATAGTAGGGTGAGAGGTGCTGGCAGGGTATGTTGGGGTGTAATGGTGAGTGTTGGCTGGTGTCAGGTCTGCAGGGAGTGGATGTATGTATGCAGGGTATGAGGAGTGTATACAGGGTATAGTGGGATGTAATGGAGTGTATGTTGGTCTCCAGGGTTGCAGGTCTGTACACAATAGAGGTTGTGATGGTGACAAATTACAAGCTGGGTGTTCACAGGGTATGACTGGGGTTGGGCGACACTCACTAGCTCCTCTGGGGTGTGGCTCTCCCCCTCCCCACAGCAGCAGCACTTGTCTCCCCCACAAGCCACCATCTTCCCGCACCCCCAGACAGCCGCCTGTCACACGAGTGTAGCAGACTTCTCTCAGCAATCCCTGTGTACCATCTGGAAAGTCTAGCTCCCCGCTGGTCATAGGACTGCCACGTTTGGGCAGGTAGTGGTGGCAAGGGTGGTGAGACTCAGTACAGCAGGTCCCATGGCTGGCTCTCTATGGTTCCAACGGATGGCACACGGCTGTCAGTGGCAGAGCAAAGCTCATGCAGTTCCTCACTGGGTTCCCATCATTATGTGTGTTCCTTCTTCCAGGACCCCCCTGAAAAAGTTTGTTAGCCTCACGGTAAATATGCCCCTGGCTGTGTCTACCATTGTGTGTGTGATCCAGTGCCCTGGTTGGATAAAGTCAATATCTCTTTTAAACAAATTTGTAGGTTTGACTTACGCACTGAAGTTGTTTGTATGCTGTATAGTTTATAATTGGCAGCAGTTTCTGGGAACACTGACAGGTGTGTTGATTCAGCGATTTGGTTAGGTCTTTCTCTCTGTAAAATGTCTTTCTTGTATGCGGAGCACAGTGGCAAGGCCTGCAAGATGGCAGAATACACATGTGGTTACTTGGAGACTGAATATTAAATAAAAGACACTATTTAAGTTTTAAATTGTTAATTCAAATTTACTTTTCCAATCATTTTCCCAGCAAATTAATTTTTAACAACTATTTTTTTATTTTGTATTCTAAATGTGACATTATTTGTAAAATGTATTCATACCAGGTTTCTTTCTGGATGAAATTAATCATTTTATGCTTTTTTGCACAGGTTTTTGGCAGTAAAAATGTTTTTATCTCTGTATTTTTGGATGTAGGAAGTGAAGCAGATTTCAGCTCGTCAAGTAGCACTGGCAGTATATCTGCACCAGAGGTCCATATGAGCACTACGTCTGGAGGAAAGAAAAATTCGTTTTCACGCAAGTAAGAAATCATTCTTATGTCTGCACTTTTACAGAACGTAATATAAAAAAGTGATCTGCAGTTCAACAGCAGCCAAAACACTTACAATTTTCAATTTAGAACTGTCAGAACAATTAAAATGAATTCTGATTGGCTGCTATGGTTTACTAAACCTTACACATTTTTTTTTTTTTTTTGTCTTAATAAATTTAAAGTGGTTCCAAAGGCAGAAGGTTTTTTTCCCCTATTGCATTCTGTGCATTTAAGGTAAAAAACCTTCAGGGTGCAGCTCCCCTCCCCAGCCCCCAAATTCTTACCTGAGCCCAATCTCTATCCAGCGATGTCCCATGAGAGCCAGAGCTCTCTCTTAATTGGCTCACACATCAGCGGGAGTCACTGACTACTTCTGCTGTCAATCACAGCCAGTGAGCCAATGAGGAGAGAGTAAAGCGGGGGGGGGGGGTGTTTGCCGAGCCTCATCCAGTGTGTAAATCGGCAATGGACAAGAAGCTTGCTATTGGGGGCACTCGGCAGGGAGGAGGAGCCAGGACCACCAATGGGAGACCCAAAAAAGAGGAGGAACAGGTAAGTATAACATGTTTTAATTTTTTTTTTTTTTTTAAAGATTTCAACCTTTTAGAATCCCTTTTTTTTTCATTTTGACTTAAAAAGTCAATCTACACTCCTTTTTTAAAGATAAAGTGGAATTCCAAACAGTTCAATACAGATATTAAAAACATCAAAGAACTCATTCGGATGGACAATAAAGCCTGTCCTCTGTGCAGAGCTGCTGGTAGAGGCATGTGCATCCACCTTGGAGCTGCATGCAGGCAGCCCATAGAAGTGGATGCACAAGCCATACTGGCACGGACACAGTAGCATGTCAAAGCTTGACATGTGGGTAGGAGAGGGTGTACAGATCTGAACGCAGAGCCTCTTAGTTCCCCTTTTTAGAAGCCCAGTACATATATGTTGATTTTACATCATTTTGATTTTTTTTTTTCCACTTTTATTAATGGAAGTCCTCTTCGATACCTGGGCTTGAACTTCCAAAGGGTTAAATTCCACCCAGTTGAAAAAAAGGCTAAGAAAATTGACAGGCCTGCAATAAATGCAAGCGGTCATAGTTCTCAGATTTGACTGTATGCAAACCTTAGGCACAATACATGGAGCATAATGCATACTTTCATTGCTCTTAACCACCATTTAAATTTTATATCAGTCAATAAACAACTGATGCTATCCAGCAAACCTTAAAATGGTGAGTTCTACATCGTATTTTACAGCCAAGTTCAGTAGAGTTTTCACAAAACGTCTGGATGAGCCTTCAGCCTCTTGCCCCTCCCTCTTTGATGTTCCTAAATTTGAGAGAAGGGGGGCATGATGTATGGAGGCTGGTCAATGCTCTTGATCTCGGAACACTTAATTTTCATTTTCAGAGGCTTGTGTTTAGGGTCTTTCATAAAGTAAGAACATGGGCTAATAGATTCAGCAATCGAGGAAGCCAAATACAGAAGATGACCAGCAGAGCAGAAATTAGAGCCACTCAGAAGGTGTTTTGTAATGCCAAGTCAGTTCTACAAAGTATTTTACAGTAAGGTTCAGTAGCGTTTCAAAAAAACGTCTGAATGGGCCTTCAGCATCGTGTCCCGCCCTTTGATGTCCCTAAATTTGAGGGAAGGGGGACATGATGCATGGAGGCTGGTCAATGCTCTGAATCTGGGAACACTTGACTTTCACTTTCAGAGGTTCTTGTTTAGGTCTTTCATTAAAGTAAGAATATAAGCAAATTGCTTTAGCACTTGAGGCAGCCAACTGCATATAATGACCTCCAGAGCAGAAATTAGAACCACTCAGTAGGTATTTTGTATTATCAAATCAGTTTAGAAACTAGGGGTACAATTGTATACTTTCTGCCTGGACCAAGGCATATTGGCAGTGTTTTGGCAGGTTGATTTCCTTGTACAGCACTAAAGGAGGCTCATCGTTGCATATGGGTTGGGGACCACTGTTATGACATTTCCAAAGCTGCAGAGTGAATTACTTTGTATGTATAAAATGTTCTCTGAAATGGCCTTTTCCTCTCTCCTGTTTTGGAAGACCGCCCTACCGCACAGAAACTCAGAAACGGGGCTCGAGGAACACAGCTGAGAGGTGACTGCATGTGTACCTCCACCATATCCTTGTACATCATTTGTGTGTAGACCTTGTGCTGTTCTGGTACACCTTCACACATATGTGGTCCTCTTCACTAAACTTTTTTTTAATTTTTCTTTATTTATTTTGGCAGCTTGATATGTGCTCTGAGTGCATGTTCTGGGCATAGCTACATTTCTTGGAGCCCCATAGCAAATTTTAATCGGGGGGGGGGGGGGGGCTAGTTGGGACAATAGTGTAATTAATACTTCCTTAAAGTATGACTAAATCCAGGACAGACCACAGCAGAACTGTTCGCATAATTGGCACACTACTAGGTACCAGAGCTGTGGATAAGAGCAGTAGTGCAGGGAACTAACTTTTGAAACTTTTTTTTTTTTAACCTTCTTTCTCCAGCTAGCACATACAATAACTCATTTCAACACCAACTGAACTGCTCTGTCAGAATATAAAATCTTAGAGCCACCCCAGCCAGCAATTGTTGAAAATAGATCTGTGATTAACAAAAGCTTCATTCTGTGTATCTAAAGTCAGCTCCTCTGGAATGGAGACATCAGGCAACCTCCCTAGCTGGGTCACCTTCCGACTGTCAACCCTATAGCAGTCGTGTGGTATATGCTATGACTATAGTTGGGCCACTGGTGCAGGTATATTACTCAAAAGGGAAAAAAATTAAAACGTTTAAAAGGAACTTTCCCAATTATGTGATCGCTGAAACAATCACAATGATCACATGATACAGAAGCTTGCATTAAAGGTTGCCAGGAGGTGATGTTAAGGAGTTTAAGAACATCTTGTAAAAGAACATGCTCTGTACTTATGTTTTTCAAGTAATGGGTCGTGGACTTGGGGCAGACTGGGCCATGGAGCAAGTACCCCCCCAAGCCTTTCTAATGCCCCAATAAAACATCCATTGCCCTGACAACATGGCTCAATAAAAACCGCTGTCTGCACTGATAGAACTGTGAAGACGGCTGGGACTGCAACTATGACTGGCCTTTTATTTGCATTATTGCAGTCAGCCAATCCCATTAAGGCGGTGCCCACGGTGCACTTACATGGCGGTCCTACAGCCCTCGTCCTCATTCCTCCTTCCACAGCAGCATCTCTGGGTGGAAGTGAAATATAACTACACTTCCTTCTAGCCAGCTGCACAGGAAGGAAGAAAAGCACCACTGGACACCAGGGAATGACTCCACTAATTACTTTTCCTGGGTTGTGGCTGGGTGATGTAAGGGAGTGAAAAAAAAACAGGAAAGTGATGGTGATGGGGGGTGATTACTGCACTATCCATTTTGGAAGGAAGCCGTTTGTTTACGGTTTAAAAAGTGCACATACATTGTAGAATACTGCACACGTTTTGTGGAATAAATTCTAATGTTTTGGAAATTTTAAATTATTTTTTGGGCTCCACTTAATGACCAAGAACAAATGTGGGTCCTGAGGATTGAGAACCACTGCTCTATGCTGACCTTTTCAGCAGCCAGTGTGTTGAAATGTCGCTGCTTTATTTCTCCTTTAGTCACAACAGTTTTTCTGCTCCTTTGGGTGGCTGAATACCTGTTACCCTCCAAACACACTGGTTCCTCCTGTCATCCTGTAGTGATTTGAGCCAGTGGAAGGAACCATGATGTGTTTTGGGGGAGCAGGTATTCTACACACTCGGATTGTGGAATACCGGCTATGGCCAGGGGAAAACCAGAGGTGGCTTTTCTACACAAAGAAACGCTAAGTATAGAGCCCGTCCTTTTACAGTGTGTTCTTTGAGTACAAGTGACCCTGTGGTTAAAGGATCACTTTAAATCACAAGTTTAATGGTGCATTCTACAAAATATAAAGCTAGAAAAACTATATAAAGTCACTCACTATCTCATAATTGCTTTATCTTTTATTTGTGATGACTTTTCCACCTGGGTTATAGTACCTGAGTCTTGTGAATTACTACACTTCAATTGGCAAATACTTATTCATGTTCATTTATTTTATCTTGGCCAGAAAGCATTGATACATCATTTAAAAAATTATTTGAGTGTGATCATTTTTAATTTTGGTATGCATCTTCTCCAATAAAATGTAGTTATTTTATTTTCCTCCTTTTGTGGTCGTTGTTCCATAACTCCACTCTAGATGTTTCATATATGCATACTTCCCAGTGTATCATGAAGAAGATTTTGGCAAAGCCCTAAAGCTATAACTTCTCAAAAATTAAGTTCTAGCCTTCCCAGGCATAAAAGGTCCTAAAAAGTCCTGAACACTGAGAAGTATTTAAATATATGTTTGTGGTTAAATATTACCTCAAGAATCATAAAGGACCGGTAAATGTATATTTGTCTATATAATACTCTTCTAATACAATTCCAGTATGTATATGTTCCTTGTATTTGAAGTTTAGGGTATGTCCTATTATACTGTACATTGCATAATAATAAATAGTAATACAAAATTTGGAGCTGAACTCCAGGCAAACAGCTCAATATCCACCTTAAATATAATTATAATATATTCATTAATCTATGTAATGTGCCAAAAGATTTCTAATTCTTACTGACCCTTGAGATTTAGGCATCCCTGCCAGCCAGCACAGCCAGGTCCCAGACCCCCCCTCCCCTGGAAACTGCACAGTTAATCGGTCAGCCTGATTTAGGACTTGTCCTGGCCTGTAATTGGACAATGAATGAGCAGCAGGTCATCACTGTGCCTTTTTGCAACTGTTAACACATTCACAGAAACCGACTGACAAGCGCTGCAAAAAAAATTACATCCCCTGACCCAATCAAATCAAAATTGTGCCCCTACTTCTACCAGTGTTGCTCCGTAGAGATTTACAGAAAGCTGATGTTGGTGCAGTTTCTGTTACATATGCAGGTTCTCTGTAAAAGCACATTTGATGAGTTTTTTTGGATATGTATATATAGAAGAAATGGTGTTTTAATATATCTTCTTGGGGTTTGGCCATTTTAAGGATTTTCTTTGACTCTACAGTTGGGTTAGGCCATTGTCATCTCATGGTTCTGGGTAGAGTTAGGCAAACTTGGCTGATCTCTCTGTGTGTTGGATTTTTGAAGTTGACCACCACTGTGGCCATGAGTGTCTGGCTATTCCCTTCTCCTGAGTCCATGCTTCACTAGTGGCCCAAAACTAAAATGGGTAGCTTCACTGAAGCACAGCAGGGAAGTGATTTGTCCAAGTTCAGAGTCATGAAGCTGGTTGTGATCTTTGCCAATGGCCTGCAACTGCGACCCATGGGCCAGATGTGTCCTTTTGCTAGCTTTTATCTAGCTGTCGGGGCACTTTTCCTTCCATTGACACCAATAGACACCTGATACCTACTGACGCCTACAATGAAGAACTATCCCTCCAACTGATACCAATGATGGGGCACTATTCCTCCTATTGACCACAGGTACTTGGGTTTGGTCATCAATGGGAGTAAAAAAAAAAATTGCTAAAATATTGTTTACTTCTACAGATGCTGGGACATTTTCTTCTCCCACTGGCCACAATCTGATGCCCAAAGGTCTGAAGGACAATACTGGCTCTTTTTTTTGTTTAGAAAGTTTGGAAGGTCCTGATCTACCTGATTATAGCTTTTTTTTATTTCATGTCATGGAAATTGTACATTCAGATAATTAGTATGTGTGGTCAACTTTACAGTACACAGGAGTTAAAAAAAAAAAAAGCATTTCCTTTTTTTTTACTTTTTTTTTAGGTTCACTCCCCTAGCTACTCATTACAGTATTCTGAAAGTAATAGTGAGAAGTACTTGTACTTAAAAGAACTCCCTTATTAAAGACAAGGCCATACTCTCCTTTACAATGCCTCATGTATTAATACACTGATGCTTTGCTTCTCCTTGGCCACAAAAGACATTCAACCCACCCAAAGGTTTAAAGTGAGTTCAGGTTCTTTTTAATGAAAACTGCCATCAATGGAGTTACTGTATGTAGAATATTTCCTCTTCCCTTTTAATCAGAACCGAAGCTCGTGATAAACGCTTAAAAATATTTACACACATAGCTAAATATTAACTGTTCCTGCTTGTCCTTCCTAATATGCCTGCATTTCTTGGACCATGCACAATACATTTTTAAATGAAGTTTCACAGAGCAATTTTTATCTAGCCTTTTACAGCACTATCTGTACTTTGTAAATGCCTAATAAAAATAGGAGGTGAAGACCCATGTTCTTATGAAATGATCTTTGTGTTTGCATCTGAGGGGCTAATTATTATGCAGGCGTCTCTTGATCCAAATTTTTCACACCACACGCTCTTGAATTCCTTTTTTAGAGTAACCAGGCATAAACCTGGGTGCAAGTTGGTGCTAAAATAATGACCTATCTGGAATTGAAAAGTCAACTTAACTAAAAATATATAATCACATGCTCATTTAAGCATTGCCACACTAAGCCCAATAATGGAAGGATTATCCAAAATGTAAAACGGTAGAAGAATCCCAGAGATGAATGAGTCACAGCTTCACTATGGCTTTGTGGGATGGAGAGGCAGAAAGTACCACGTATTCAAGTTCTGCTTTTAACTATTTTGTCTATCACCATAAAGGGGGTGACTTAACTTAATACTGGGTATGTGCAGAAGGAGGGAAAGGCTAAGCTCTCAACCATTAAAAACAACTCTTTTATATCATGTCTATGGGTGTCCAGAATCCTATAGTAAGTGGATTTTGGATAGTCTCGAAAATATGCAGTTTTTACATTTCTCAGTGTATATGCCATCAGTTTTGCCCTTACTTGAATAAAATGGATATTATGCTTTACTCTCCTAGATGTCTCAAAAGTCAGTTTTAAATTGTTTCAGTGTAATCTGGAATCAGAGGCCTGGTGTTCTCATTAATGTTCAAATATTTGTGTTTTTCAGCAGAGTGTCCCATGGACGAGGTCACAACAGTTCATCGGGAAAGCCTACACAGAGTCCGCCTGTCACTCGAGAGAAGGATCTGTTTGCAGTACTCTGTAGGAATCAGTTGAGTCCAATTAATGTTCATGATGCATATGGGATCTCCTCTCCTAGTAGCAGTAATTCTGGGTCCTACAAGGGCAGCGACACCAGCCCTACACTCAGGTGTTGTACCCCGTTCTGTACCTTTACCAGCTCATTTTTATATCTCCATAAGGCCATGTAGCTCATTTCTTTATCCATTCATTTTTTTCTAAAGGAAGGGATTGGGGCAACAGGCTGAGTATTTGTTCTAAGCAACGTGGATGGACAATTCTGCCGCAGCTGACTATTGTATTCTAACAGCTGGCACACATTATTGTCAAAATATCTGGACAGTGACCGCAGCTGATTGTGTGTTTTTTTTTGTTTTTGTTTTTTCCGCCCCACCCGGATTCTTTGATTTTATTGGGTGGTGTTGGCATGGAACCCATGGCTCAAGTTTTTTGGCAGATTCACAGGAATGGGCTGAAATTCACACAGTGTGTAGACAACTTCATTTTAGGGGTCCCGCAAAGGGAGTTCTGGCCATTTGATTGTTAAACTTTCAGTGTTTTTTTAGGACTTCCAGGTTGGCAGCACAGAAGCATATCAACCAACTTGGTTGAACCAAGTCCCCAACTTTCATCTTCTAGCTCAGCTTCATATGAGCCCTCCACTGTAGTTTGCTCTCTCTCTCTGAGGGAGTGTTTGCTTTCAGTGGGACACCAGTGTGTTACAGAGACTAACATGATTGCAGAGAAAATAAATAATTGTGGTACCGCAAATGTCCTGTGGGTAGGGTTGTGACTTCAGTCAAAGCCCAACTGAAATCCCAGAAATAGATATGCAGTCATAGAAGCCTTCTACTGACAACTTTCATTTTCCTAGGCTTTGCTCCCCTTTGCACTTACAGCAGTTGTGTCTAAACATGACTCCATGCAGTCCAATAAGCACCAGAGGTAGACCAGGTGTTCTCTGCTATCTGAACTCCGTAACAGACCTGGTCTGAAGAATCGCCACGTCTTCTGCAAGAAGTCTATGTGAAATTACCTGTGCTAAGGGGTGTGGCTGCTACTCTGCTCTACAGAGTACTGAAGTGAAATTGCAGGAAACATAATTTCACAAAAAGATATTGTAAGGTATTTCCAATCAAAAATTTGGCAAATTGTTACAAGTGGGAGTTCAGAACTAAAACAAGGTGAAAAAGTGTTTGCTCAATTAGGCTTTAACCTTAATTTGTGACAGCCGGTTTTCTCATGGTCTAATCGCTGTGACTAGACATGCCTGATACGTTTCATTTTGATTCGTTTTGGACCCAAACAAATGGCAACGAATCCAAGAAAAGTTATAATGAATGAACAAATAAATTTGCTTCATTTGGATGATGTAGTAGTTCACGCAAAAAGGGAAATTTTTTAAATTTTTTTTTTTTTATAATTCGTTTGATAACTGGGATTCAGATAACGAATTGGACTCCCATGCCGCCAGTCGATATTGTCCAATCAGCTCATGCCATTTCTCTTGGTGCTTTGGACTAGTGTCCAAAAATATTGAATCCGTCTAATCCCTTAATATATCTAATACAGAACAGTCTACCAGAAAAACTGCAAAATTTTTCAAATCCACCCGGACCAATAAATATACAAAACAAATGCCGAAGATACAAAATTAATTCTGAAAATGAATCGGTTCAACATTAAGAATATCACAAAACTAAATTCTTCAATGGACAATAGCAATCTGAAAAACTGACACCATGGCCCTTGTCTACTCTTCTAATTAAGGTGGCCTATGGAGTATGGTTCCTTTTACAGTTAGACTGTCACAGTTTGCCCCTACTGTGGCTTGTTAGAGGAGGCAGCTAAAATTGGCCTATGAAATGTTTTGCCCAAACCATTTCTTCTCATATTTATCAACCATGTTCACATTACAAGATAAATCCATCATTTTCCTCCTTTACATTCATTTCTGTTCTGTTATTTAGTGTTCAAGAAGCTAGTAGGCTTATTAAGCATTTCCAAAAGCATTTCCAAAATATTCTAATTTGTTGAAACCTGATAGCTCAAAGAAGGTAAGAGGTAATAGTGTAACCTATAAGGGGATCTGCGGCATTTCGTTACAACCCCTGGGTTACCCAACAATATTGTTTGTTACGACCAGCAAACAGACACAACAGAAGTATGTTCCCCATGCTAGTCTTCTTTATAAATAGATGAGCTTTCTGAGCTAATCTCCTTTTTATAGGAGCTATTTTTCTAGTGTATAGATAACAAGATTTGGAGGGGAAAGCCAATCATGTGAATAATGATAGAGAGGAGAGTGAATCAAAGACCTTGTTTTGCTTGTCTATAGGCGCACCATGAGATATGCATCTTGTGGAGATAATCATGGCATCAAGCCACCTTCTCCTGAGCAGTATTTGACTCCACTGCAGCAGAAAGAAGTCTCAATCCGTCACCTGAAGGCAAAATTGAAGGAATCCCAGAACACACTTCAAGAAAGGTACATCATCTTTCCTGTATTTGTATTTTGTTAGTGGATATTGAATGTAGCATTAACTTTTCTGTTCCCTAAGCATGTTAACATGGAACCCTAGCGGACAGGCTCACTGTAGAAAAAAACAAGATCTAGGGTTTAGTGGTTGCCACTACACACATATCCAAGAGAAAATGGGCCCAAGGGCTCCGGATAGCATGAGATGCATATGATTCAAAAGTTGTCAGCAGTCCTGGGACTTGAAAGGTGAACACTTAATGATAAGGTTTTTCAATTAGTCAGTCAAGACGAGCTTGTGCCTTGTCGAAATAAAAGTTATCATTGAGTGTTCAACTTTCAATCCAAGAAAGATCCACATTCTATTTAGGAGAGAGAGAGAGAGAGAGAGACATCTATCTTATCTGTCTATCCTCACCATCCTGCATAAGACCTCCTCACCACTGTTCATGCCTTCCCCCATGTGTTCTGTGCCACATCTGTACACCAACCGTCACTCAACACTGACACCCATTCGCTACTTCCCTCTTGCTTTCACGACCTCTCCTATAACCTAACCTATATTTATTAAACATACACTGCCCTCAACCTCATTCACACCCTGAAGCTGGCAATACACATGCCATTTTGTCAGTCCATTTTAACCACATTCCATCCACTGGGTACCAAGTAATTCTAAAAAACTAAGCCATGCAAAAGTTGGATCAGTGATCAGAATCAGGGCTGAGGCAGGGCGCCATGATGTTATCAGGAATCTATGTACAGCATCCTGCTGGCTTCTCTTACAAGGTATGTTATGCCTGCACTGCATAGAGACGCACCGAGTGTCAGTGATGACATCACTGGGAAATGCGTAAGGTATGTCCTGAAAATGGAAAGGATTTTAATTTTTAAAATAACTTGCATGTTATAAGAAGAGGGTCAGGAATCAGGGAAGGTAAAATATAAGTAGACTGATCTTCAGGTTTTTATCCCATCAAACTAGGTCTCCCACTGTCATTGCTGCCGGAGCTTCCATCTTCCACCTTCACGTCACTCCCACACATGCGCATGGGAATCATGGCATTGTCCTTTCAAAGCGCAGTGTACATGCGCTGGTGACATCACCGGCTACTACTAAAGTAAATATTTCCTAAACTGTGCACATTTAGGAGATATTTACTCTACCTACAGGTAAGCCTTTATTATAGGCTTACCTGTAGGTATAAATCAAAAAGCGGACTTTTTACTTCCGCTTACACTAAATCTGTTATATAGTGGAATTAGGATCTCCAGCTGGTGTATTCCAGACTTCTGTTTGCTTCTCCCACTACCTGAACACACCCTTGTGCTCTTTTTGCAATAATCTGAAATGAGAATTCCTCCTCCTCTTCCTCTTTTTTCTTTTTCTCTTCTGTAGGTTTATATTGCCCCATACCCCCAATATTGTAAAGTATGCATTATTTTGCAGATGAAAACTTTGGTGCAGTTTCTATTGCTTTGGCCAATCTTCCAGCAATGTGAAAAAAAACTTGTTTTAAACTCACAGGAATATGAACACTATTAAACACCTTTTTGCTTCAGCAAAAAAGCAGACCTTAAACTTTTCAATACCTATAATGAGCCCTGTAGTATACCACTAATCATTGGTATCTGTTCTGTATGTTACCTGTTTACAGGTACACTCTGGTATCTATCCTACAATCCAGGGGTCTCAAAACTTTCTGAACAAAGGGCCAGTTTTCTGGTCTTCTGACTTTAGGGGGGGTGGACTGTAACCAGTGTGAGTGGAAAATGCAGCAGAAATTGTGCCCAATGATTGGTGTCAGTAGAAGGAATAGCGCCCTATTTTTGGTATCAGTGAGAGGAATAGTGCCCTAACATTGGTGTCAGTGGAAGGAATGGTTCCCCAACAGTGGTATCAATGAAAGAGAAAATGTGCCCCAACATTGGTGTCAGGGAAGGACCGGTGCTCCAGAATTGGTGTCAGTGGCAGGAGTAGTGCACCATCAATGGGAGCAGTGGGAGGAAAAGTGCCCCATCTTTAGTGTTGTGGAAGTAATAATGTTCTGTTGTTTATATCAGTGGGAGGAATTATGTTGCAATGTTGGTGTTAGTGGAAGGAATGGTGCCTCATATCAGAGGGAGGAATAAGGGCCAGATAAAGGAAATCAAAGGGCCACAGTTTGGAGACCACTGCTATAACCACTTGCATATCCACTGAACTACTAGAGGTGAAAGCAGAACGCCAAGGATGATATTATTGCATATGTACAGCTTTGAACATTGTAAGTATGCATATGTGATAACCTGAGTGGCTTTTGTAGAAGTTGTAAATCACTGTAGTAGTCTGAGCTCCCTGCCACTACCTGTGGGTGCCGTGCCTAGCAGCTGTCCTTCTGCCTAGCAGTTAAAGGAAGTTGTATACTCAGCAAGGCTGCCATTCAGAAAATGCTTTGCCATTTTCTCTAACAATGCAACGCCTTTTTTTTTTTTTTCCTATTGAATGCGTTAGAGATTGTGACATCGCCACCAGTCCTCTTCACCCCAATTTAATCAAAGTGTTTTGCAATCATTGAAAGAAATGTAAAGCGTTCTATGGTGACCAAATGAGCAACACTGTTTGGAAACTATGCAAGAAGGAGGGCAGCTGCTCAGCATTGCACCCAAAAGACTGCAGAATGGGCTACTACAGTGATTTACAGCTTCTACAGACCTAGATCATATATCGCACATGCATACTTTAAATTGTGCCAAGCTGCCCCAATGTAACTATGCAAACTGTCATCCCACGGAGTTCAGCTTTAGGCCCTAGCTTGTACAGTTTATTTAGTGGATATGTGGATTGTAATGAGCTGCATTACTTAAATCAAGAGCGGCTATGTCCGCAGCATCACCCTTATCCTAAAACTGTTTTTTTTTTTTCTGGTTGAATTCTTTGACATTTGTCAGAAACTACTACACACAAAGTAGAGAATACTTTCAACATCCCATCAAATGAACAGTGTACTTATTTCATGATGATCATTCAAGCTGGAAGCCCTCTAAATGACTTATCGAACCAGGACCTAAAGCAAACCTGAACATTGCCCATTTAACCAATCCTTTATCTGAATATTCTACCTTGCTCAGTCTCAGTGTGGATTTCAGAGCACTAAGAAACTGCTGAAAGATCTGCAGTATGTTAAACTGCGGGTTTTTTTGTTTGTTTTTTTTTTGCACTATTCCGATGTAGGGCCTCAACGGAGGGGGTTGCATGTCTCTAATGGGCTATCGGGTTGGCAACATCCATCTATATCCACTGACTAACCATATACAATGCATTCATAAAGTATTCAGACCTCCATTTTTTTCAATTTTGTTATGCTGCAGCCTGATGCTACCATTTTTTTTTTTTTTTTTTTTTTAATAAATTCATTTTTTTCTCAATCTACACTCCATACACCATAATGACAAAGTGAAAACAGAATTTTAGAAATGTATGAAAGGAAAAACTGAAATATCACATTAGCATAAGTATTCAGACCCTTTGCAACAACACTTGAAATTTAGCTCAGGTGCCTCACATTTCTCTTGATCGTTGCTGAGATGTTTCTACACCTTGATTGAAGTCCACCTGTAGTAAATTTATAGAGAGCCAAATCCATGTCCAATCAATTTAAAGACTTCACAGCTGACAATGCACACGGTATCAGAACAAAAGCCGTACGGTCAAAGTTACTGCCTGAAGAGCTCAGACAGGATTATTGTAAAGTACAGATCTGGGGAAGGCTACAAAAATTTCTGCTGCACTGAAAGTTCCCAAGAGCACAGTGGCCTCCATTTCCAATTCTCAAATAGAGAAGGGCCTTAGCAAGAGAGGTGACCAAGAACCCAGTGGCCACTCTGTCTCATCTCCACATAGGATCTTTGTAGCTCAAAGTTCCAGAAGGACAACCATCACTGCAACCCTCCACCGATCCTTTTATGACAGAGTGGCTAGACCGACGTCATGTGCAAAACACATGAAAGCCTGCTTGGAGTTTGCAAAAAAGCACCTGAAAGACTTTCATACTGTGAGAAACCGAATTCTCTGGTCTGGTGAAACCAAGACTGAACTGTTTGGCCTCAATTCTAAATGTTATGGCTGGAGCAAACCAGGCACCACTCATCACCTGCCCAATACTATCTTAACATTGAAGCATGGTGGTTGCAGCATCATGCTATGGGTTTTTTTTCAGCAGCAGGGATTGGGAGACTGGTCAGGGTTGCGGGAAAACTGCATGGAGCAAAGTACAGATATCCTCAATGAAAACCTGTTCCAGAGGGCTCAGGACCTCAGACTGGGCCAAAAGTTCACCTTCCAACATGAGGGCAATCATAAGCACACAGCTAAGACAACACAGGGGTGGATTAGAGACAACTCTGTGAATGTCAAAGAGTGGTCCAGCCAGAGCCCTGACTTGCACATCTCTAAAGAGACCTGAAAATGGCTTTCCACCTATGGTCCCCATTCAACCTGACAGAGCTTGCCATTTTAAAGATGGCAGAAAATCCCACAATCCATGTGTGCAAAGCTTGATGTGTCATATCCAAAAAAGACTTGAGACTGATTTTGCTGTCAAAGGTGCTTGAACAAAGTACTGAGCAATGGGTCGGAATACTTAAGTACATGTGATATTATTTTTTTTTTTCTTTTTAATAAATTCAGACATTTCTAAAATTCTGTTTTCACTTTGTCATTATGTTGTACTGAGTGTAGATTAATGAGGAAAAAAAAATTAAATTGTAGTATCAGACTGCAACATAACAGAGGAGAAAAGTGAAGGAAGTCTGAATACGTTCTGAATGCACTGTACATATCTGTGAATTTAGCATATCTGTAATTTTAGTATAGATTTTTATGTATACTGTCTTTTATATTTATTGTGCACAAAGTGGCCCTCCATCCTGCAGCTGTTACGTTTTATTGGAAACTGGAAGTGCAATTTGAGGTTCCATCTGCTGGTGTAGTCTGGTATTTCCGCTGCACCAGCCTCATGAGAATCTCTTCATGTATTAAATCAGGAGGAGTAGACAAAGTTTATTAAGCTACAAATAACACAGATCCTTTATTTTGCCATTACAGGGAAGTAGAAATAGAAGATCTGAAATCTCAGCTAGCCCGTATGAGGGAAGACTGGATTGAGGAGGAATGCCATCGTGTTGAGGCCCAGCTTGCCCTGAAAGAAGCTCGAAAGGAGATCAAGCAGCTAAAGCAGTTTATTGAAACTATGAAAAACAGTTTGGCTGAGAAAGACAAAGGAATTCAGAAATACTTCATAGACATAAACATTCAAAACAGGAAGTTGGAGACCCTTCTACGTAGTATGGAATTGGCTCAAGATGGTGAATTTAGAGATGAACCATGTTTGGATTATTTTTGTAACTCTCCAGGAGCATCTCTGACTGAAAGCGCAATTTATGATAAGATGTCAGAAGGACTTCTAATGGAGGACCAAGCAACTGAGGAGATGGCAGACTGTGATCTCCTTCTGAATGATGATCTGGCAAACAGAGATGACCTTTATGATGAGGTTTTGATGGAAACAAGAAGTGATCTTGGCAGCTTGGCAAACCTGAATTCTACCAAATTGCATTCCACAGCTGGTTTTGATAAAGAAATTGAGAAAATACATTCCAAGTGGGCACAGGGTTCACAATGGATGGAGCAGGCAATCCAAACTGATGTTGTCCCTTATAGCCTTGACCTTGAAAATCTCATCTTCAAGATGTTTAAGACCCATAATGACTATCCTTTTAGATCATCTTCCATTATGCGTGGTCTGCGTGCCAAATGTTCTTCTGGTTCCACAGATTTAATTGACTTGACCCCCGATGACCCAAATGTTGCTATCCTTTTATCCCCTGACTCTCTGGGGAATAATACCCTTCCAGTGTCAAACCGTGCCATGAAAGAACTTGACTTTGAAGGACCTTTGCCAGAGTTGCCAAGCAGAGATACACAACACATGTGCGTGGCTAAAAGACACTGGAGTGACCGGTTTTTGACCGACCTGTTGGCAGTGGCTGTGCCCATTGTTCCTACAGTTCTGTGGGCATTAAGTACACAAAGAGGATATCCAGAACCTGTGTATAACATTGGCACTATGATGCGTGGCTGTTGTTTAATGGCTTTACATACCCTTAGGAAAACATCCTACAGCCCTTATATTTAAATCCTAACTTTTTTTTTTCTAGAATTTCAATCATCTAGAATGTTAATAGGGCACTGTCTTTTCCTATATGCTTAAAGGGGAATCTGTATATAACCTAATTAGTTTTAATCTTCTCTTGTAATCTTAGACCCACACAATTCCTAGGATATTGATACAATCCCAGCCTTTTGTCTTGAGTGTTGATCTTGGTCGCTTTGCGTTGATTGAATGATGCCCACCAAACCACAAAGTCCGTAATGAAACAGAGCCAATACAACTCAAATTGACTTCATGCTGGAATTAATGGATATCCTTTGGTAGTGATTATTGGTATGGTAGTAAGGATGAGCAATTCAATGATTTACAACCACTATCGATAATTGTTTCAAGTGATTGTTCTGAATGGATTCCCCGGTCATGGATTGATGCTGTTCCCTTTTTCTCCATGGCTTTTATTGTAACTTGGTGGATTGCTGCTAGATTATGATGTTTATGGAAATGTATTTCCCCTTTTAATGCCTTTTGCATACATAGAGCACTTATCAAATTGATAAATTTCAATTTGTCATATTTGCACCTAATTTTTTTTTTATTATTTAATTTGCACTTTATCACCTCTCCCTTTTCAGCTTCTTTTACAGAAGCAAAATGAATTGAAAATAATAAATTTGATAGCTTTCCTTATCCCCTAACAAATATTGCACTAATTGTACTAAAGAACAAAAGCTTTTGAATGTTATTATAAATGCACTTCCAAATTCTACAATTCTTTATATTGCAGCCTTGCTGCTCATATTGAGTTTATTAGCTATGCTTAATGTGTGGTTTTTTTCCCTATTGTCCTGCACTGGGAACATTCACTGACCTCTAAGTACTCTTGTTAAAGGGTTTGTCCACCCAGCTGTTAGATTTAGGTGGTCATTATACTGATGACTTGCATTTCAGTTATGGAGGTATGGCAGCAGGTTGAATTCCCCCCCCCCCACTGGTTTCTTGTGTCTTTGGGGCTCCAGTGCCAAGATCTCTGCAACCAAATACCTGTTTTGCCAACCTGCCACTGCCATGAGGGCCTTTTGGCTCTTGCTACTGAATCTGTCAATTTTTTTTTTTTTTTTTTTTTTTGTATTTACCATCTAGAATTCAGCTGGAAAACTGAAATGCCTTTTTATGATGTCACAATGGCTGTAGCAGGGGCAAAGCTGAGAACTCTGCCAAGGACTGTTTTCCTCATTTTAGCTCTTGGAGACTTGAGGAGCAATGGGTCATTTTACCGATCAGTGTCTACTCCGTGACTGAAAAGTGTGAATGTGTGGAATTTTTCTTTTTTTTTTCTTTTGTCCCCCTGATCTCTCCATCTTCTGGAGACAGGTGCTGGTTGTCCCTTAACCGATTTTCCTTACTGTTTTGTGACTGGTTGTATCAGCCAATAGGCTGATAAAAAAAAAAAAAAAAAAACAGTCACGAAACTTTAAGCAGTGTTGGAGTGCTGGCGAAATAATAGTTGTTGAGGGACAACTTGAAACTGTTTTCAAGAGACACCTTAGATCTGTAGCTGGGTGGAGACTCTCTTGAATGTAATCTACTTGTTGTTGTATTTGTATACAATGTTGAAGTGTCCATAACATTCTGAATATTCCTAGCACAGTTGCCTCATTTCATAGAGCCCCACATTCTGCTGTAGGTATGCTTGGCTATCTGTGAAGTAAATATTGTTACCTATGGTAATGTAATGTTCTATTAGTACCTGCATTGTGTCAGAGCATGGTCGTACCCAGAGATGTGCCTGTATATCCATGAGGTTATTGCAAAGTGTTTAAAGCGTAACGTAGCATGGTGAGATGTATTTATAAACCTTAATGTGTACAGTAAATATTAAAAAAATCAGTTTCCTTATTTATTATGTACTTTTTTGTGTTGCTGTATGCAAACACATTTGCTTGTCCAATGTCTGTATGTACAGATTCAATAAACTGACCTTCTCTACTTACTATGATGTCTTATATGCCTTTTTCACACTTGCGCGCACTCCTTGAATCTGCTGTATGGCAATATTTGCAGTTGTCAAAATTTTGTGACTGGCATTATGCTACATTTATTATTATTATACAGGATTTATATAGCTCCAACAGTTTGCTCAGCACTTCACAATACAAAGCGAGACAGTACAGCAATGAAGCAATTCAATACAAGAGGGTTAGGAGGACCCTGAACCTGGGAGCTTACAATCTAATAGGGACGGGATGGTGGAACAAAAGGTAACAACTGTGAGGGTGAGCTCATGGGAGAAATAGAAGATTCTGTTATTAGCTGAGGGCAAGATAGGCTTCCCTGAAGAGAGGTTTTCAGGGATCACCTAAAAGTGGACAAGGTAGAAGATAGTCAGAAAGATTGGGGTAAAGAGTTCCAAAACAAGTAGCTGCTGTAACCAAACAACCTGGTAAAAAAAAAAAAAAAAGTGTGCATTATATCTTTATTTTATTGATGGCAAAACTAGGAGCAAACAATATTTGATAGGACCAGAAACGGTGGAGCCTGGTGAGTTTTTTTTTTTTTTTTTTTTTTTTTTTTTTTTTTTTGCCTGTTTTGTCCCAATAACAACCTTAGAATATAGATACAGATGGGTTGGACCTATGTCCCTTAATGAACTCCAAGAAGTGTTTTTTACCAGTCTGTTCAAATATCCCATTCCTTTTCTCCTTCACTGAAGGACACATAAATTCAGAGACTGTTGCGACATCCCAGAGTAGTCCAATTGAGGGTGTGTAACAGCAACAAAACCCTAAATGGCCCAAAATAAAACCTCAGGAAAAAATCAGAACTGGGGACAGCCTGAAAGCAGATAATTTCTTAAAGTTGGCATCAGATGAGGCCTGAACATCCACCTGTTTAACCACTTTCCCACCAGAAGATTTACCCCCTTTCCTGACCAGGCCATTTTTCACGATACGGCTCTGTGTTACTTTGACTGACAATTGCACGGTCATGCAACACTGCACCCAAATTAAATGTATGTCTTTTTTTTTTTTTCCCCCCCACAAATTGAGCGTTCTTTCAGTGGTATTTTGATTACCTGTGCGGTTTTTTTTGGCGCTATAAGCAAAGCAATGCTTTTGACTTTTTGCTATTAAACATGTCCAGTAAAAAAATTAAAAAAAACAAATTGTCAAATTTAGGCCAGAATATTTTTATATGTAAATTAATTTGTTTACATGAAAGTTGTAGCGTCTACAAATGGCGATTTTATATATACTAGAATTTTTTCTAATACTATTAATGGCAGCGATCAGCAACTTATTGTAGGACTGCGGCGGACATTCTGACACTGGGAGGAAACTGTCACTGACCTCCCCAGTGACACTCATACAGTGATCAGTTCTAATAAAAAAAGCACTGACACTGTACTAATGGCACTGGGCAGGAAGGGGTTAACAGGGTTAACATCTGGGGCAATCAAAGGGTTAACTGTGTGTGTGTGTGTGTGTGTGTGTGTGTGTGTGTGTGTGTATAATACAAAGCAATGTGCTGACAGTCACAATGTGGAGGAGCTGACAGGGGAGAGATCTGTACTGTTTACATACAGGTATCTTCACCCATCAGTGATACTTGGCGATCGTCGGGTGCCAGCGGGGAATCACCGGCCGGGACCCAGTGATCGACAATGGTGGCGCAGGTAGGGGGGGGGCGTGCGTCCCCCCTACCCGCAAATGTAAAATCACGTGTGTGTATATATACACTTGATTTTGCGCAGCCCTGCTGCCCTGTAGTAGTCCTTCTGCTATAGGGTGGCGGGAAAGCGGTTAACTTTTGAGAACATGTGAACAGAATACCAGGTGGCAGCCTTGCAAGTCTGGGAAACTGTTGCCTGATGACAAAAAGAAAGCACTTACAGACCTAATGGAGTGCCCATGATGGGAAACCTGATTCTTTAAAGTGGTTGTAAAGGCTCAGGTTTTTTCACCTTCATGCATAGAATGCATGAAGGTAAAAACAACCTTGAGCTGCCCCTTCCCTGGCCTCCCTAATACTTACCTGAGCCTCATCGCGATCCAGCAATGTGCACATTGCTGAGACAGCCATAGGCTCCCACTGCTGTTAATCACAGCCAGTGAGCCAATGAGGCGAGAGAGGAGGCAGAAGCCAAGCTGTGGTTGTGCGTGAATGGACACGCAGAGCAGTGACTCAGAGACTGCTTGGGTGTCCCCTTAGCAAACTGCTTGCTCCTAGGGACTCTAAGCAGGAGGGAGGGGCCAGGAGCACTGGCAGGGGGACCCAAGAAGAGGAGGATTGGGGCTGCTCTGTGCAAAGCCACTGCACAGAGCAGGTAAGTATGACATGCTTGTTAATTTTTATTAAAATTTGCCTTTAACCACTTGCCTACTGTGCACTTCTACCCCCTTCCTGCCCAGGCCAATTTTCAGCACTGTCACAATTTGACAATTGCGCTGTCATGCAACATTGTACCCATATGAAATTTGTATAATATTTTTCACACAAATAGAGCTTTCTTTTGGTGGAATTTAATTGCCACTGGGGTTTTTATTTTTTGTACTATAAATGAATAAAGAGCAAAAAATGTGGGAAAAGTTTTTTGTTTCTATTAAATTTTGCAAACTGCAATTTTTTTTCTTCACTGATGTGCGTTTGAGGAGGTACAGACGGGTGACACTGATAATCAGGGCACTGAATACTTGTGCAGATCTCCTGTCACATCTGGTTACCGGCAGTACTTTCTTCATGCTGTGACAGCGTGAAGAAAGTGCAGCTGATAATTGGCAACTGTATTTACATTGAGATATGCTGTGCCATTGGACACAACTGATCATGTTTTTAAAAGGCTGCTGTGATTGGCCTTTTACCTTATCACATGATCAGCTGTGGCTATAGGACACGACATTCTCCGGCGGTGCTGCGGATGTGTTCAGGTAGGGCGTCAAAGGATGCCCTCCCAGAACTAGACAACCGTGCTGTAGCCATCTTTCAGCTATAGCGCATTTGGGAAGAAGTTAATATCACTTTCACACCATATGAATGATGATCTGGCTGAACCTTGAGTGACAGAATGTCAGTCTTTCTAATAGAAGCAGTAGCTACAAGCCAAACAAGCACAGCATGAACTACTCCCAGTTCTGAAGAGTTCTTTCAGAACCCAGACAGAGGGACAAAGAACAATGTATTTGGCAGTTTTTTTTTCCTCGGGGAACACATGCAAGAATTCTTCCTCCTCCCTCATGCAGGGGAGAATAGCATTGTAATATGTTGGGTGTGGCCAAATTGCACTATCAGTGGAGGGGCCTTAAAATGGCATTGTTTAATAAAACTGGGAATGTGTAATTCACAGACTGGCCGGGTTTGGGCCTGTGCAACACAAAGGAAAAAATAGCAGCTCCCATCATTCCCTTCTGCAACCCTTGGTCACCGCTTACCCCTGTACCGCCTGTCCTCAGCCTACCTCCAGCCAAAGCTCACATCTGCACCCCTGGCCACAGCTATCCATAGCTCAAGGTCCCCCACTTTCAATCCAGAGCTTGCATACACATGCTTTCTTCTATCCACAACTTACATCTGAACCCTCTGACTACACTTTACAAGTGGTACTATTGAGCTCAAGGCTAGTGCCAGAGATGGTAGAACTCTTTTTGCCATGTTCTGGCTGAAAGAAGAAGAAAAAAAAAAAAAGGACCTGGTCATGGGTGAGCTGAAAGGCTAAAACCACCTTAGGAAGGAGGTTCTAGGCCTCAACACTGCCTTTCCCTGTATGAGACCAGGAAGGTGTTTTGTTTTTTTTTTTTTACACAGGACAGAGCTGCCAGCTCAGACATGTCTTGCAAAGGTAATGGCAACAAGAAACACCACCTTTGAAAATGAGAGCGGAAAGAGGAATATCCCTTGGTAGGCTAAGAAGTGCCAACCATATTCCGATTTCACTTAGTCACAGATGAGCACACAGGGAAAGCCACGTGCGACACCCTGTACAAAAGAGTCTTGCAGAATGGGAAGCTAGTGAGTCTCTGGAACAGGACCACAAGCTCCAAGATCTGACCCTTGATGGTACTCGGACAAAACTTGATCCAAACCCATTTCCCAGGCTTTTGTGATGGTAGACATCCTAGCTTTAAGGCTTGGATCAGGCTGTACTGATTCCATGGAGCCAGCAGGGCATTTATTGTATCTGCCAGAGGATCCCTGCACCTGGAGAGAATTCTGTCCAGTTTGTTGTTGACGACCTGGAAGTCATGAGGTTCACATCCAGCATCCCTCACCTGTGACACAGGTCCTGGAACACCACCTGAGTGTAGGGACCACCCCCCAGGTCCAGGCACTGCTACCTGAGGAAATCAACCTGCCAGTTGTCTATGCCTGGGAGATCAGGATGATCCATGAGGTGTCTTCCAGAAGTTTGAATAGGTGGGTATACCATGAGATTCTTAAGAATTTCATTCATCCTTCCCTGCTAAGTAAACATGGAAGGTGTTTAAGGGGAAGTATACCATAGATCAATTTGTACAGATCCTAAGGGGTAACCATAGAAACTCTACATCTGGCAACAAACCCATCTAGTTATGTGTCATTTGAAGGCCAGAAGGATCAGAGGCAGCATTTCTTTTACCTGTGACGTTCTGGAACACTTCTGGGTGCAGGCACTATTACCTTGGATCCAGTTGCTGCTGGAAGTGGCAGTCTGTCTGCCAAACGATTTACAGACAAGACCAGAATGTGGAGTTCTGCCCAGACTGGAATCCTTTCTGCAGCTTAACTTCTTTCTTGATGGTTGATATACAAATCTTGGGAGCAAAATTAAGAAGATATTTTGAAGGAGAAAGATAGATGATATTCAAGAGCTTCAGATCCAAGATGGCACAAATAACCCCTTTTCAGTTTTGGAACATTGAAAAGGTTGGTGCAAAAACCCTGAAACCTTTCTGCTGTTGACACAATGGCAATAACCCTTTAGTTCAAAAGGTCTGCAAGAGCAGTATGGAGGTCTGCTAGCATGAGCAGAGGCACAAGCAGCTTGGATAACCAGATCCAGGGGTGGAGGTTGACTGCAAAACTGTAGCTTGTAGCCCCTGCAAACTTTTACCCAGGAATCTGGGATGCATTCTGACCAGGTGTCTTCAAGAGGTCAATAGGCATCCTCCTACTTCAGAAAGTGGGGAAATCTCATTATGCTTAACCTCTTTCCCCCCCCCCCCCCCCCCAGCCATATATGCAACCTCTCAGCAGGTGGGCTTTAAAGCCCAAAGGCTGCATTCCAAATGTAAACATTTGTGTGCGGACACTGGAAAGCTCCTGATCTATGATTGTGATGGTAAATGGGGTCTGTTTAAATTGATGAGATGCTTCACTAATTTTTACTCCGCACATCAAAAAGGCACCTCATTGCAAGCATGAGTAAAATTGCTTGGTATATGGTTGCAACGTTGTATTTCAAGGTAAAATCAGCCTCTGAAAAAGGAGCTGTAGGGCCTGCTGCTTGTGTGAATGAGCACTAATTTTATTATTCAACTTTTTAAAGGGGAAAGCTGTCGAGCAAAAAATATCAGAGGGTTAAGATAACCATTTAACACTGACAAGGGTGCTTACAATGTTCAGAAATATAAAAGCTTTATAAAAAAAATAAAAACTTTTTGTAACTGCTTGACAAACTATTCAAGGGCAGCTCCATTTGCTCTTCCATAGAGTGAAGCCAGCCCAAAACAGGAAGTTTGTAATTGGCCACATCACATTTAGGGATTGGTAAGCTGCAATAGATTCCATTTTTCTTTTTGAGTTTAGATACGCATTTTAAGTCCTGGTTCACACTGATGCAGAATGCATGGAATCACATGACAAGTGAAATAACATGAGTGTCTATGGAGGCCATTCACATATATGCAGTGCCATTCCGATGCAATTTTAAAAAGGGACCTGTGCGAGTTTAAGGCACTGTTGTGCGATTTGTAGCTATCTAGACTTGAATTTAAATCGCTCATCGGTTCTAAGAGAACATGATGCCAGCAAGCCTTTGCTTTGTTCCATATCTCCTATCCCTGGTCCATGAGAGAGAGAACAAGAGACTAAAAGAAAATGCTGCTAAATCACATCACCTGAATCAAAAACAATCCTTGAAATCACACTGAAACTATCAGGAAAATCACACCACATCTATGTGAACCTAGCCTTATGGAATAACAGGATTTCCAACTGGCAGATCCACTTTTTTAATGCACAGAGATCATGTGACCAAATGCCATGGCACGGTCTATGTCAGACCTCTGTACTGATTCCCTGGCTTTACCACCTACCACAGTTGCTACAGTGGGGCCTCATATTTTTAGAGGAATTCTGTGGTGGAAGTAACAGATCCAAGACAATGGAAAGCCCTCAAGTATCATATGCCAGTGGATGATTCTTAACAAAATTCCCTCTTGCAACTTACCATATTTTTCGCTCCATAAGACGCACCTAGGTTTTAAAGGCAGAAAACAGGAAAAAAAATATTGTAAACCAATGGGCTGCAGACATAGTACAGGAGATGACCAGAGACTGCGGACACAGTACAGGAGATGACCAGAGACTGCGGACACAGTATAGGAGATGACCAGAGACTGCGGGCACAGTACAGGAGATGACCAGAGACTGCGGACACAGTACAGGAGATGACCAGAGACTGCGGACAGTACAGGAGATGACCAGAGACTGCAGACACAGTACAGGAGATGACCAGAGACTGCGGACACAGTACAGGAGATGACCAGAGACTGCGGGCACAGTACAGGAGATGACCAGAGACTGCGGACACAGTACAGGAGATGACCAGAGACTGCGGACAGTACAGGAGATGACTGCTGACCTTTGGGGAGGGGGGGGAGCGGGTACCTGAATTTGTCAGGTACCCGCTCTTACTTCCGCGGAGTTGTTCTTTGGTTAGTGTCCGCTCTGTAGTGGGACCTTACCTGTTCCTCTATCCAGCGCCACGCTGTCTTCCTGGCTTCTGTAGTGTGGGCGCTCAGCTTGACAGCCAGGTGCCCAGTGCGCATGAGCGAGAAGCACTGCGCTTTGTGATTGGTCCAGCGGCTTCTGGGACCTGTCAAGCCGAGAAGACAGTGCGGCGCTGGATAGAGGAACAGGTAAGGTCCCGCTGCAGAGCTGAGCGACCGGCCCTGTATTCTGACACGGCAGAGGTGGAAATACCGGACCGGCCGCTCAATATTCGCTCCATAAGACGCACTGACATTTTCTCCCCCTTTTTGGGGGGAAAAAGTGCGTCTTATGGAGCGAAAAATACGGTAAATATCTGCTTTGGGTAGACCATTCCTGACCAGAGGAAACCATTTAAACAAATAAAGCAAAATGAATGATGTATTTAAAATTCTTTATTTAGTAATTACATATTTGCACATAGCATTAGGGAGCAGTAGATTTCCCACCAAGGAATTATTTACACCATTGTGTTCTTTTCATTGTAAAAGTCTCATGCAGAGTCTGAGGAGGCATTTGTGATCTGCTGCAGAGTCAAAAAAAAGTCTTAAAAAGGTAGAAGGGGTTCCCGTCCCCACATGTCCCAGCCACCGGATCATCAGAATGTTTTCATCATCCAGGCTCAAGGTGAAGCATGAAAACATTGAAAACCGCGTAGAAATGTCTGTATCGGCATCACGCCCTACCATTCAATCTCTGGTTGGGTGTTACGATAATTTCACACCGATTTTGCTCTGATCTTTCTTCATCTGCCGTTGAGCCTCCTTCTCCATTTTTTTCCGTTGCTGCTCTGCGCTCCTTTTTTCCCTCTCCGCCAGTTTCTGCTGCCTATATAAAACATTAACAAAACTTCAGATCACTTTTCTGGGTATATACAGATGAAATGTGTGTGCCACACACCTTATGCACCAAAAGATTTGTAATTCTGCCCAGGGGTGTAACTACAGGTGCCACAATTGCGACCCAGCCCCGTGCAGCTGCCCTGTACACCTGGATAGAAGGGGGGGCATATAGAAGAACCGATCTTCTCCATTTTCCTCCTGCAGCTGTTGAAAGCCTGCTTCTCCTCCTCTCCCTCCCGCAGGCATTTAGGGGCTGCAGAAGAAAAATGGGGAAGATTGGTTCCCCTATATATCACCCCCACCGTCCCTTCTTTTCAGATCCTGCTGCTTTTGTGTACTCTCCTGGCCATCCCTCGTCCCCTGCCTTTGCTTGTATCCTCCCTCTCGCAGGCTGCTGCAGAGATTATTTCAGGATGGAGAGAGAGGGAAGGGGCCAGTAAATATGTCATTTACAGGCCCCTTCCTTTTCTGAATGGATAGAATCAGTGATTGGTACCGATCACTAACTTTGTTAATTCATAACTGAGGCATAGTAAACTGTGTTTACTATGCTTCAGTTTGTGAGTAAACAGGAAGCTCTGTACAGCTCTGTGCAGCTGAAGGCTGCAGGGATGGAGATTGAGGGCTGTGTTCTCAATCTCCTTTCTCTATCCCAAAGGTGAATCATCAAAGGTCTGTTTAGACCCTTAATACCTCACCAAAGACCCCCAACGGGGCTCCTAACAAGATGGTAAAAAATAAAATTGGGAAAAAAATTTACAGGTGTAAAAGGGTCCTGGGTTCAGTGGGAAGGGCCCCAGCCAGGGAGTGAAGAGGGCCCTTCATGGTTTCTTGCACCGGGGCCCTGAAGTTACGCCTCTGATTCTGTCTATCCACCCTTGCGATGTTTTACACCTCCCTGCATCTAGGTAGGTGACACCGCTTTTTCTGTTAGAGTTAAGACATATCGTGGTGTCACTTCCCTGACCACAGGCTGTTGACTGGATATATAAGGATCAACAACACACAAGAAGGCATCTTTGCTTTTTTGCCACCACATGTATTTGCAGCAGAACCCATTTGACTCCTAGTACCTCCCCTCCCTTTTACAATCCACGTGCTGCTGTCGAGAGGATCATAAGAGGGTAATATAAAGACATGCAAATACTTTTTTAAAATAATGATAGTGTAGCAGCGCCACTTATATTTTACTGTCCCCTGCTCCCTTTGCCAGTCTTATACTCACATTTCCGTGACTGAGCCACATCACATACCACCTAAGAAATTGTTGAGCTGCTTTTCAAAATCCAATGAATCAGATCCATACATGCTCTATACACCCTACATTTATTTCTGTTTACCAAGTGAAAATGAAGCTTTTGAAAGGAGATTTAGACAAACATGAATGTTGTGGAGCACTACATTGTATATCCCAACCACGTATCCAGGTGAGCAAGTTATAGCTGTATCCTCATTCATGTGAAAATGAAATCAAATATCGCTTAGAAGCTCCCCACACTCATTTCTCATTGCTAGGACTCACGAATGGTGAGGTTGTTGGAAGTGGATGCCCGGCAGGATTCATCAGTGAACTGAAAGTTTTTGGTCACTGTGATAGAGATCAGTATAATAAAACACCTGGGTATCAAGCTGAATCAACAGTTTCCATACTTTCTGGGTCACTGACCATGAACAAAAAGCCAAAAGAGAAGACTCTACATCACTTTCCTGACATGCATCATTAATGTTCCAGGTCAGTGGAAACTTCAGATCAGCATATCAGTCAGGGCAACTAGCATTTCTGGAAGACAGCACCAGTAGTCGGTATTTCTCGCAATACAGACTTCCAATAAATTTGTATAGTACTTGCATGAGCCTGTGTGTAACCTATAGGCAATTTTTGTATACTTGCAATTATCCCTGTACACCATTTCCAGCCAAGCTCATTCATTGCGAACAATGACAATTTCAATTCTCTTAGGCCTTTAACCTTTTCCTGCCCAGAGATCAGCAAAGCAAAATACCCAAAGCAAATTTATCACCATCAGTCAACGAGACACTATCATTGGATCACTAATTTGCCAGTTTGACAGCAAGGTCTGAGAACTAGGAACATTCACAGCTATGCATTCCTAGTTCTTTGCTGCAATGTTATCAAGGCATGGGGAACCCCGCACACTGTGTTCAAGAAGTGGTAACAAACTAATCATTACCTTAAAACCTCTTCAGCCTGCCAAGCAGCATCTTCTTCCTCCCAAGCATTGGTGTTTTCTTGCCACGTCTCCAAGTCTCCCAATTCCGCCTGGAAATGCACAAAAACTATATTGATTCACATGACACAGCAAACAAGACTACGATTGTCATGTTTCACATGACTGTCATATGCCTTTAAGTGTTCTTTGTATTTTGTCTCTGCTCCTCCCTTTCCTTTGGTTTAGTTCATCTAATGGAAGTAGATCACATTATGATCTTTTGACCTATCCGATGTTCATTGCTGCAAGATTCTTTTGGTTTATGGAATAAACTTCAACAAGGTGTCGTCCGGATCGAGTCACTGCCTGTGTTATTCAACTAAGATTGGAGTTATCCCTATCTCATCACAACTGTAAGAGATCACACTTTCAATGCTTAGATTGGAGAGACAGAACAACGATCAATGTATAAACATGGGATAGTATACTCAGTGTCTGGATCAGAATAAAACCTGTCTTGGAATTTTCAGTTTGACTGATAAGTGATGCAGAGCGAGAAAGCAGAACTGGACACCTGAAGTAGAAATTGAAAAAAAAATTTAAAAAAAGATGGTGGCAGATGATTGAGTGTATTGGAGCCCACCAAAACTAAAATTGTCTGGTAACTACAAAGTTTAGGAGCAGCCAACTACAAAACTTTTACTTTCTTAAGTGTAACTGTATTTGTAAAGAAAATCTCATCTCACCAAACTGCTCACATGATGAAAACTGAGCATTACAAACCTCAGCTGCAAAGTCTGTTGATCTGGCCCTTTTTCCAATACTGAGCATGGTTTCCATTTTATGGCGCTACATCTTTCATATTCCTGCCAGAGTATGCACACTGGGTCTGTCCACAGAGACTAATGAGCAGCTCATACAAGTCAGAAGCAGGAAAACACTTATGCTGGCCATACATGGACTGAAATTTGGCCGGTTCAGCTGTGGGAGTCACTGTCCCATCCACCAAAATGTGTGGATGGAGGAATCCACTCATTAATTTCCATTCAACCCGTTGGTTGGAAAAAAAAGAAAAAAAGGAATCATGTATGGCCAGTCTTCCCTTCTGCACAACAAAACCGGTCTGCATTCTGAGAGCATAATAAGCCAGTTAAGCTATTTGGGCGTGCCCCGTATGTCCAAGTATCTAAAAAATAAAAAAAAAACCCTCACAACTGCAGCACCAGCCCCAGGAAACAAGAGGGCCTTGGGGTTTGAGATGGATTGGAAAGAACAGGTTGGGGTCAAATTCCTGAACTGTTCTAATACACAAACTGGAGCCAAATCCTCTAGTTCCAGAAGGCCTGCAAGAGTAGCATGTAGGACTATTTGTGCAAAGACACAGGTAGGTCTGAAGGCCAACCAAGAAGGGGGTTGACCATAGGATTCCAGCGGGTAGCCCCAGAGAACTGCCATTCCCAAGAAATCCCCTAATTTGGTAGCTTCACAAAAATTTCAAGGCCAACAGATGCTCCACACTTAGGAGATAAGAGCATCCCCCCATTCAGGAAAGGACCCTGCTGAAGTTGAGGAACTTGAAAACAAAGGCATGTGGGCCGATCTAACCATCCATGCTATATTAGTGAAACCCACATGCTCAGGACTAAAGAGCAGTCAGCATAGTTACTGTGTCACTTTTGAGGGCCTGCCAGGCAGGTATCACAGCCAAAATATGTTGCACGACAGGACCTGCCCAGCAGAACAAGGTCTAAAGGGGGGGCTCCAATTGCAATTGACCCTGCTGGATCCACACCTAAAGGGAACACATGCTGCATGTTGCTAGGAAGGAAAAAATTACCACCAGAGACCGAGTTGTCCAATTTCCAAAAAAGGAAGACAAAAAATCTGTGAGAGTACAGGCAGGTAAAAGTGGTGTCAGGGACCTTATTAGAGGACAACACTACTGAAAACCGTAGGTTATTCTGCCAGCTCTAGAATGGAACAACCTACACTATAAGAGACAAAAAGTGGTTTTATAGTCATGCTACTTAGCACAAAGACTGTATGAGGGAAGTGGTCATGACCCATAGGAGGCAAGCGGTCTACAACCCACAGCTGAGCAGTGTCTCCCCAGGTCACTTTCCCCCTGGATGTGGCACAGAGCACAAGAGGACGTGGCAGCAGAGAAGGGCAGAGCCCTGAGTATACATGCCAACCACAGTTGGCTCCAGTATGTGGCAAATTCCTGGAAAGCCTGACTGCATGGTGTGCTTGGGGATACCCAAATAGCCCCCACCAAGACATACTGCCCAGGAGAAGGGGGGGACTCCATGTGTCAGCAAAGACATCTAGAGAATAAGTGGACCTCCTCTGGTTGAAACCAGGGGGATGCCTGCTTGCCTAGGAACTAGAAATCTCATGCTTAGGCTCTTATTCCTGGACACTAGCCAAAAAACTGAGCTGCCTCTAGTGGTTTTGGGCTGTGCTGCCTCTAGTGGTTTTGGGCTGTGCTGCCTCTAGTGGTTTTGGGCTGTGCTGCCTCTAGTGGTTTTGGGCTGTGCTGCCTCTAGTGGTTTTGGGCTGTGCTGCCTCTAGTGGTTTTGGGCTGTGCTGCCTCTAGGCTGCATTTTGGTTTTTGTCCCTAGTGTCCTACTCCTGAAGGTGGTGTCATTACCCAGTGCTCAGAGATCAAGATTTCCGCTTTGTCCTTTAAGACCTCTTGCACATGGTACTGGTGTCTGAACATCTGCTTTTTTACATGTAATTGCAGGCGTTTGTTTTGCGCATACTTACACACATATTTGCGTGAATTTGCATACATAATATATTCTTAGGGAAAATGCATTAATATTTATGTCCATATGGGCACGCATGCAGCGTAAATTACTGACCAAATAAATGCAGATTTTCCTATTTTTTTTTCTTACTGAGGAATACGCGGCACTTATTACATGTCTGTGCGCAAAGGCACATTGTAAATAATGGGCTATATTTTACCTCAGTAAAAAACAAAAAAAAAATGCTGTACCGAGATTTTTCAAGATGCAAGAGGCCTAATAAAGCGAAAAACACGTTTAACAAAGAGGCAATTCCATATAATTTCTAACTATTTCCGGTTTCTGGGTTACAAAATGTAGCCAGGTATCGGGGCTGGATTACATAAACACAAATATAACCAAACTGCAACAAATTGAAGGGAAAATATAATCCTGATAAATAGCAGAAGAAAAAAAAAAAACTTCACCGAGATAGAATCAAAACAATAAAAGCAACAAGTTAATTTCTCTGCATCTTGAATGTAAATGCCATTTATAAATGCCAATAAACATGAAGAACAATAAGTAATAAACTGATAACAAGACTTGGCTAAAAGGCAGCAGATGGATAAAAATTCTTCTGAAGTCAGATCACCATCTAGTGGCTGAAACCATCAATGCACCTTGAATAAATAGCGCTTTATCGATGTATATACACATACACTCACCAGCCACTTTATTACGTACACCTTGCTAGTACCGGGTTGGACTCCCTTTTGCCTTCAAAACTGCCCTAATTCTTTATAGTATATATTTAACAAGGTGTTGGAAATATTCCTCATTGATGGATGTTCCATATTGACATAAGTTAATGCTTTCCTATCATTTGCAACCAGTCTGCCCATTCTCCTCTGACATCACCAAGACATTTTCATCCACACAACAGCAGCTCACTGGATATTTTCTCTTTTTTGGATCATTCTCTGTAAACCCTAGAGATGGTTGTGCGTGAAAATCCCAGATCAGCAGTTTTTGAGATACTAAGACCAGCCCATCTGGCACCAACAACCATGCCATGTTCAGAGTCACTGAAAGTCCCCTTTCTTCCCCCATTCTTATGCTCGGTTTGAACTTCAGCAAGTCGTCTTCACCGCGTCTAGATGCTTAAATGCATGGAGTTGCTGCCATGTAATTGGCTGATTAGCAATTTGTATTACCAAGCAATTGAACAGGTGTATCTAATAAAGTGTTCAATGACTGTAGATACAAAATATGACCAAAGTTTGTGGATACCAGAACATTACACTTACTATACTGAAAGTATATGGACACACTCCCCACCCCACCCCCTCCACCCCATATGAATAGTGTTTCCAGTGATGGGTCCTGTTAATGCAGCAGAACACTGTGCTTTTCCAGCATTGTTGCAGCAGTTTGGGGGAAGACCTTTTTCTCTTCCAGCATGACTGTGTCCCTGTGCACAAAGCCAGGGACAAAGTTCTTTGAGAACTACAAGCAGACAGCTGCAAAGACTATCAGTACTTTTACTTCTCCCATTCACAGAACTCTGAAAGAATAATGTGGCTGTTGCACCTTTTTAAAATTGTAACAGCAGGCGCAGGGAGAAGATCCCCTTCCTACTGTCACAGCGGGAACAGCTGTAGCAATAACATGTTACACCCTAAATATGTTATAAAAGGCAAACTTATCCTTTAACCCTTTTGCTATTAGGTCCGTTCGTCATACAGATCTGACAGTGGGGGGTTTTATGCTGAATCCGGTGGCCATCGGGATTGTGTATAAAACTGACAGGCACTCCCCGCCATGTATCCAGGATCCGCTTGTCCATCTGCAGACCCAGGAAGTGCCATGGTGGGTGCCGGCAGGTGGAGGGGAGAGAGGAGCGTGGACAAACATCCGCTCTCCTCCCCTTCTTTCTGTGACCCGGAAGGCAATGTGTGTGATGTCACTTCCAGGTCACCGCTGTCACTTTCTCGGCTAGCACAGCCGAGAAACAATGTATTGCAATGTGCTCTGCACTGCAATACATCCACTGGAGGCCAGAGGAGACATACAGAGTCTTTTAGACCCAGCATGTCTCAATAAAGAGAACCTGTCACCTAAAAATCATCAAATAGAGGCCTTTGTGTCCTCTATGTGATGGGAAAAAAGTAAAAAAAAAAAAAAAAAGTAAAAAATGTTTTTTTATTTGTTAAAAAAATAGAAAGTTACACCCAAGCACATAACATCTCTCCCCCCAAACAAAAAAAATGTTGAGGCACCTCCACATATATGTACATACAAATGTAAACACACAAATCAAGGTGTCTACATGGGAAAACGTCAATTGCGATACACGTTACATACCGCCGCGCACATCAGAGTGAGAACAATAATTCTATCACAAGACCTCCTCTGTAATGCTGAATGGATGACCTATAGGGGCTTTTGAAGCGTCGCCTATAGAAAATATAGGGAACTGAAGTTTGTCGCCATTTCATAGGTGCGCACAAAATTAAGGTTTGGCATGTTGGCTATTTACTCAGCACAATCTTGTCTTTGATATGTTACCAAAACGTGAAAAAGCAAAAACAGCTCTGGCAACGAAAGGGTTAAAGTGATCCCATGCTTTATCCAGGCAAGTCAAAGCACCAAGTTCACATTAATGCCAGCCTCATCAACAGCTTACACAAATCAGCACTATGACCACTAGCAAGTAAAGTGAATAACATGGATTATCCTGTTACAATGGCACATGAATGTGGGTAGGATATATCAGGCAGCAAGTGAACATATTGTCCCTGAAGTTGATGTGTTGAAAGGTGTAAGAAAGTGTAAGGACTGAGCAACTTTGCCAAAAGGCCAAATTGTAATGACTAGATGATTGGGTCAGCGCATCTCCAAAATTGCAGATCTTCTGGGATGTTCCTAGTCTGCAGTGGTCAGGACCAACCAAAAAGGGTACAAGGAAGGAAAACTGGCAAACTGGCAACAGGGTCGTGGGTGGTCAAAGCTCATTGATGTACGTGGGATGTATGTGAAGACTGACCCATGTAGTCTTGTCCAATAGAACAGCTACTGTAGCCTAAACTGCCGAAAAAGTTTATGCTGGTTCAGATAGAAAGGTGTCAGAACACACAGTGCATCACAGTTTGCTGTGTACAGGGGTGCGTATCTGCAGACCAGTCCGGGTGCCCATGTTGACCCGTGTCCACATCAAGAAGCGCCTGCAGAGGGCAAATGAACATTAAAACTGGACCACGGAGCAATGGAAGAAGGTGGCCTGGTCTGATGAATTCAAGAATGGTTTGAAAAACACAACAATCTGTTCAAGGTGTTGACTTGGCCACCAAATTCTCCAGATCTCACTCCAACTGAGAATCTTGAATGTGCCGGAAGAACAATCCGATCCATGGACGTCTCACTTTGCAACTTACAGAACCAAAAGGATCTGCTACTGATGGTTTGGTGCCAGAAACCACAACATACCTTCAGGGGTCTAGTGGAGTCCACAACGTGACAGGTTATGGTGGGTGGTCATATTGTTATGGCTGATCAGTGTATACTCACCCAGTCTCTCCTCCGCAGCTACAGTCACTGCTAGGAAATACCTGGTATTCCTAAGTTAGGGGGCATGTGACAGCATAGCCGATTGGCTGCCCATAAATCAGCACCATCAAATGGAGATATGAGCAGCAGTAAGAGCTACTTCAGGGGCCAGTTTTGAGGTGAACCAGTTTTGCTTTTCAAAGGCAGAACACAGGTTCACTTTACAATTAGATCTGTGCAGCTTTTTCATTTTTACATACCCAGTTTTTATACAGCTGAAAAACATGAATTTATGTTTAATGATCCAAGTTGTCATTCTATTGCATGGATTCCCCATTTGTTTTCCATAAATCGCATCTAGTGATCCCGTTCACTAACAGCACCTGACAGTGCCATAACACCAATATAGCAGAAAGAACATTCACTTGCTCCTACAGCGCCTCTCCTTCGATTGTCGATCCAGTGGGGGTGTTGCTCTGTCACTGCTCCCTTGTTGGGAGCGACACCCTGAAGCTTTGACCACTGTGAGATCAATGTCCTAGGAGCAAGTCAGTGTTCTCTGTAGCGATGCATTTGCTGGTAAGTTACTGTTAGAGACAGGATTGCTAGTGTGAAATCTTCTGAGCTGTACCAGGAGGGTACCTGAAATGATCACAAGGAATGGTGCAGTGCAGGATCAAGATAATCAAGTAAATCACTAGAATTACAATAAATTTGTTTTGACAATTTATTGTAAATACTTAAAGTGTTACTAAACCCAAAAAAGTAAAATGAGCATGCTTGTTATACTCACTGTGGAACCTAATGTGACAATCCTCTGCATTGTGTAAAAAAAAGGCTGTTTGATCCTGTCTTCCCTGATCCTCCCCTTCTTTTAATTATTATTATTATACAGTATTTATAAAGCGTCAATAGTTCGCTCAGCGCTGTACATTACAAAGGGGGACAATACATGAGGCAGTACAATAACAATACAGTGCTATACACGAGGGGTTCGAGGGCCCTTATGTCCCCAATCCATCTGCCATAGTACACAGAGCACTGTGGCAAGTCTGCAAGTATGCCGTTTGGTGTGTATTGCTAGAGAGATTTTCTTTTTTGGAAGTTAGCATGTGATCGGCACAGGGCCAATCAGCATTGTCCGGACAGAGAGTTAGGTATCATGCAGCCTCATAGGACAGTTAGAGTAGAATTAAAACTCCTCCTACAAGATTAACCAGTGCTCGGCTGGACACTGATAAAAGTCACAAGTCTGCTATATACTGCTGATGAGAAAAGGTATTTAGCAGTTTATATTTACTAAAATAACTACATTTCCATGTTCTGTGTACTGTGGGAGACCAGATATAGTGAATGCAGGGTCCTGGGTTTAGTGACACTTTATAGTCACAGGTGATTTATTGATAGAGCTATGTGACATTAAGTGCTCCCAATAAATTGTTGAATTGAATTTGTTAGAATGTTGGTAACGTTAAACGCAAACTGTTAGACAGGACAATTCGGTTGGTTGCAGGTCGGTAAGTTGAAATGGGATTTTTTTCTTTTTTATCATTTGACATGCGTCGCCCTTCCATGTGCTCCTTGCTACAAAGGCCAGTTATAGATTGGGGCAGTTGCCATTTGTTTGTACTGTTAATATGCTGGTGAGGGGCGCACTGGACACCATAGCTGACATTGTGCTATAAGCTGGGTTTCCAGTGAGCCCCTGTCTGATCGCCTAGGCAACCGGAAATGGAAGGTGTCCTCCTTCCCTGTAGTCTTTTGGGACATGTGACAGGTCTCAGAAGACTACAGGACCATTCATGAAGCGCAGCGCTACTCGCACATGTGCAGTGGGTACCCGGCTGTGAAGTCTCAAGCTATCACAGCTGGGTGCCCACACTGATGATGCCGGCCTCCTGGAATACAGGACGACTGGTGAAACGGGCTTCGGGGGACACACCGCGGGACCGAGGGACAGGTAAGTGTCTGTTTTTTTAAAAGTCAGCAGCTACAGTTTTTGTAGCTGCTGACTTTTATTTTTTGACCGGGCGAGTGGAACTCCGCTTTAAGGAGGGGTGGGCTCTCTCCGGGCTAATCTGCCTTCAGTCTATTCATTATGATACATGTGCTTCTACTATGGAGGCTCTCAAAATTAAGAGTTAGGACTGCAGAAAACAACAGGGTGTGGTGAAGAGGCTCTGCAGCTTACGCATGTATTTGCAAACTAAACCCGTTTTTAATGCAAACTGTTGGACAGGACAATTCGGTTGGTTGCAGGGTGATCAGTAAGTTGAGCTGGGGATTTTTCTTTTTTGCTGTTTGACATGAGTCACCTTTCTATGTGCTCCTTGCTGCAAAGGCCAGTTATAGATTGGGGCAGTTCCCATTTGTTTGAACTGTTGGCAGCTATTAGAGCAGTGGTATAAAACTGTGGCTGCTTCTATCTGGCCCTTGGGGCATTTCCCCCCCCCCACTGTCAGCAACAGTGCGGCATAGTTCTTGCCATTGTCACCAACAATGGGCCACTATTCCTCTCACTGACGCAAACAATGGGGCTCTATTCGCCCCACTGATACCAACGACGGGGCACTATTCGCCCCACTGATACCAACGATGGGGCACTATTCGCCCCACTGATACCAACGATGGGGCACTATTCGCCCCACTGATACCAACGATGGGGCACTATTCGCCCCACTGATACCAACGATGGGGCACTATTCGCCCCACTGATACCAACGATGGGGCACTATTCCTCTCACTGATACCAACGACGGGGCACTATTCCTCTCACTGACACCAACGACGGGGCACTATTCCTCCCACTGACACCAACGACGGGGCACTATTCCTCCCACTGACACCAATGACGGGGCACTATTCCTCCCACTGATACCAACGACGGGGCACTATTCCTCCAACGATGGGGCACTATTCGTCCCACTGATACCAATGATTTGGGCACTATTCCTCCCACTGACAATGAAGGGGCACCAATACTCCCTTTATTACCCATGATATGGCATAGTTTACTCCCACTGGTCACAGTCCGGCTCCCCTAAAGTTTGAAGGACAGTGAACTGCCTTCGGTTTAGAAAGTTTTGAGACCCCTGTATTAGAGGATTGCTTGTGTGACATTGCCCCCTATAGAGAATTTGTTAGGACAAGTATGACATCAACAGTTACTTTTCAGATGGTCACAGGTGTGGGGGTGGAATGCTGAACTTTGGAGAGATGGCATCACTCAAATACCAGGGAAATGTATAAACTCATAACTGGAACAGCAGTTTTAAATGGTTGGTCTTTATCTAAAATGTCACTAAAAACTGTTCAATAAAAAAACACTTCAGTGATTATAAAAGATCAGCTAACATCAATGTATGTAATGAAGAACAAAGAAAGACATTTACTTACAGACTGATGAATAAAGGAAATATCCTGGGTGGCTGCCAGTCTGCTGGAGAAGCCCATGCTACCATCTGGGATGCTGTAATTGGCTGGTTCTCTCTTCTTTATCACAATCTGCATAAAGAAATCAGGGAAGTCAGTGCAATGCTGATCCATGTGTACATGCGGAGTTTAAAGTGACTCTGCCCCAATAAGTGCCTGAGCTGCAACTGATGGCTTCTTTTCTCTGTTAAAAATACTAGTTGCCTGTCCCTGGCTATGCAGATGCGGAGCAAACCTATTGTAACCGAGAATTCCTTACCACTATGATTGTAAGACACTCAGAAATCATCGGAGCCAAATTATCAGCAAGACAGTCGGGGGACCAACATCCTCAAAGGAGAGGTCAGCAATGGCAGGCCCATACCATTCTCACAACAGAGTCAATTTAAACAAAAACTCCACTTATATTTAAAAAATCTACACAATGGAGACACTACAAATTGTTAAAGATTCTAAAGTCAAATCCTTTTACACTTCATGCATTCAAAGTAAAAAAAGTCCCACTACTTGCTCCCTTTCGCCCCCAAATACTTACTTGTCCTTTCTCGATCCAGAGCTGTGTCCGTCTGCAGCAGCGCTGGTCTCTCTTCTTGATCTCACAGGACAGACACAGCAGCAGGATCCATGCTGCTCTAGCTGTTGTCAGTCAAGTTGTGCGAGGACAGAGCGGTGGCGTGGCCAAGCTGACCTGTGTGCGTCTATAGACACACATAGCCCAGCTCAGGAGCTTGTCCGCATGGGTGCCCCCACAGCACACGGCTTGCGATAGGGACACTTGCAGGAAGAAGTTAGGGATCGTTAGAAAAGTGGTAAGGAACTACCCAGTGCAATATTGGTAAGTGTACACCTCTCCTTTATTTTCAGAAAAAGAAAAGTGTCCGTAGAACCACTTTAATTCACAGTAAGTAGTTAATCCAATTATGATCTCTATTGACCATTTTAAAAGCAGAACTATAGGCAAAACTTTTTTCCCCCCATTTTGGATACAGTAAGGGAGGGTTATAACCCAGGTTATTTCTTGCCATATGTGTCCCATTGGTGAGATTTTCTTTCACTTCCTGGCCCATAGCTAAAACGGGAAGTGAGAGAAAATTCCTGCAAATGAAGGAAATCTCTTGCAGCCCCCCGCCCCCAAGTCACCAGGAATACCGTCCCCATTGGAATATTTGCCCCCTATTACTTTTCTGTGGACTCCGTCCTGCCTGCATGCCTGAGCTAAGGGCAGCTGAATCCTCTGCCTCTACTCAAGATGGCCACAGCTAGAAATGCTAGGGGGTGGTGTCTCAGCAAAATAAATCAGGGAGACATGGATGGATCTGTGAGTTTGCTTTGAATATTAAAAGATGAATTCAATCACATTTTCAGTTTGTGGTGCTCAGATGTAGTGTAGTTCCAATTTAAGCCCCATCTATTCCTGGTGTGAGCTCAGCACTCCATCACAGAATTCCAAGATTCTACAGATTCAGTGCAAGTTAAAGGCTCTGGCATTTGAAAGTTGAATGGCAGGGGGTGGGCTGTGCCGAGAGGTTTCAGGAATTCATTTTAACTCAAGGTTTCAGTGAAGTTCTTAGAGTTCAGATTAAAGCTGAAGTTTAGGTATGTACTATTTTGCATAGTTACATTGGTCAAGCTCAATGAATGCAAAGCACACTCTGATTGGACAAGGGGAAAATTATTGTGTCATTGCACTGCCTCTTCACCTCATCCAATCAGAGGACACTTTGCATTCAGAAGGGCCCAGAAACCGGCTGGAGGCAAATCAAGGCTGGAGGGGGATCATAGATTGGAGCAGGGAGGAGAGATACCGCCTGGGGAAGGTGCAGAGAAGAGGAACACAGGAGAACCAGGCATCGGGGAGAAGATCAGACCAGAGCCAATCGCCCCATGTGCGCCCCCCCTCCCCTCGTTTGGAGGATTCATATCTACCGAGCGATAGGACCACTCAGAAGAGCCACAGAGGGCTCTCCCAGGAGCCGGTATCTCCTCAGCTGAGGTGGGATGCTGGAGGTGTCCTCTTGACCGCTGTCCGGACTCTGAGACTGGTGAGATTAGCTCAGCTGTCACCTCTGCCCTCCCTCACAGAGCACATGAGACATGGAACACTGACTGTTAATAATGGGGCTCTGACTTCAGCCATAGGGGAATCTGATTCTGATAATCGGGGGCTCGGACTCTGGGAATGGGAGGCAATGACACAGACAAGGGGGCTCTGTGCTGGGTTGAAGGGGACTAGGACAGAAGGTGAACTCTCACTACCTTCAGAAGCATAATGACTGGTTACTATCGAGGAGTACAGGGGGTCTAGTGTTACCTAGGAGTACAGGGGGTATAGGGGGTCTAGTGTTATCTAGGAGTACAGGGGGTATAGGGGGTCTAGTGTTACCTAGGAGTACAGGGGGTCTAGTGTTACCTAGGAGTACAGGGGGTATAGGGGGCCTAGTGTTACCTAGGAGTACAGGGGGTCTAGTGTTACCTAGGAGTACAGGGGGTCTAGTGTTACCTAGGAGTACAGGGGGTCTAGTGTTACCTAGGAGTACAGGGGGTCTAGTGTTACCTAGGAGTACAAGGGGTCTAGTGTTACCTAGGTGTACAGGGGGTCTATTGTTACCTAGGAGTACAGCTGTAGGCTAAAGAGGAAGGGGCGGAGTTTACAGATAAAGGTGTGAACCCTAAACAGGAAAAGGTGGGACAAATTAAGATGGGTGGCACATGATTTTAGTCTTGCCTAGGGCAGCACAAAACCAAAATACACCACTGGTCAGGGGTTCTGCATCCTCCTAGAGCACAAAGAAAACACTTCCTACAATATTAACCAGTGCTTGGCTGGACACTGATAGACGTCACAAGACTGCTATAACTGCTGATGAGAAAAGGTATTTACCAGTTTATATTTACTAAAATGATTGCATTTCCATGTCCTGTGTACTGTGGGAGACCAGATATAGTAAATGCAGGGTCCTGGGTTTAGTAGCACATTAAGGTTTGACAATAAAACTTGGAAGCTGTTGCACCAGTTTTAGTAAATAAACCCCATTGTGTTCTCATAGGCTTGAAAGTCCAGATTTATTATGCAGCCACATAAACACAGTCCAGCTTTCTGACAATGTTTCATGTGACATCCATATTTAGAATATGGGTTCTTCTCCCATATTCTACACACCTATTTTGAATTTAGGGCAGCTGTGCAATCTCTCCCTGCACAGCCACATCATCCATCCACTACAAGTCCCATCTGGCCCTGCGCTGTAAATTTCCACATAACTGAAAGTCCGTATCTCTGTACAAAGCTGGGGCTTGGAAAACAGTCTGCAGGAGCCTGTGTATTGCACCCATGATGCACGGATTGCAGCTGCTATAGTTTACCGGCTCCAATGCACATTTTTTTTTAATGTTAAGCTGGGTACATTTATTACATTTTTACAAGCAGCAGATCTTGAACAGATTGATCTAGCTGAACAGTTCTCATTTTTTAACCATCAGCTGCTTACACAGGACGTCTCTCTCGTCACCCCTATGGGACACTGCTAGGTGTCCAAGTGGCCAATTATGAAGTGAAGAATTGTCATGTAGGAAGAAAAGGAGTGAGTCTACCCCACATACTCAAAACTTATGAATACTTCACTTGGCTCCAAATGGAGAATAGCAACATAATACAAAGAACATGGAACAGAGAGGAAATTAGCATTACTTTCTGGGTTTTCCGGATGGTTGGTGTCATATCCTTGAAGTAGTCAGGCTCCTCTGGCTCCACTGAATTCTGTGAAGCTAAAGTTCCATTTCCTCCTTCAATCTTCACACTTGTGGGGGCTTCATCATCCCAAGAGCTCCATTCCTCCACCTTTATGAGATCAACAAAAAATGAATTGTACAGAGCTATGCCTTGCTTTTACAGGTGGTAATATGGAGGTCATCACAGCTGATCTTCTCCTGAAAATGCTAGTTGCCTGACTGCCCACTACCTGCAATACTTTCCCCCGGCCACTGAACAAGCATGGAGATTAATAGTTCTGACGTAACATGGACTATGCCAAACAGCTAACATTTTCTGGTGGTCAGTAAAGGCAGCCTGTACACGTTCGCTATATGTGCCCTCATTATCCCTCGTTCACATGTGTTTGCCTGTGTGGGATGCACAGGTGTTCCATGCATCTACATGCAGGCAGTCCAATACGTGTCTACTGAGACGCAGCGGCTGCACAGACACAGCCTCTTCCCCCAATTTGACATTCATGCTGGTCCGTGTCCCTGAATGCAGAAAGTGAAAGTTCTTGGACATGCTCTGATGTCAACCTGGAAGCAGCATCTGTCTCTGCGCAGCCGCTGTGTCCCAACTGACATCAACAGGACTGCCTGAACTTGTGTGCACAGAACACTGTCCTTCGCATGGGTGTAGGCTTACGTGCACCAGCGTGAATGAGGCCTTAAGGAAATGCTCATTCCTTATTAAAGTGGTTGTAAATCCTCATATACCCAGTGAAGTGACTGGCCTCAGGTGATGCACAGAAATGAAACAAATCTCCCTACGTAAGTTGTACCTGTTTATCAAAAGTAGTCTGTCCTCTACATCCATTTAAAGTGCAGAAATTGCACAGGATCTATCAGCTCTGAAAAGCAGGAGGTGGGGAGCTGAAGTCAGACTCAGGAGAGGAGAGCTCAGAGAGTTGATTGGAGGGAAGGGACACTCCCCCTTAACACAGGAACAAAAGCTGAGGCTGTCAATCGCAGGCTGCACCCTCCCGTCACCATTTTTTTTTCTTGGTGTCAGGAAAAAAACTCTTCAGAAGTGACTTATGCAGATAACAAAGGAGTGAGGCAGCAGACAAAAAAAATCTGTACTGAGACAAGTACACACTATAGAGGGATATGTTTTGTTCAAATTTCACATCTGAGCTTTACAACCACTTTAAAGAAATCCTGGCCATGTTCAGTGCACTCAGAAAAGTCCCCTCCTGTCTCACCTTCTGTGTCTATTTACACATACATTTTCTGCAGACCAAATTTACAATTTATAAATGAGTTTGCATGGAGACTCATCATGGTTCCCTACTCATTGCTGTATGTGTGGCCAGTTATTTTACATTTACAAAATTGAAATAGTTTCTTTCTGTGATGGATTCATGTACACTAATTCTAGAACTTGGTCGGATTTTAGATTAGACATTTACGAATGTAATGTAACCTTAATACCTAAAAAATCAAATTAAATTCTTAACACCCTCCCCAACACATGCAGAAAAGAGCAGCAGGGGCAGGAATAACTAGGAGGGTGTTAGGAAGTCGCCTTTACTTATTTATTTTTAGGCATAAAAGGTGGAATTACCCTTTAATGGTCGTAATTAATATGACTACTATAATGAATGTCCCACATTATAATCAGCATTCCATTTATGTTTTGTGTTTTTCTTGAAGGCTACTCATTAACAGTTTGCCACTCCTCCACCTTAAGCAAAACTACCCCCCCGGTCCTTCTCAGAGCTCCATATTTACAGGGTTGCGCCTGTTGAGGCCTGGATCTCAGTCTCCCCCCCCATAAATGTCTATGTGATTTCAATGCACACAGACATCAAGAAGCAGGGGAGTGGAGGTAAACATTACTGTGGGTTTCAGTGGTGTGATCTAGGCAAGTATGGAACTCTGAGGGGGCAAGGGCAAAAGGGTAAGGAAAGTTTGCTCCAATGTGTCCTTACCTTTTTTTATCAGACAAAAGGGGTGTAAATATGAGAAGTTTACTGTTAGCATTTAAATACACCTTAACTACAAGGAACCAAAATACTTCCTACAGAATAAATGAGCCTGTTAATTGGGACAGCAAGGAATGCCATATATATTTGAATGATCAGATCTCACATAATTAAGACTGTGATTGGCATTATTCATCATTGCAAAAATAATGCTCAAAGTTTAGTAAGCTGAAATCACACAATCAGAAGTTTTCTTTTTAATGATCTGCCTACAGTAAACTGGTATCACATAGGTAGAAATAGTTATAACACTTTCTACTGCTAGGCTGCTGTAGTTACAACACTTTGTGCAGCTTCACTGAATAAAGGAGAACATAAATATTACATGACAGTGTCATGGAACAGGTTGTAAACTAATGTACATTGGGATGAGGGGAGAGGGGGGCTCAGAAAGACCAGGATAAGGATCTTAAGCAGATTGCCAAAGGACGGTTTGGCTGATTCTCCCAAGAAATGGGGGAACACCTGTACATGGTGAAACTATTTCTCCTTTATTAGTATAAATAGGAACGCTGATGAAGCTCTAGCATTCCTGCTTAGAGCCAAATGTGGTACAGAAGACAGAGGGAGAACAGGGGTGGACTGACAACTCATGGGGCCCCCGGACAATAGGAGATCAAGGGGCCCCTGTGTCCTTGCCCAAACTCAAAAAAGCCTATGAAAAAAAGGTACCAGGGGCATCTCATGGGGCCTCCTACTGACCCCGGGCCCTCGGGCAGTGCCCGAGTTTCCAAATAGTCAGTCCGCCCCGAAACAGCCACATCATGTTTGACTTGTCTTCCATGTCTATGGCCAGCTAGTAGCTATAGAATGTGCAACTTTATCAAAGTGGTTCTTCAGTTCCTTCCCAAATTAAAATTAGCCAGAAGCTCCAATACTGCAGCTGCTGACTTAATAAAATATAATATGACTTTTAATAAATATTTAAAGTGTTACTAAACCCACAACAATAAAATCAGTCTGTATTTGCAGTAAAGCATGCTTCTTATACTCACTGTGGAACCTAAGGGGTTAATCCTCTGCATTGTGTAAAGAACATTTGATCCTGTTTTCTCTGCTCCTCCTCTTGTTCAAATGTCCACTTGATAAGACAGACTGAACCCATAGCCACATGCACATGCTCAGTTTAGTGTGTATTGCTAGAGAGGTTTTTTGTTTTTTTTCTTGGGAGAGTGCATGTGATCAGCACAGGGCCAATCAGCACTGTCCAGACAGAGGGTCAGGGGTTTTGCATCCTCCTAGAGCAGAAAGAAAACTCCTCCTACAAGCTGTAACCAGTCCTGTGCTGAAGTCACAAGACTGCTCTAACTGCTGATGAGAAAAGGTATTTAGCAGTTGATAATTACTAAAATAATTGCATTTCAATGTTCTGTGGGAGACCAAATATAGTGAATGCAGGGCCCTGGGTTTAGTAACATTTTAATAATAATACTACTACAAGGACACTTACCTGTCCAAGGATCCATCTCTGTGCTCACCCAGGCCGGTACTTTGGTTCTTGGCAGCTCTTTGGGTCCTTGGTGCTGTCTTGCTAACTGTGAGAAGCCGCCTTCACAGCCAGCTCTCCACTGCACAAAGTGCGCTGCATGAATGGTCCCGCAGCCTTCTGGCACCTGTGACATGTCCCAAGAGGCTGTGAGCAGAAAGAGAAGGGGGCCCGAACTTCTGCTCAGATCGCTTAGGCGATCTGGGCAGAAGTGGGCGCAGGTACTCAGGTTATGACAGGTATTCTAATTCTACCACCCCTAAAAAAAAGATGTCCAAAAGTTGAAGAGGAGGATACAGAAAAGTTAAACTTTTCTGTACGGGTGAAATTCTGCTTTAAGTACAGTTATTTGTAATGGAAAACACCATCTTCACCTAGGAAGTTGATTCTTCAGGCCACCCCCTTCTGCTTCTCATTGGATAATGCAAAGTGCATTGGTTGTGTAGAATGCAGTAACCCGTGGCATCCAACCCAATTTCAATTACTGCAGTCACCTAAGCAATTCAGTCTAATAGGTGGCCATGGTTTTTCTCCATTGCACAGTCACAACAAAGCACAGAGCTATTAAACAAGTATACATTATTTCTGTATACAAAATTTTAATGGTTTACATGGGAAAACAGACAAACCTGTTTGGGAACAGATGAGTAGTCTACTGCAGTTGGCAATGTTATCTGATCTCCGCTAAGTTTTCTACCGCGTCCTGACCTGGAAAAAAAAAAAAAGTGTAAGAAGTATGACTAAAAGCAACAAAAAGCAATATCTATAAAAAAACTCCTACAAAATCAGAAAAGAACACTCAAAATACAGCAGCAAAATAATTTTGTAAATACTTTGAACATAATACTCTAGATGTTGAAGTAAACCTTTGAGGAAAGAACACACAGGCTGCAATTAAACAATTTAATTTAGAAGACGCAGGGTTCTCCTCCTGGCGCTGGCTTTTTTAACTAGTCACAAAACTAGAAGCAGCATGTAGCCAGTGTTCTGCATGCTTGTTTCAGGTAATTAAAGTGGTTGTAAACCCATACATATATCCAGAGAAATGACTGGCCCCAGGTGATTAAACAAATCCTCCTATACAAGTTCAACCTATTTATCTTCAGTATTCTTTTCTCTACATCCATTCAAAGGGCTGAATTTATAAAGCTTGCCTAAGAGCTCAGAAAACAAGGTGGACAGCTGAAATTACACACCGAAGAGCTCAGTGAGGAGAGCTTTGAAAGCTGATTGGAGGAAAGAGACACATCCCCCAGCACACAGGAATAGAGCTCAGGCTGTCAACTGGCTGGAGCTCCCTCCCGTCAGCATTTTTCTCTTGGTGTCAGGAAAAAATACAAGACGACCTCAATAAAATAAAGGGTGAGCGACCACATGGCAAGTGAGTTTAGTGTTGAAAAACCTAAAGTAATGTACTTGGGGACTAAAAACACGCAAGTTACTCTCTAGGGGGAGAACCTTTGGGGGAATTGAGGATGAAAAAAAGATCTGCGGGTCCTAGTAGGTCTCAGGCTCAGCCATTGCATGCAATACCAAGCTGCAGTAAGCACAGCCAGCAGATTATTAGCATGCATTAAAAAGGGTATCTACTCATGAGAGAAGACTAGAAGGCCTCGTTCACACCATACATGCAGAAAAGCTGCAAATTAAATCTGTGCGTCAGTTTCCGTCAGAGACTAGGGATGCACAGGTACCGATACCGAGTACTTTCATGAATACTCGTGAAAATAATCCGATACCTCAACTGATCATTTGTGGTGTGATCTGCGTTAATGGATGCAAATTGCACCGCAAAGATTAGCATGCAATTTGGATAGGAATGTGGTTTCCCCACTGCTACTGTGTGAACCCAGGCTTGTCCTAGCCTGAGTTCACACAGGAGCAGTGCAGAAAACCTTCGTGCAGGCATCCCATGCTGAGTCTCAGTGTTAGAAGAAAGAGAAAGTGGCAGGGATTTGATTTTAGCATAGGGAAAAATATTCTTTTTCAGGGGACCTAAGAAGTCATCCGGCCACTCAGTTAAATTTGGAGGAGAAACAGTTTAACTGTAAACTGCATAGGGGGTTCTTTACTGTCAGAGTGGTAAGGATATGGAATTACCCTACATAAAACGGGGTTGGCAGCGGGAAGTGTCAACAGTTTCAAAAAGCTCTTAGATGGGTATATTGAAAATGACACACACACACACACACACACACACACACACACACACACACACACACACACACACACACACACACACTGAAGGAATTGGAGTCTTTATTAAATCTTACCAACTATGTAACTACCGTATTTTCTGGCGTATAAGATGACCCCCTACTTTTCCTGTTGAAATATAGGGTTTGGGCTATACTCGCCGTATAAGACTACCCCTCTTCCAACGCACACCAAATAAAAATTAAAAAACATCAGATTTGATTTCAATATGGTATGGTATTTCAGTATGGTATTCCAATGATGGGGTGCTATTTCTCCCACTGACACTAATGATGGGGCACGATTCCTCGCTCTGACACCAATGATGGGGCACGATTCCTCGCTCTGACACCAATGATGGGGCACGATTCCTCGCTCTGACACCAATGATGGGGCACGATTCCTCGCTCTGACACCAATGATGGGGCACGATTCCTCGCTCTGACACCAATGATGGGGCACTATTCTGAATAGTGCCCCATCGTTGGTGTCAGTGGGGGAAGGAATAGTGCCCCTTCGTTGGTGTCAGTGGGGGAAGGAATAGTGCCCCTTCGTTGGTGTCAGTGGGGGAAGGAATAGTGCCCCTTCGTTGGTGTCAGTGGGGGAAGGAATAGTGCCCCTTCGTTGGTGTCAGTGGGGGAAGGAATAGTGCCCCTTCGTTGGTGTCAGTGGGGGAAGGAATAGTGCCCCTTCGTTGGTGTCAGTGGGGGAAGGAATAGTGCCCCTTCGTTGGTGTCAGTGGGGGAAGGAATAGTGCCCCTTCGTTGGTGTCAGTGGGGGAAGGAATAGTGCCCCTTCGTTGGTGTCAGTGGGGGAAGGAATAGTGCCCCTTCGTTGGTGTCAGTGGGGGAAGGAATAGTGCCCCTTCGTTGGTGTCAGTGGGGGAAGGAATAGTGCCCCTTCGTTGGTGTCAGTGGGGGAAGGAATAGTGCCCCTTCGTTGGTGTCAGTGGGGGAAGGAATAGTGCCCCTTCGTTGGTGTCAGTGGGGGAAGGAATAGTGCCCCTTCGTTGGTGTCAGTGGGGGAAGGAATAGCGCCCCTTCGTTGGTGTCAGTGGGGGAAGGAATAGTGCCCCTTCGTTGGTGTCAGTGGGGGAAGGAATAGTGCCCCTTCGTTGGTGTCAGTGGGGGGAGGAATAATGCCCCATTGTTGGTGTCAGTGGGGGGAGGAATAGTGCCCCATCGTTGGGATCAGTGGGGAGGGGAGGAATAGTGCCCCATCGTTGATGTCAGTGGGAGGAATAATGCCCCATCATTAGTATCAGTGACACCAATGATGGGGCACTATTCCTCCCACTGACACCAATGACACTTGCTGACCCGTTTCAGCATGGTGCTGCTGCAGCCAGCATACGTGGTTGCAGCAGCACCATCTGCACGGCACACTTACCGGCCACTCCCTCACTCGATGTTCGTGAGGCTGCTCGGCTCCGCCTCCTCGCAGGTGATTGGCCGACTGTGTGCCTTTCCAGAGCTACAGTTCTGGCGCCCAATCACCGGTGAGGAGGCGGAGCCGAGCGGCTGCATGAACATCGAGTGAGGGAGCGGCTGAACTGAATGAAGGAGCAACCGCGCTTCCTGGACTGGATCGTCGTGGGACTAGGACCTGAGCCAGGTAAGACACAGCAGCCCCCTGCCCGGCCCTGTACTTAGTGTCCCTTCTGTTGGAAGAGGGGGGGGGGGCGGCAGCACATAAAACGTGTGGCACATTATTTTAAATACACATGTGCATCCCACACATACGTTTGCAGTCTTATGTGAGTGTTTGGGGTAATGGTGGTGGAGTTTGTTTATTTGATTTAAATTTTTTATTTTTTAAACACTTTTTTGCACTCATCTCTACAGCCGCCCTGATCACTTTTACATAAATGCCAGGAGCCAGCTACATAAAACAGAAACAAGTTCATGGCTGCCTCTAAAGACTTTGGACATATCAGACCAAATGCTGAAGGGGTTGAAATGCCAAGACAACATTCCTGATATGGCATTCTGTAGTTAATTTGGGCAATGGCTATGCCTCTATAGTAGACCCACTAGCTAATCCCATCTGTGGTGAATGAGCAGTTAAGCCAGGCTGAAAAGGACAAAAAAAAAAAAAGACTGCCCTCTCAAATCTTTGGGCGGCTTTTTTTTTTTTTCAAACCTCATTCTGTCTTCTACAGTTTGAATGGTCAATTTCACAGCATGAAATCTAATAGCATAACTGCCAAAATTACAACCTGTTATATTTCAACCCCTTTACGACCACCAAAAACATATGTGCAGCAGCAAAAGGGTGGGCTTTAATGTGCACACACACCGCACATGTGCGACACTGGGCAGCCATTGTTTATGTGCTAATAGCGCACTCACTGCATGCTCTCAGCACAAAGTCCAAGCTGTCGCAAACAGATCTTTTTCCGAACTACATGTTGGTAGCTGGTAGGACCAGCTTCCGATCATGTGGCCACTGTGATAGTGGTCACATGATTGCCAATCCTTCCCAGCCCCCATATGTTTTGAACTGTTTCAATGGGACACCTAGGCGGGCAGGAAGGGGTTAAACAAAACTCTTCCTCCTATTTGTTGAAATGAATACAAATGCATTTGTTATAAGTATTCCTTTTTTATAGCCACATTTTATTTTTGCATTCGATTTTTTTTATGATGTAGCAGAATATACTGTGTTCCAATGCAAAAGCTGCAATAAATATTTAAAATCAGAACATTTTTATTTTTTTGTATATATTTATATTTTTGTCTTGCACAAAGGAATGGAAAAAAAGATAAGGTTAGTGATCAGGTAAGATTAATGTTTCTATATAATAGTGTATGGGAGGGGCTTTGTCATTCTTGAGAAGTCACTGTGCCTAGCACAAAACATGTCAGAATAGAACTTGTTCTTGCTGGCTTTTTTAGTAAAGGAAGATTATTTTGCATCCTGGTGTGCAGCATTTCTGTTGCTGGTACAATCGATTGTTTCTGTGTAGTCAAGCCAAACCAGCACCTGAAATATGACTGTGGAGCCAGATGCGGCATGTGAAGGAATACATTTCCAGCTTCTGTTCTGCAAATGTACTGTAAATATGCCCTGATTAACGTTACCTGCATATCAACCTCTTGAAGAAGGAAAGAATGGATGCCAGGCAAGTGCAAATCTTAAATAGCCGAAACTGCGTGACAGCCATCCTGAGCAGTTTTTACCTAGAATGACATACAGAAATGTTATTAGCTATTTCGTGTCCTCTTTTTACCCCCCCCCCCCCCCAGGATATTCAAAATCTCATAACAGAAAGACAAAACAGTCTTCGTCCTCATGCACACTGGACGTTTTTACAGCTACTGTTTTTGAAGTTTTTTTTTTTACAGCCAGTAAACTCAGCAGCATTTTATCCTATGTGTCCATGCACACAGACTGTAATCAACGTTTTTTGGCTTGGAAAAAAAAAAACACAACACACAGGACTAGGGGGTTTCTAAGCTGTTAAAATGCTCTAATGCTGAAAAACGCAGCAAAATGCCGCAAACAGGCATTTTGTGGACTTTTTTTGACCAAAAAAAACCCCGCAAACGTGGAAAAACGCCACTAAACGCTAATGCAAACATGCTAAAAAAGCAAGCTGAAAAACCTCACGTTTTTAATGTGACTTTACACAGCTAACATTACCAGTGTTATTAAAGCGCCCTGTGTGCATGGAGCCTTAGGCCTCGTTCACACCATTTGTGCAGAAAAACTGATGGAAACTGATGTGCAGATTTGACTTGTAGAGACATCAGTTTACATCACTTTTCATGAGCACCTCAATTAGTTTTATACACGTTGCAGATTCCTGTGCAGAAAAAATCCACATGTGATACCAGTGTTGTGGTGTGAACAGGGTATATAAAGAACAAAAGAAGGGAAAAACTTCCTGCACACAGAGGACTGGATGTAGCATATGTGGATGAATCTTCAGAAATCTTTGCAAACTGTTCGGTAGTGCAGTGCTGTGTAGCCCCCTACGAGCTGGGGTAGCCCAAGAAAGCACTATAAAACAAAATAAAAGGGGCACATCAACCTAGCATATTATCTCAATAAAAACTTAATTATTATTACAGGTACTTTTATAGCGCCGTCAATTTACGCAGCACTTTACACACACACACACACACATATATATATATATATATATATATATATATATATATATATATAATAATACATTCACATCAGTCCCTAACCCTCAAGGGGCGTACAGTCTAAGGTCCCTAACTCACATTCATACACATACTAGGGACAATTTAGACAGGAGCCAATTAACCTACCAGCATGTCTTTGGAGTGTGGGAGGAAACCGGAGTACCCGGAGGAAACCCACGCAGAAACAGGGAGGACATGCAAACTCCAGGCAGGTGGTGCCGTGGTTGGGATTCGAACCAGCGACCCTAGTACTGCCAGGTGGAAATGCTAACCATTTAGCCACTGTGCTGCCCATTAATGAAAACTGGCAGATATATACTCACAAATGCCAAATGAACACAGGAATATCATGTCCGACATGAGTTCATGGTATACAGTATTGCGCGGGTCCCACATGCAAGAGGATGTTCCAAAAAAAAAAAAGGCTGACGTGTTTCGAGGGGAGAACCCCCTCTTCCTCAGAGTCTGTTCCTGGTGTGCCACGTTTCGAGGGGAGAACCCCCCCATCCTCATAGCCTGTTCCTGGTGTGCCGCGTTTCGAGGGGAGAACCCCCTCTTCCTCAGAGCCTGTTCCTGGTGTGCCGCGTTTCGAGGGGAGAACCACCTCTTCCTCAGAGCCTGTTCCTGGTGTGCCACGTTTCGAGGGGAGAACCCCCTCTTCCTCAGAGCCTGTTCCTGGTGTGCCACGTTTCGAGGGGAGAACCCCCTCTTCCTCAGAGCCTGTTCCTGGTGTGACGTGTTTCGAGGGGAGAACCCCCTCTTCTTCAGAGCCTGTTCCTGGTGTGCTGTGTTTCGAGGGAAGAACCACTCTTCCTCAATCTGTTCCTGGTGTGACGTATTTCGGGGGAGTTCCCCTCTTCCTCAGAGTCTGTTCCTGGTGTGCCGTGTTTCAAGGGGAGAACCCCCCTCTTCAAGAGTCTGTTCCTGGTGTGACGTGTTTCGAGGGGAGATCCCCTCTTCCTCAAGAGTCTGTTCCTGGTGTGACGTGTTTCGAGGGGAGAACCCACTCTTCCTCAGACCCTGTTCCTGGTGTGACGTGTTTCGAGGGGAGATCCCCTCTTCCTCAGAGCCTGTTCCTGGTGTGACGTGTTTCGAGGGGAGATCTCCTCTTCCTCAGAGCCTGTTCCTGGTGTGATGTGTTTCGAGGGGAGATCTCCTCTTCCTCAGAGCCTGTTCCTGGTGTGATGTGTTTCGAGGGGAGATCCCCTCTTCTTCAGAGCCTGTTTCTGGTGTGATGTGTTTCGAGGGGAGGACCCACTCTTCCTCAGAGTCTGTTCCTGATGTTGCATGATCACCCCTTTTATATAGACTGAGGCCCCAATATATGCACATGGGTACCTCCCTTGTGGAGGGCGGATCTATTCTCTAAAGGCTGTATAACACAACACCAAAACCAATTGGAATAAAATAACCAAGACAGGTCATAACAACATGAAGGTAAAAGCACATGCAAAACCACTGTAACATATTCCCATTGCTTATAGCTGGTGTTCTATATCACAGTAGGTGAACACAGAACGGTGCAGAGACCTACCGCATTTGTAAGTTAGCGTGATTCCTCGTCTACCAGGGACAGGGGACTCGCTCACACCAATCAGATGTGAATACCAACAAAACCATAGATGGAAGGATCCCCTTGTCGGTATCCTCTCTGGATCTGACGCAGAATGGCTGCTATTCCGCTGTGGAACGCACGCAATGCAAGTCCGTCCAGAAGTGCTGTGTCCCAATGTATTCCAGTCGCTTCTTCCGGTGATGGAACCACGTCACTTCCAGCCGGCCCTCCGGCAGCCATATTTGATGTGGTTCTAGGTAGGCTGTACTGCCAGACATTTCCGAAGCGCTATGGACAGACAGGGGCTTCGTTGTGACTATCTCCCTAGGAATAGGGCACACAGCGCCCCCAACAGTACACTCACAGACCCAAATGAATGGGCTGACAGTTCCATGCCACCTGGCAATGCAGATAGACGCCTTAAAACGTAATGTTACAAATAGTAAAAAGGTGACAGATAATAAGACGATTGAAATGACAAATGTTACCTAAATATAGGTGCAGATCATTCCATACTGAAGGAACATAATTACCGTACTTCTGGATGGACTCGCATCCTACAGGGGAATAGCAGCCATTCTGTGTCACATCCAGAGAGGATACCGACAAGGGGATCCTTCCAGCTATGGGTTTGTTGGTATTCACATCTGATTGGTGTGGGCGAGTCCCCTATCCCTGGTAATTGGTGTGAGCGAGTCCCCTGTCCCTGGTAATTGGTGTGAGCGAGTCCCCTGTCCCTGGTAGACGAGGAATCACACTAAGGCTACGTTCACACTTGCCTTGTGTGCAGGCGGCAGAGAGGCGTTTGGGAAGCGTTTTTACCGTTTCCCAAACGCCTCTGCCAATTCTGCACATTACAGCACATGGTGCTGTTCTAACGGGAGCGTTTGCGTCGCGGCAAAACGGACGCCTCTGGTCGAGTCAGGAGGCTTTGAAGCCTCCTATTCTCGTCTATGGTGCCGCTCCGCAAACGCCCGGTCGGCGACGTGGTGCGGTTGTGACGCGTTTGCAGGGTGTTTGCGGAGCGGTAACACCACTCAAACTGCATTATAGGTGTTTGTGGGGCGTTATTAACGCTCAGCAAACGCCTAGCAACTTCCGCTAAACCGCGCATGCGGCGTTTGCCGAGCGTTGAAAAACGCTCTGCAAACGCCGGACCAACGCTTGTCAAACGCTATAGGGGCGTTTGGCAAGCGTTGGTAAAACAGCCAAGTGTGAACAAGCCCTTACTTACAAATGCGGTAGGTCTCTGCACCGTTCTGTGTTCACCTACTGTGATATAGAACACCAGCTATAACCAATGGGAAGATGTTACAATGATTTTGCATGTGCTTTTACCTTCATGCTGGTATGACCTTGCTTGGTTATTATTATTCTTTTATTTATTACAGGTACTTATATAGCGCCGTCAATTTACGGAGCACTTTACACACACATATATATATATATATATAGTACCAGGGGCGGACTGACCATTTGGAAACTCGGGCACTGCCCGAGGGCCTGGGGTCTGTATGGGGGCCCCATGTGATGCCCCTGGTACCTTTTTCATAGGCTTTTTTGAGTTTGGGCAAGGACACAGGGGCCCCATGATCCCCTATTGCCCGGGGGCCCCATGAGTTGTCAGTCCGCCCCTGTATTGTACATTCACATCAGTCCCTAACCTTCAAATGGCGTACAATCTAAGGTCCCTAACTCACATACATACACATACTAGGGCCAATTTAGACAGGATCCAATTAACCTACCAGCATGTCTATGGAGTGTGGGAGGAAACCGGAGTACCCGGAGGAAACCCACGCAGGCACAGGGAAAACATGCAAACTCCAGGCAGGTGGTGCCGTGGTTGGGATTTGAACCAGCGACCCTAGTACTGCCAGGAGGAAGTGCTAATCATTTAGCTACTGTACTGCCCAGTGGCTAAATGGTTATAATTATTATTATTATTATACAGGATTTGCTCAGCAACAGTTTGCTCAGCACTTTACAATATAATGAGAGACAATACAGCAACAATACAGTTCAATACAAGAGGGAAAGTAGGGCCCTGCTCCTTGGAGCTTACAATCTAGGAGGGAGGGGCTAGTGGTACAGAAGGTAGTAACTGTGGGGGGATGGACTGGTAGGAAGAGTAGAAGATTTCATTATTAGCTCACAGCAGGATAGGCTTCCCTGAAGAGATAGGTTTTCAGAGAACGCCTAAAAGTGAGAAGAGTAAGCAATAGTCTGATAAATTGGGGTAGAGAGTTCCAGAGGATGGGGGAAGCTCTGGAAAAGTCCTGGAGACGAGCTTGGGAGGAGGAGACAAGGGAGCTAGAGAGCAGCAGGTCGTGCGAGGAGCGGAGAGTACAGTTTGGGTGATATTTGGAGACATGATTGGTGATGTAATTTGGGGCAGAATTATAAATGGCTTTATATGTTATTGTTAATGTTTTGAATTTTATCCGTTGGGCAATGGGAAGTCAGTGGAGGGACTGGCAGAGGGGGGTGGCAGATATGGGACGGTTAGTAAGGTGGATGAGTCTGGCAGCAGCATTCATGATAGACTGCAGAGGGGATAGCCTGCGTTGAGGTAGGCCAACAAGGAGGGAGTTACAATAGTCAAGGCGAGAGATAACAAGGCAGTGATTTAGTTGTTTCAGAGGTTAAGAACGGGCATATCTTGGAGATGTTGCAGAGGTGAAGCCTACAAGATTTAGACAGCGATTGGATTTGGGGCTGAAAGGACAGATGCTTTATTATATGGGATGTATATAGCGCCAACAGTGTGCGCAGCGCTTTACAAAATGAAGGCAGACATTACAGTTACAATACAATTTGGTACAAGAGGAAACAGAGGGCCTCTTATTCTAATTGGTTTTGGTGTTGTGGCATACAGCCCTTAGAGAAAAGATCCGCCCTGCACAAGGGAGGTACCCGTGTGCATATATTGAGGCCTCAGTCTATATAACAGGGGTGATCATGCAACACCAGGGACAGGCTCTGAGGAAGAAGGGATCTCCCCTCGAAACAAGACCAGCATTTTTTTGAACATCCTCTTGCATGTGAGACTCACGCAGTACTATAAACCATGAACTCATGTCGGACATGATATACCTGTGTTCATTTGGCATTTGAGAGTATATATCTGCCATTTTTTATTAACCACTTCAAGTCCGGACACTTTCACCCCCTTCCTGCCCAAGCCCATTTTCAGCTTTCAGCGCTATCACACTTTGAATGACAATTGCGCGGTCATGCAACACTGTACCCATATGAATTTTTTAGCATTTTTTGAGACAGATAAAGCTTTATTTTGATTGTATTTATTCACCACTGGGATTTTTATTTTTTTTTGCTATATAAATGAAAAAGTCCAAAAAGTTTTAAAAAAAAAAGTGTTTTTCTTATAACATTTTGCAAATAAATAATATTTCATCATAAATCTTGGCCGCAATTTATTCAGTTATATTTTTAGTAAAAAAAAAATAACCCAAATTAGTTTATAACCAAAAATTATACTTTTTAAACATTTTTTTTATTTTTATTTTATTTTTTTATATTATTATTTATGTTTTTTTTTGTTTTTTTTACATACTGTCACCCTAGCAGTACAGTGTCACCATGGTGACACTGTACTACTTGTGGGGGGTGATAAAGGTTTTTTTTTTTTTACACTGATTGCTTTTACACCCATAAAGGATGTAAAAGCAATAATTTCTCCTTCTCTCTGGCTGCATTCTTGCAGCCATTGAGAAATGCTGTGTAAGCTGTGATTGGTCACAATTTGTCACATGGTACAAGGCTGTTGTGAATAGCCTTGTACCATGTGACCTCTGTGATCATTCAGAGATTTCACACATAGTAAGCAATTATGTCAGAAGTGACATCTTGCTTAATACTCTGCATGTGATCACTGATTGGCTAGTCAGTGATCACATGATCGGGACCTCGCACAGAGGTCCCGTACGACGATCGGTGTTCCACTGTGTCCAGAGGAGGACACAGCAGGCACTGGATCACGGGAGCGCGCACAGCTTGAAAATGTGGGTGCCACATGCAGCAACCCGCCCCTGGACTGCCACCGTCCTGCTGTTTATAAACAGCAGCTGGACGGGAAGTGGTTAATAAAGTTTTTATTGAGGCTATGTGCTAGGTTGATGTGTCTCTTTGATTTATAGTACGTAAAGAACAATGTCTCTGCACCACGGTGTGAACAAGCCCTTAAAGATAATGTCCATCACTGGCTTCTCTGGATGATGGGAGCATTTCACTCTGCTGGGAGCCTGACGGCTGTGCAGTTGTGTTCCCGGTCCTACTCCCAACCATACTCTAAAATTGCCAGCTCATCTCCACGAAGTGCACAGGAGGAAGAGTACTCGATGGCAGAGAACCAGAGCAAGTGTAGTACTACACAGCCCACTTGCTCTCAAAAGAGTGGAATGCCAACAGGTAATGATCATCTGATTGCGAGTCTTTGTTCGGGTTAAAAGTGGGAGCAGATGGTATTTGGCGCGAATATCTTGTTGCACAGTTACTCTTTAAAACAGTATGTGATATTTCTGAGTGGATACCTGTTTCACATTCACTACATTCCTGTTTGTGAAGGTTAAAGGGTCAGTCTACCCTGGAGTGATGATTTAGTTAAAGGAGTGCCAAATCATCCTTCAAGTTTTCTGTCTTGGACATTCCAACAGCAAGAGCTCCCTGCCATAATTCCAAACTCTGTTCTTATCAACCTGGGAGTTTCTGCTATTCCTGCCCTTCTTTATGTGTCCCAGCACCTTCTGCTGCATTCTCTAGAATGGTGGCCTCCAAACTGTGGCCCTCTGCTTACTTTTAACCGGCCCTTGGGGTACTATTCCTCTCACCGATACCCACAGCAAGGCATTATTTTCAGCTAGGTGACACCAACAAGGATGCGCCCCTTCTCCCGCTAGCACCAACAGGGTAGTATCCCTACCACGGGCACCAACAATGGGGTGTTGCTCCTCCCACAGGCACCAACAATGGGGTGCTGCTCCTCCCACACGCATCAACAATGGGGCGCTGCTGCTCCCACACGCACCAACAATGGGGCACTGTTGCTCCCACACGCACCAACAATGGGGCGCTGTTGCTCCCACACGCACCAACAATGGGGCGCTGTTGCTCCCACACGCACCAACAATGGGGCGCTGTTCCTCCCACACGCACCAACAATGAGGCGCTGTTCCTCCCACACGCACCAACAATGAGGCGCTGTTTCTCCTACACGCACCAACAATGGGGTGCTGTTGCTCCCACACGCACCAACAATAGGGTGCTGTTGCTCCCACACGCACCAACAATGGGGTGCTGTTGCTCCCACATGCACCAACAAGGGGTGTTGTTCCTCCCACACACCAACAAGGGGTGCTGTTCCTACCACAGACAACAAGGGGTGCTGTTCCTCTCACTAATACCAATGATGGGAACCAATTCCTCCTCCTACTTTTTATTTTTTTGCTCACTGATGCCAGGACATCTACTCCCACTGGCTACAGTCCAGGCCACTCTCTGAAATCTGGAGAACTATAAACCTGCTCTCTGTTTACAAAGTTTAGAGACCCCTTGTCTAGAATACAAAATAAATAAAACATAGACTGTGTGAACCCCTCATAACAGCCACAGAAGTAGAGTAGGGAAGGAATTCCAAGCTGGGATCTAGTTTATCCCCAAGGCATCCACCAACAGCTGACATTTGCGGAGGGATGACCCTTTACCAATTGCTTCCTGATTCGTGAGAGCTTGTGTTCTGGGTTCAGTGGCTCTTTACAATGGCAATATTCATTAGCATCAGAACCTCCAAATACAAGGAGCAAACCATTGTTCAAAAAGGAATTAAAAGAAGTTGCCCTTAGGTCTAAAGTGATGTGAGATGGCAAAATGTAATAATTGCACTTGTGTGTTATGGCGGTGTATTCTCTCAACCATGCACTCTGATCAGCAGATAAGTACCTCTGCTATGCAGCTCCTGTTTGCTTCATTCAAAGCTCCCTGCTGATCATAGATAGCAATTTGTGGTTTTCACTGGAAGCAAAAGAACACAAATTAGATGAAAGAAGAATGAAGTGAAAAGACTGGTAAACCTATATTTTGGTGTAGTCGTTTCAGGATAACTTGGTACAAAGCAATAGGCAGGTCATGCACAAAGCAGTGTCCGCAGGCACCATTCACACTTGAGCTAAGCATCCTTGGTTGTTTTTGTCAGCATTTGTACGGGAGATTTTACATGTGTTTCAGTCTTGGGGATTTTTTTTTTTTAATTTGTAGCCAAAGGAAAGCCAGTTATTATGTAGGAAAACATATCATGCATTATTTCATATTTTCCCATTGAAATCTACTGGGGCCAAAATGCATGACTCTGCTCCAGAAAAACCTCAAATACGTTTTCAACCAACAAGCTTCAAGAGTCACTGCACTCAGGTGTGAATGAGCACCACTGAATACAATGGAACCATAGTGTCAAATATTTAAACACAAGAATGATGAAAGGAGCAAACTTTGAATATTTCCTTACCATGAGAAAAAAAAGTACCTTTGCATTTAAAAAAAAATAAAAAAAAATTCTTTAATAGCATAACACAAATTACTGTGCCATTTGATCGCCACTGGGTTTTCTATTTTTTTCTATATAAAGGGGGAAAAGACAAAGTTTGGAAAAAAAAAAACTGCTTTTCTTATTTTGTTAAAAATATATCAAATAAATAATCTTTCTTCATAAAGTTAGGCCACAATGTATTCTACTACATGTTGTTTGTGCAGAAAAAAAATAAAATAACTGTATATTGATTAGTCTTTGTGAAAGTTATATAAAGTGCTGTGAAAAATGTTCCCCCTTTCTGTGTGTTTTTTTTTGCATATTTGTCAGATTTAAATAATTCAGATCAAACAAATTTGAACATTGCACAAAGATAACCCGAAATACAAAATGTAGTTATTAAATGATTTAATTTATTAAGGAAAAACCTGCCTGGCCATATGTAAAAAAGTAATGCTCCCCCCCATTCTAAATAATGAATGAACTGTGATTAACCACATTTTTTATAAAAGCAGAGTTAAATTTCACTTCTCACACCCAGGCCTGATTAAAGACCCTTTGAAGAAATCACTTAAATAGAAACTGTCTGACAAAATTATGCACGCTAAAATATCTCAAAAAACAACACATCATGCTGCAATCTAAAGAAGTTCAAGAACAGATGAGAAAAAAAGTATTTGACATTTATCAGTTTGGAAAGGGTTACAAAGCCATTTCTAAGGCTTTGGGACTCCAGCGAACCACGTTGAGAGCCATTATCCACAAATGGAGAAAGCTTGGAATAGTGAACCTTCCCAGGACTGGACGGCCTACCAAAATTACTCCCAAGCAGGGGCGGACTGACAACTCATGGGGCCCCCGGGCAATAGGGATAATGGGGCCCCTGTGTCCTTGCCCAAACTCAAAAAAGCCTATGAAAAAGGTACCAGGGGCATCTCATGGGGCCCCCTACTGACCCTGGGCCCTCGGGCAGTGCCCGAGTTTCCAAATGGTCAGTCCGCCCCTGCTCCCAAGATCATGACGACTCATCCAGGAGGCCATAAAAGAACCCAGAACAACTTCTAAAGAACCACAGGCCTCACTTGCCTGAGTTAAGGTTAGTGTTCACGATTCAACAATAAGAAAGAGACTGGGCAAAAATGGCATCCATGGGAGAGTTCCAAGGCCAAAGTCGCTGCTGGCCACAAAGAACATAAAGGCTCGTAGTACTCCCAGCACAAAGAACGGGGTGTCACTGAGAACCCCAGGTCCCATACTAATAATTGGGACCCAGAACTTCTGAAAAAGACATATTAAAAAAGAAAAGAAAAAATACCTAGAAAGGTTTGATCTAGGTCAGTGCCAGGGTTAGTGTTTGGGTCAAGGTCAGGTTTTTTGTCTTTTTTAAATTAGTATAAGTGTCAGTGTTTTAGGTAGGACTGAAAAAAAAAAAAAAAAGAAAGCCAAATGTGTACTATTGTTTCTGGGCTGTACTATGGGTACAAACAAGTAACACACATATGTAGTATTGCTGCGATCATCAAGAGCAGGAGAATTTATTTTGGGTTGTTCTTTGTTGGTAGGTTATGGCAGTAACAAGTAACACAGCTAAATTAAAAAAAAAAAGATTGTTTTTACTATTTTGGGATAGTTCTCCTGTAAGGGACCGCCCAGCGGTACTACTAGCACTCCACTGAATAGGCGTCCCCAGCGCACGGAGTCTAAGTCCCAGGGTGCTTGTTCACCAGGGCCCCTGATGGTGGGGATGGACTTGGAGCTCCCTGAGACCAGGTCGTGACTACTGGGTGCGTCCGTCAGTGGTAGCAGTATGCGCAAGGGGCTCCCACGGGGAAGAGTCTGATGTGAGGAGGTCAGAAGACCCCACTGCACGGGATGGATGGATGAGCAAGGTCAGACGGGCCGGGTCGGTAATAGAGAGGGCGGCAAGGTACAAGGCAGCGGGCATAGAATGGTCGGGTCACACGCCAGGTCAGCAACAGCAGGTCAAATCCAATAGGGGGCATTCAGGAGAGAGGTCAGGCAAAGCAAGGGTCAGAATAGGAGAAAACAGCAAGGTCAGGTACAATCCGGGTCAATAACTTACAGGGTACAGGTTCACAGGTTCACAGGATGCAGGAAAGACCAGAAGGCACTGAATGACAGCTCAGGGCCATTTAAATATCCCGCCCTGCGCTGCCATTGGTGCCCAGCGGGCGGCCGCGGCTTCTACTGCGCATGCGCGAACTCGAACGCCGCGGCCGGCCCGGACCTAGTGCCCGTGTCCCTGCACAGGGCGGTGCACTGCGCCTGCGCCGGGACCATCGCGGCAGGGATCGGGGAGATCCCTGACATTGCCCCCCCCCCTACGGGCAGCCTCCGGATGCCCACCCGATCTCTCCACCACGGGTGATCGCGAAAGAACCTCCGGACAAGTCTGGGTGCATGGACATTATGGGCTGGTTCCCAAGAATTGTCCTCAGGACCATAGCCCTTCCATTTGATAAGGAATTGGGTCTGGCCTCCCCTCCTTCGACACTTCAGGATTGTTTCAACCTCAAACTCTTCTTCTCCTTCGACCGTTACCGCTTCCGGGGGTCTAGATTCCCGGTCAGGGAAGGCATCTGGGACCACTGGCTTCAGCAGGGACACATGAAAGACCGGGTGGATCTTGAGCGTGTCAGGGAGGGCGAGTTCGTAGGCTACTTCGTTAACCATCCGTTTAATGCAGAAGGGGCCTATAAATTTGGGTCCCAATTTCTTTGACGGGCAAAGCATCTTTAGATTGGACGTCGCCAGCCAAACCTTCTCCCCAGGCCGCAATACCAGATCTCCTCTCCGTTTCCTGTTGAATGCTTTCCTGTAGTCTTCCTGGGCCCGACTGATGGCCACTTGAAGCTTCTTATTGTTCGCAGCGAAGAACGTTACCACATCTCGTGTTGCTGGTACTGGGCATTCCGACACCAAATCCGGGAGGAAGACTGGGTGAAAGCCATAGTTGGCAAAGAACGGGGACTGCCCTGTTGCTGAGTGGCGGGCGTTGTTATACGCAAATTCCGCTAAAGGAAGAAGTGGCAGCCAGTCATCTTGAGTAAACGAGGTATAGCATCTTAAGTATTGCTCCAAGGTCTGATTGGTCCTTTCGGTTTGACCGTTCGTTTGAGGGTGGAACGCAGAGGAGAGAGATAATTTGATGTCCAGGGCTTTGCACAGTGCCCTCCAGAATCTGGACGTGAACTGGACCCCTCGGTCCGAGACAATGTCTTCGGGGACCCCATGCAACCTGACTACCTCACGAAAGAAGACTCGCGCGGTCTCGGCCGCCGAGGGGGTTTTCTTCAACGGGATGAAGTGGGCCATCTTGGACAAGCGGTCCACGACTACCAGGATTGCCGTGTGGTCTCGGGATGGCGGAAGCTCGACTATAAAGTCTAGTGAGATCTTTTGCCAAGGCCGTTCAGGAATAGGTAAGGGTCGCAGCAGACCCCAAACCTTGTTTCTTGATGGCTTGTTCTTCTGGCAGGTGACACAGGACCTGACATAGCCCTTACAATCCTTAGCCATGTCTGGCCACCAGAATGAGCGTCGGAGAAGTTCCAGGGTCTTTTCTGGGCCAAAGTGCCCCGCCATTGGGTGGTCGTGGCAATGCCCCAAGACCAAGGTTCGGGCTTCTTCCGGCACCACAATTCGGTCTTCCCTCCATAGGAGTCCCCCCTTGTTCCGGAGCGGCCCTCCGCCTGGGGTAGAGAAGTTTGTGGATGCCTCCATTAGCCTGGAACGAAGGTCCGACTGAAGGACCAAGAAGTTACCCGAGGACAGGTTGGTGTCAGGTACTGGGGTCTCCTTGGCGTCTTCGTACATCCATGATAACGCATCCGGCTTAGTGTTCTTTGATCCCGGCCGGTACGTAATGTGGAAGTTGAATCTCGAAAAGAATAGTGCCCATCTCGCCTGTCGCGGGCGTAGACGCTTGGCGGTTCTCAGATACTCTAGGTTCTTGTGGTCAGTAAATATTAAGATGGGGTGCACCGCACCTTCCAGCAGGTACCTCCATTCCTCTAACGCCGTTTTGATCGCTAGTAGCTCTCGATCACCGATATCATAGTTCCTCTCCGCTGGGGTCAGCTTCCGTGAGAAGAACGCTACAGGGTGGAGCAATTCCTTGGTGCCTTTTCGTTGGGAGAGGATGGAGCCTACCGCATTCTCCGATGCATCTACCTCCAAGATATAGGGCAGAGCGGCGTCTGGGTGACCCAAAATGGGTGCCGAAGTGAACAGCTTCTTTAAGACTTCGAAAGCTCCCTGCGCTTCTGGTGTCCATCTGAATCGGGTTCCCAGCTTGGTTAGCTGAGTAATGGGGGAGACCAGACCCGAGAAGTTCTTGATGAACTTCCGGTAAAAATTTGCAAAGCCGATGAATCGTTGGACGCCTTTCCTGTCTGTGGGTTCAGGCCAATCCAGTATTGCAGCGACCTTCTGGGGATCCATCGCGACCCCCGCGGTGGAGATAATCAGGCCCAAGAAGGCAATGCTGGATTGTTCAAAACAACATTTTTCTGCATTGGCGTACAACCCATGCTGCCGCAACCGCCCCAATACTTTTGCTACATGTATTCTGTGTTCCCCCAAAGACGGGGAGAAAATCAGAATGTCGTCTAAATAAACGATCACAAAGACATCCAGAAAGTCCCTAAAAATATCATTTACAAAGTGTTGAAAAGTGGCCGGAGCATTGCACAACCCGAACGGCATGACCAGATATTCAAAATGACCGAAGCGGGTGCGGAAGGCCGTCTTCCATTCGTCCCCCTCCCTTATGCGAATCAAGTTGTACGCCCCCCTCAGATCCAGCTTGGTAAAAACCACTGCTGACTTTAAACTTTGGAACAGCTCAGGTACTAACGGTAGTGGGTAACGGTTTTTTATCGTGACCCTGTTCAATTCCCTGTAATCGATACATGGCCTTAAGGTTTTGTCCTTCTTTTCAACAAAGAAGATTCCCGCCCCCGCCGGTGAGGTGGAGTGGCGGATGAACCCCTTCTGGAGGCTGTCCTCGATATATTCCTTTAGGGCCCCCAATTCGGGCTCTGAAAGGGGGAAGATTCGCCCAAAAGGAATTTCTGAGCCGGGTAACAGGTCAATGGGGCAGTCATAACGGCGGTGGGGGGGTAGAGTATCAGCTCCCCGTTTGCTGAACACATCTAGAAACCCATGGTAGACCGCAGGGATTACTTGTTTTAATTCAGCTTCCCCCTCAGAGCACAGGAGGATTTGGGGGGCCCCCGGGCCCGAAGTGCGGCAGTATATCCGACAGTAAGGGGAAGGGAACGTGATTACTCCGGTCTCCCAGTCAATCTGGGGGTTATGGGCCCGTAACCATGGGAGCCCCAGAATGACTGGGAAGAGGGGTGAAGCTATAGCATCCAGGCGGAGGAATTCCTGGTGCTGGCCGGCAATGACAGTGGTGATGGAGGGGGTTTCCTGGTTCACTACCCCCGATTTTATTCGGGAACCGTCGGCCAAATAAATATTGAACCCCTTCTGTTTCAATTGAAGGGGAATACCCTGCTGGTGAGCAAAATTAATATCCACGAAGCAGCTGCATGCCCCAGAGTCAATTATGGCCGATACTTCCACGGTCCTTTCTGGAAGCTGAAAGGAAAGGGGTACCACTAAGTATTGGGATGGACCAACATTGCCAATGGATAAGGAAGAAGAGGTGCACTTACTCAGTTTCTGCGGGCAGGAACGCGCCATATGACCAGCTTCGCCACAATAGAGGCACAGGTTCTGGGATCGTCTGCGCAGATGTTCCTCTGGGGATAGTTTAGGCCGTGCCAGGCCGAGCTGCATGGGTTCGGGGTTGTCTCCAGGTGGCCGGTTTTGGATGATTGGCCTAGGTGTTTGACTGGGACCCTGAAATGATCCCCAGGGATTTCCATGCCCCTGGCCGGACCTCTCAAACCTGCGTTCCCGCAGTCTACGGTCAATTTTAATGGTCAGTGCTATTAAGTCCTCTAAAGTCTCAGGTACCTCTACCCGGGCGAGCTCGTCTTTCAGGCCATCTGATAGGCCAATACGGAACTGATGCAGGAGTGCGAACTCGTTCCAGCGAGTATCCCCCATCCACCACCTAAATTCAGCTGCGTACTCCTCCGCCGCTCGGCGGCCTTGCCGGAGCGTGTACAGAGTAGCTTCAGCAGAAGCTGCCCGCTGCGGGTCATCATAAAGGATGGCCATAGCATCAAAAAAAACTGTCAACCGAACTGAGGTGAGGGTCGTTTTTTCCCCGTAATCGATGGGCCCAGTCTTGGGGTTCACCCTGCAGGAGGGAGATGACGAACCCCACCTTCACGGATTCAGTCACGAAGGTTCGGGGTTGTAGCTCAAAATAGAGGAGGCAGGACTCGCGGAATGATCTGAAACGTGTGCGGTCCCCGTGGAAACGTTCCGGTAAGGGTACTTGGGGGTCGGCCGCCGGGAGTGGTGCGGATGCCCCAGACACCAGCACAGGGGCTGCTACAGCTGGAGATGTGGGAACCGCGGCCTGTGGGGCGGCGGCGGATATAGTGCAGGTCTGGAATTGAGTTTCAATCCGCTGACATCTATCCTGCAGGGCCGATACGGTCTGTGTCAAATTGGACAGGTGCCTGCAGATCTCCTCCAGCGGCGAGGGACCTCCTCTAGACTCAGTCATGGCCTTCTGGTACTGTAAGGGACCGCCCGGCGGTACTACTAGCACTCCACTGAATAGGCGTCCCCAGCGCACAGAGTCTAAGTCCCAGGGTGCTTGTTCACCAGGGCCCCTGATGGTGGGGATGGACTTGGAGCTCCCTGAGACCAGGTCGTGACTACTGGGTGCGTCCGTCAGTGGTAGCAGTATGCGCAAGGGGCTCCCACGGGGAAGAGTCTGATGTGAGGAGGTCAGAAGACCCCACTGCACGGGATGGATGGATGGATGAGCAAGGTCAGACGGGCCGGGTCGGTAATAGAGAGGGCGGCAAGGTACAAGGCAGCGGGCATAGAATGGTCGGGTCACACGCCAGGTCAGCAACAGCAGGTCAAATCCAATAGGGGGCATTCAGGAGAGAGGTCAGGCAAAGCAAGGGTCAGAATAGGAGAAAACAGCAAGGTCAGGTACAATCCGGGTCAATAACTTACAGGGTACAGGTTCACAGGTTCACAGGATGCAGGAAAGACCAGAAGGCACTGAATGACAGCTCAGGGTCATTTAAATATCCCGCCCTGCGCTGCCATTGGTGCCCAGCGTGCGGCCGCGGCTTCTACTGCGCATGCGCGAACTCGAACGCCGCGGCCGGCCCGGACCTAGTGCCCGTGTCCCTGCACAGGGCGGTGCACTGCGCCTGCGCCGGGACCATCGCGGCAGGGATCGGGGAGATCCCTGACATCTCCTTTGATTTAGGAAAAAAAAATCAGGAGATATCCCTTACCATTTACCACCAAATGAAAGCCCAATTTGTCCTAAAAAAACCCAAGATATAATTCACCTGGATGTACAAAGTAGTTGTGATGATATGTACGGTTTTACTAACACAAGTCAAAGTTGCAAAATTTTACTTAGGCATTAAGATTTTAGCCTTAGGCGTGAAGGGGTTAACTCCTTTGGCGCCGGCGCCTCCCGGCCCTTTAAGGGTTTCAGAAGCCGGGGGCGGGGTTTTATGGTCACATGACCGCCGTGATTCGCAGTCACATAATCGGGAAAGATCCCGATCGAAAGAGGAGATCGAGACCTTTCCGTGAGTACCGGACAAGTGTGCTGGGAGCGCGCTCTCAGCACATATGTTTTTCTTAATTGCATGCAAATGTGCGGCCGCTCGGCTTCCAGGCCCAGATGTCGGGAGGCCGCACATTTGCGTGTGGCCAGCACGAAGAGGTTAAGTTACTGAACTGCTGCTGACTAGCGATCAGGACACTGTTATTGGCTGACAGAACAATGAACTAGTGCCAACTGTCAATCAGGACACTGCTGCTGCTGGCACTGATACTAGAGCAGCATGGAAAGCGTTGCCTTTCATCTCACAGCCAATCAGTGTGGGGAGAGCTGGCTGCAAACAGTCGTCTTTTACAGCTGTGATGCTCTGTGAATGTTCAACGCACGGTATAGAACCAGTTTAATTGGCTCTGTAACGTTTGCTGTGTGCTGGGAATTTTTCTCTTTTGCTGTTTGACATATATCACCCTTCCATGTGCTCCTTGCTGTGAAGGCCAGTTATAGACTGGGTTGGTGGACATTTTTTGTACTGCTGAATTATTGGTGAGGGGGTGCACTGGATACCTTAGCTGCCATTGTGCTACATGCTGGGTGTTCAGTGCACTCCTGTACCTTTAAGGAGGGGTGGGCTCTCTCAGGTTCACCTGCCCTTGGTCTATCCATTAAATACATGTGCCTCTACTATGGGGGCTCTCAAAATTTGTAGAGTTAGGAACTATAGAATATTGGGGTGCCTTGACGAGGCTCTGTAGCTTATGCATGTATTTGAAATGTGTGCTAACTAAACCCATTTTTAACGCATACTGTTAGACAGGTTAATTAGGTTTGTTTGCAAGCTGGTTGGAAAGCTGAGCTGGGAATTATTTCTCTTTTGCTGTTTGACGTGTGTCACCCTTCCGTGTGCTCCTTGCTGTGAAGGCCAGTTATAGACTGGGGTGGGGGCCATTTTTTGTACTGTGTGCGCACAGGCAGATACAGGAGCGCAGTTTCAGGGGATGTACCAGTACATCATACATTCACCATTTCGCAAATGGTTAAAATTATTTATTTATTTCAGGTACTTATATAGCGCCGTCAATTTACGCAGCTCTGTACATATATATACTATACATTCACATCAGTCCCTAACCCTCAAGGGGTGTACAATCTAAGGTCCCTAACTCACATTCATACATACACATACTAGGGCCAATTTAGACAGGATCCAATTCACCCACCAGCATGTCTTTGGAGTGTGGGAGGAAACAGGAGGAAACCCACAAAGGCACAGGGAGAACATGCAAACTCCAGGCAGGTGGTGCTATGGTTGGGATTTGAACCAACAACCCTAGTACTGACAGGCGGAAGTGCTAACCAATTAGCCACTGTGCTGAAACTGCAATGTTTAAAATATAAATATAAAATAGCTTCTTCTACGTTTTGCCCAACTACCAGGCAGCATTTACTTTAAGCAGCAACTTGTCTTTCAATTTACAGTACTAAAAGATTAGGCATTTTCTCACATGCACTCTGTAGTAAAGGGAGGAATTGACTTCAGATCGGTAAATCTTACCCTTTGGAAAAAACTGCCTAGGGTAAACATCATGAAATACATCATAGGGCAAACCTGAAGTACAAATAGCAGTTGGACTGCTGCTTGCACCGCATGGAATATAAATAAGGGACCACCTATTTTGGGGGTGAAATAGTGGCCCCACCTTTTAACCACTGGACCACAACTGTGATTGGGTAGCCTCATTGGCCAATTCCAGGGTGGATAAAAATCAATTTAAAAAAAAAAAAAAATCACTTTTTCTTTTTTTGATTTTAATCTGATTTTTTTGATTGTTATCAAATTTATTTAAAAAAAATGCTTATGGAGTAAAAATCTATCTAAATATAGTTTTCTATTTAAGATACATTAATAATTTAGTTTATTCAGCATAAAATGGAACTTAGTATATACAGCTTAGGCTGTATATTCTGCAATATTTACATTTTTGGTGAAACTCATTCAGTGACTCTAAGCTCTGCAAGCTGAGATAACGTGCACTGCATTGATGCATTCACACAATTTTACAGTGGCCATGAGAAAAAACATGCAATAAAAGAATTTGAGTTCTCCATCTATGTGTGATTAACCTATTAACCTAAAAGACCCGAGAAGAGGATGCTTGGGGCTGCTCTGTGCAAAACCACTGCACAGAGCAGGTAAGTACAACATGTTTGTTATTTTTAAAAATAATCACGCTTCTTTGTCTGGCAATCCAATGGACGTGTCTGAGTTTGGCGGTTGTCAGGAGAATGGTACTTGCCTGATTGCATTGTACCAAGTGTAAAATTTGGTGGAGGGGGGGATTATGGTGTGGGGTTGTTTTTCAGGGTTTGGGCTTGACCCTGGCCCCTTAGTTCCAGTAAAGGGAACTTGACTGTCCTGCACAGAGTCCTGACCTCAACCCGATTGAACAACTTTGGGATGAATTAGAGTGGAGACTGTGAGACAGTTCTTCTCGTCCGACATCAGTGCCTGACCTCACAAATGCCCTTCTAGAAGAATGGTCAAACATTCCCATAGACACCCTCCTAAACCTTGTGGACAGCCTCCCCAGAAGAGTTGAAGCTGTTATAGCTGTAAAGGGTGGGCCAACTCAATATTGAACCCCATGGACTAAGACTGGGATGCTATTAAAGTTCATGTGTGTGTAACAGTAGATTGTTGTTTGTGGCATCAAGAATGGCAGGCTTTAATGCGCATCTGATGCACATATACATCCACAGCGGCCTGGAGATGTATATGGAGAATGTACAGTCACTATCAGCTCTCTGCCATGGCTTCAGATTGAGTGCCAGCGGAACAGACTCTCAATCACAGCAATCACGATGATACAGAAGCTGTGCTGCCCTGGCATTAAAGCAACACTGTAAGGCAGTGTTAATGATGATAATAATCATAATGACGATGAATGCTGTGTACAGGACTGATATTGATGATAACAACAACAAGCATGCATTGCTCAGTACTGATATTATTTAACCCAGGCAGCACAGTGGCTAAGGAATTTTCACTTCTTCCTGGCAGCATCAGGGTTGTTGGTTCGAATCCCAACCATGGCACTACCTGCCTTGAATGTGCATGTTCTCCCTGTGCCTGCGTGGATTTCCACCAGGTGCTCCAGTTTCCTCCCACACTACAAAGACATGCTGGTAGATTGGCTCCTGTGTAAATTAGCCCTAGTATGTGTATGTATGATTGTGAGTTAAGGACAGATGCGAACAGGGGCGGACTGACCATTTGGAAACTCAGGCACTGCCCGAGGGTCAGTAGGGGGCCCCATGAGATGCCCCTGGTACCTTTTTCATAGGCTTTTTTGAGTTTGGGCAAGGACACAGGGGCCCCATGATCCCCTATTGCCCGGGGGCCCCATGAGCTGTCAGTTTCTCACATGCACTCTGTAGTAAAGGGAGGAATTGACTTCCGATCGGTAAATCTTACCCTTTGGAAAAAACTGCCTAGGGTAAACATCATGAAATACATCATAGGGCAAACCTGAAGTACAAATAGCAGTTGGACTGCTTCTTGCACCGCATGGAATATAAATAAGGGACCACCTTTTTTGGGTGTGAAATAGTGGCCCCACCTTTTAAGTCTTACCACTGGACCACAACTGTGATTGGGTAGCCTCATTGGCCAATCCCAGGGTGGATAAAAATCGATAAAAAAAAAATCACTTTTTTTTTTTTATTTTTATCTGATTTTTTTGATTGTTATCAAATTTATTTTAATAAAATGCTTATGAAGTAAAAATCTATCTAAATATAGTTTTCTATTTAAGATACATTAATAATTGAATGTGAGTTAAGGACAGATGCGAATGTACAATATATGTTGATATGTTATATGTCAGGAGCTGCATGAATAGTACGCATCATATAAATAACCATAACAAACAAAATATCCCAGAAGATAGCAATGAAAATAATAACAAGCAAGCATTCAGTGAACAGCAATGCTGATAAGGATGACAATACACCAGCACGCACTGTGTTAAGTACAGGTATTAATAATAATACAATTATAATACAACAAGCAATGCAGAGAAGCGAGAATGACCCAGCATGCAGTGTCCTCAATATGGATATTTATAACAACCCAGCATGCAATGCAGAGTAAAAGTAATAATAATAATAATTCCCTAGCATGCACTGTGTACAGTGCTGCCAATTATAATGACCCAGCATATAGAGCACTGTACTAATGATAATAACACAGCCAGCAATATAGAGTAATACCAATCAATAGTGATGTCCCAGCATGTACTGTGCTAAATACTGATTATAATAATAATAATAATGATCCATCATGCAGTGTGCTCAGTATTGAAATTCATAATAATAATAATAACAACAAAAAGTACCAACAACAACAAGCCAGCATGCAATGCAGAGTAATAACAACAACAACAACAATAGCCCAGAATGCACTGTTTACAGTACTGGCAATAATGACCCAGCATACAGTGCACTGTACTGATAACCCAGCATGCCCTACAGAGTCCCAATCCAATTCCAATCAATAGTAATGTCCCAACATGCACTGTGCTTAATACTGGTAGTAATAATAATAATATTAACAACATCATCCCAGCATGCAATGCAGAGTAGTAATAACAACAACAACACCCTAACATGCACTGTGTTCAGTACTGACAATAATACTGACCCAGCATACAGGGCATTGTACCGATGATAACTCAGCAAGCAGTACAGAGTAATACCAAGCAATAGTAATAATAATGTCCCAGCATGCACTGTGCTCCGTACTGGGATGTATAATAATAGGAATAACCCAGGAGGCAATGCAGGAGTGATAATAATAATAATAATACCCTAGCATGCAGTGTGTCCAATGCTGACAACAATAATGACCCACAATAATGACCCAGCATACAGTGCGCTGTACTGATGATGATATCCCAGCATGCACTGCTACATACTGCTATTTAGAATAATAACAACAACCCAGCAAGCAATGCAGAGCAGGGCCATTGCACACTGATCGGTTTTTCATGTGCTTTTAGGGTATAAAAGTGGAAGACAATCCTATGGGACTCTTCCCACCAGTGTGCTGTGCGTGTGGTGCATTCTTAAAAGTGTTGCATGCAGCATTTTTGGGGCATTTTTAAAAAGCGCACCAAAAACACCCCATGTTTCACAGGTACATGACTGGGTCAGACAACCAGAAAACGCATGTGTATTTATCACTTTTGTTTGTTGTTTAACAGAGGAGTGTGGAAGGGTCCATAGTGATAATCAATACTAAACGTAAGCGATGATAATAATACCCCGCTGTACAGGGCGCAGTACTGACAGCGATGATAATAATACCCCGCTGTACAGGGCGCAGTACTGACAGCGATGATAATAACACCCCGCTGTACAGGGCGCAGTACTGACAGCGATGATAATAACACCCCGCTGTACAGGGCGCGGTACTGACAGCGATGATAATAATACCCCGCTGTACAGGGCGCGGTACTGACAGCGATGATATTAACACCATGCAATGCAGAGCAGTAAAAATGATTTCAGTAATGTCCCAGCATGCAGTGCACCCTGGACTGATATCTGTATTAGCGTTGATCAGAATAGTAATGTCCCAGCATGCAGTGCGCTCAGTACTGATAATAATCAGCCATCAATAAGGAGACAATAACAATGCAATGTATGAGGTCATCACCGTTGGCTGAGCAGGCTGTCCCCGGAGTGGAGGAGGAAGCTGTTGGAGCTCCCATGAGGGGCGGCAGGACACGAAGTTCCCCGTCCAGGAAGAAGCTCACAATGCCCAATGCCCCTCCGAACACCAGCACAGCAGCCAACGTTGCCGGGACACGCCACTGACCAAGGCACGTCGCCAACGTCGTGACATCACCAGCCTGTCAGAGTGTAACCGGGACACTGTGGAAGGGGAGGGACTAGGATGGATCTCTTCTGGTCAGCTAGGAAAAAAAAAGTAGGCGTGGCCAATCCCTATCAACCCACCATTAGCCACGCCCCCTCAGGTAGCGTTGCCTAGCAACTAGCTGAGTCAGTCTTCTCACAAGTCAGCCAGAGCTCGAAGAGGAAGGATGTGTGGGGAGTGTGTGCCATATCATGTCATCTAGAAGGGGAAGAATTTCCTCCAAATGTTCCCGCAATGATTCCTGGACATTTCTAAGAAGTGTGTAGGAGGGCTGGGCTGCAATAAATAATACTTTCAGCCCTAGAAGACTACATCTCCCGGCACCCACCATGCAAAGCACCACGCATGCTCATACACACTGCAACCGGTCAACTAGCAACCAAAAATAAGCACAAGCAGGCATACCCCGTTCCAAAAGAGGCGAGCTTAGCCCCGCCCCCTCGGGTAGCCTTCCTAGCTGAGTCAGTTGGAGCTGTACTCAGAAGTCAGCCAGAGCTGGAAGAGGACGGACGTGATTTACGGAGTGTGCGCCATGTTATCTCATCTAGAAGACGAAGGATTTCCACCACATGTGCCCGTGATGATTCCTGCACATTTCTAGGAAGTGTCCGCTCTGAAGAGACATTCACACAGGAGCCCAGGAGCTGTGACAACGAATCGCTGGAGGGCTCCGTGTCCAGGTTAGTCTGTCATAATGTGCTGGTATGGGGTGCATACTAGTACATTATGACTTCAACTTCCACTTTATATTGTTTATTCATGGATCTGCGTCTTAGGCTGCATTCACACATGCGTGTTTCAAATCGCGGGCAGAATCTCCGAAATGTCACAACTGTCTGCTAAAATGACGGAACCGCGTGTTCGGTTGCCATTCATTTTAATGGTTTGCGGTTCTGCTGATTGAAGCTGGTCGCCCAAAAGAAGCCCCACAACTTCTTTTGGGTGACATGCATTGAGCGAAGCAGTTTGCCACAAATGCCGCATGATTTTTTTACAGCAGCACCGCACTGCATTTTCAGGTGCCATTAAAACTAGTAGCACCTGAACCCGCGGTTCCACAATTTTTCCTTTTAGCAAAGTGTTTTGAAATGCCCACGTGTGAATGCAGCCTTACATAATTCATTTTCATATATTTTATTTGTATTTAATAATGATGTTATTATCATGTATATGGGTTCAATGATATTATATGGTTTTTTTATTATGTGACCCAGTAGCTGTTTATTTATGATATGTTCATTTAGTATGGATAAGGTTATCGATTATTTAGTAAGGATAGGAGTTTATGGATTGTTCCTGGGGGTGGGGGTGTCCCTTTATATATTTATATATAATTTATATACCTACCTAATATGTATGTGGCTATAGGTTTCGTATTTGATGTGGAAATGGGCATAATTATTATCATTGTGTTCCCATTTGAGAGATATATATATATAATATCAGGTAGTGTAGATGCTCCCTGCTGTCTATTAGAACATGGCCGCGGGAGACGTGGGTAGATTCTTCATTGAGTGAGGGACCGGCCCTTGGGGGAGGTTTCTATCATAATGTTCTGCATAAAAGGGAAGTTCGTGGCTATGAACGCCAGCCCTGAGGAAGTCACATGACATTGTGACGCAACGCGTCGGCCTGACGTAGTGACGCACGTCCGGCGTAGACGCCATCTTAGTACACCCTGCTGTATACCCATGCATACAGACTAAACCCAAAAGCATGAGGTTTCTGAGCTGGGATTACTGCAGACACATGTGAGTGCGCATTTGTTTGGTTTGTACTTTATTCATGGGAAAATAAACATATTACACTATGGAAGCATGTGCTTTATATTCTGAATGAGATTCTGGCGCTGTACCTGACCCTATCTGGAGAGGAGCCATTATCACACCACCTTTTTGTTCACTTTATGCACATTGATTATGTTTGTGTTTCACGGATTTGGTTTTTTTTATATATTTTTAAATATTTAATATGTATATATAAGATATATTTACTTATTTTATTTTGCATTTAGTTTTTTGATGAAGAAAGTACTTTAATATGCATTAGTAGTTACACATATTTATGTATTGGTATTATCACTATTTGTTGGGTATTTTTATCACATCTATTTATTGTATTGCATTTTGGTTGTGTTTGCATAATTTCACTTAATGATGTTAGCACTGACTAATATTTCACATTTTTTAGATAGTGTTTCACTTTTATATTTGTGGGTGTTAATACGTTTTTTCAGTAGCGCTGCATTGTTTATACATTCATTTATTGAGTGATCATTGGTATACGATTTAATGTCAGCAGCTTCTCACTGCTAGATAGATTTCGGTCAATTGGAGCGCAGGAGGTTTACACCATCATTATCCTTCACCGCATATACAGCGATCAGTGGGGAGTCCCAGCACACATGTCCGGTACTCACAGAAAGATCCCGATCTCATCTTTCGATCAGGGCCTTTCCCGATCATGTTAAAGCCGTGACGTCGTGTCACGGCGGTCACATGACCCTAAACCCCGCCCCGCCTCTTAGCGTCAGAAACCCCTTAAAGGTCCGGAAGGAGCCGGCGTGAAGGGGTTAATAAATGTACACCTCAGCGTTTTCACTTCACGCGGGAGTGATATCATCTCCGTCCGACTAATGATGAGGTCTAAAGACTGGCACTCAAAAGATGATGCTGCCGCAATATTGCAGGACACCTAAGTATGGAGAATTTAGTGTAAAACCCCCCCCAAAAAAACAGTGCTTTACGCATGTCATGGTAAGTCAGTGTTGAGGCCTTTACCCCTTCCATTGGTGGTACGTAGATCAGGCCCCCACCCCTTCCATTGGTGGTACGCGGATCAGGCCCCCACCCCTTCCGTAGGTAGTCAGTGGATAGGCTCCCACCCCTGCTTTTGTGGGTACGTGGATCGGCTCCCACCCTGCTGCGGTGGACAAGTGGATCAGGCCCCACCTCTGCCGTGGTGGACAAGTGGACAAGGCCCTACCTCTGCCGTGGTTGGCTAGTGAAGAAGCCCCCATTTTCTGCCATGATAACTAGGATGCTGTTTTACATTTCCACATCACGGCCCTTCACCGCATATACATCGCTCAGTAGGGAGTCCCAGCACACATGTCCAGTACTCATGGAAAGGTCCTGATCTCCTTTTTCGATCGGGACCTTTCTCGATCATGTGACAGCCGTAACGTCGTGTCACGGTGGTCACATGACCCTAAATCCCGCCCTGCTTCCTGGCATCAGAAACCTCTTAAAGGGCCGGGAGGAGCCGGCTTGAAAGGATTAATAATTGTACACCTCAGCGTTTTCACCTCACGTGGGAGTGACATCATCTCCCACCGACTAATGATGAGGTCTGAAGACTGGCACTCAGAAGATCATGCTGCTGCAATATTGCCGGACACCCAAGTATGGAGAATTTAGTTCCACTCCAACGGACAAACACGCATTGACTTGCATATAATGACTGCCATTCACTGACCTGCAGCAGCACAGACGGACGTCCAGACGTACACTAACCGACTGATGTAAACACCAGTGAGATGCAGACCAACAAACACTCTAGTATAGAGCAGATCACATACAAGATATAAAATGAGGCCTCCTACAAACACACATCCAACAATAGAGAAGCGATGACTAGCATCGAGTAGGTGAGGTTAGCATTGTTTAGTGTAGGTCCTGCCCTATTAGAGTCTACCTTGTCGTGGTGGGCAGGCTTGTTATCTTCTAGCCAAAAATGACAGATTGAATACTTCCCTGATGAAGACTTTCCTTTCTGGCCAGATGATATAACTAAAAGACTCTTTGTGTAACCAAAGTGCCATGTGATAGGAACAGAAGAAGTAAATGCATTCACATACATAAATACAATAATTACAGAAGAAAGATGCTATAAACACGGCACACACGGAATGCCTGAGAGGCCAGGAAAGCGGTCATCACCACATCCGTTACAGTCCTATAGTGTAAACCCCCCCAAAAAAACAGTGCTTTACGCATGTCATGGTAAGTCAGTGATGCGGCCTTTACCCCTTCCATTGGTGGTACGTAGATCAGGCCCCCACCCCTTCCATTGGTGGTACGCGGATCAGGCCCCCACCCCTTCCGTAGGTAGTCAGTGGATAGGCTCCCACCCCTGCTTTTGTGGGTACGTGGATCGGCTCCCACCCTGCTGCGGTGGACAAGTGGATCAGGCCCCACCTCTGCCGTGGTGGACAAGTGGACAAGGCCCTACCTCTGCCGTGGTTGGCTAGTGAAGAAGCCCCCATTTTCTGCCATGATAACTAGGATGCTGTTTTACATTTCCACATCACGGCCCTTCACCGCACATACATCGCTCAGTAGGGAGTCCCAGCACACATGTCCAGTATCATGGAAAGGTCCTGATCTCCTTTTTCGATCGGGACCTTTCTCGATCATGTGACAGCCGTAACGTCGTGTCACGGTGGTCACATGACCCTAAATCCCGCCCTGCTTCCTGGCATCAGAAACCTCTTAAAGGGCCGGGAGGAGCCGGCTTGAAAGGGTTAATAATTGTACACCTCAGCGTTTTCACCTCACGTGGGAGTGACATCATCTCCCACCGACTAATGATGAGGTCTGAAGACTGGCACTCAGAAGATCATGCTGCTGCAATATTGCCAGACACCCAAGTATGGAGAATTTAGTTCCACTCCAACGGACAAACACGCATTGACTTGCATACAATGACTGCCATTCACTGACCTGCAGCAGCACAGACGGACGTCCAGACGTACACTAACCGACTGATGTAAACACCAGTGAGATGCAGACCAACAAACACTCTAGTATAGAGCAGATCACATACAAGATATAAAATGAGGCCTCCTACAAACACACATCCAACAATAGAAAAGCGATGACTAGCATCGAGTAGGTGAGGTTAGCATAGTTTAGTGTAGGTCCTGCCCTAGAAGAGTCTACCTTGTCGTGGTGGGCAGGCTTGTTATCTTCTAGCCAAAAATGACAGATTGAATACTTCCCTGATGAAGACTTTCCTTTCTGGCCAGATGATATAACTAAAAGACTCTTTGTGTAACCAAAGTGCCATGTGATAGGAACAGAAGAAGTATATGCATTCACATACATAAAGACAATAATTACAGAAGAAAGATGCTATAAACACGGCACACACGGAATGCCTGAGAGGCCAGGAAAGCGGTCATCACCACATCCGTCACAGTCCTATAGTGTAACCCCCCCTCAAAAAAACAGTGCTTTACGCATGTCATGGTAAGTCAGTGATGCGGCCTTTACCCCTTCCATTGGTGGTACGTAGATCAGGCCCCCACCCCTTCCATTGGTGGTACGCGGATCAGGCCCCCACCCCTTCCGTAGGTAGTCAGTGGATAGGCTCCCACCCCTGCTTTTGTGGGTACGTGGATCGGCTCCCACCCTGCTGCGGTGGACAAGTGGATCAGGCCCCACCTCTGCCGTGGTGGACAAGTGGACAAGGCCCTACCTCTGCCGTGGTTGGCTAGTGAAGAAGCCCCCATTTTCTGCCATGATAACTAGGATGCTGTTTTACATTTCCACATCACGGCCCTTCACCGCACATACATCGCTCAGTAGGGAGTCCCAGCACACATGTCCAGTACTCATGGAAAGGTCCTGATCTCCTTTTTCGATCGGGACCTTTCTCGATCATGTGACAGCCGTAACGTCGTGTCACGGTGGTCACATGACCCTAAATCCCGCCCTGCTTCCTGGCATCAGAAACCTCTTAAAGGGCCGGGAGGAGCCGGCTTGAAAGGGTTAATATTTGTACACCTCAGCGTTTTCACCTCACGTGGGAGTGAAATCATCTCCCACCGACTAATGATGAGGTCTGAAGACTGGCACTCAGAAGATCATGCTGCTGCAATATTGCCGGACACCCAAGTATGGAGAATTTAGTTCCACTCCAACGGACAAACACGCATTGACTTGCATACAATGACTGCCATTCACTGACCTGCAGCAGCACAGACGGACGTCCAGACGTACACTAACCGACTGATGTAAACACCAGTGAGATGCAGACCAACAAACACTCTAGTATAGAGCAGATCACATACAAGATATAAAATGAGGCCTCCTACAAACACACATCCAACAATAGAAAAGCGATGACTAGCATCGAGTAGGTGAGGTTAGCATTATTTAGTGTAGGTCCTGCCCTATTAGAGTCTACCTTGTCGTGGTGGACAGGCTTGTTATCTTCTAGCCAAAAATGACAGATTGAATACTTCCCTGATGAAGACTTTCCTTTCTGGCCAGATGATATAACTAAAAGACTCTTTGTGTAACCAAAGTGCCATGTGATAGGAACAGAAGAAGTATATGCATTCACATACATAAAGACAATAATTACAGAAGAAAGATGCTATAAACACGGCACACACGGAATGCCTGAGAGGCCAGGAAAGCGGTCATCACCACATCCGTCACAGTCCTATAGTGTAACCCCCCCTGAAAAAAACAGTGCTTTACGCATGTCATGGTAAGTCAGTGATGCGGCCTTTACCCCTTCCATTGGTGGTACGTAGATCAGGCCCCCACCCCTTCCATTGGTGGTACGCGGATCAGGCCCCCACCCCTTCCGTAGGTAGTCAGTGGATAGGCTCCCACCCCTGCTTTTGTGGGTACGTGGATCGGCTCCCACCCTGCTGCGGTGGACAAGTGGATCAGGCCCCACCTCTGCCGTGGTGGACAAGTGGACAAGGCCCTACCTCTGCCGTGGTTGGCTAGTGAAGAAGCCCCCATTTTCTGCCATGATAACTAGGATGCTGTTTTACATTTCCACATCACGGCCCTTCACCGCACATACATCGCTCAGTAGGGAGTCCCAGCACACATGTCCAGTATCATGGAAAGGTCCTGATCTCCTTTTTTGATCGGGACCTTTCTCGATCATGTGACAGCCGTAACGTCGTGTCACGGTGGTCACATGACCCTAAATCCCGCCCTGCTTCCTGGCATCAGAAACCTCTTAAAGGGCCGGGAGGAGCCGGCTTGAAAGGGTTAATAATTGTACACCTCAGCGTTTTCACCTCACGTGGGAGTGACATCATCTCCCACCGACTAATGATGAGGTCTGAAGACTGGCACTCAGAAGATCATGCTGCTGCAATATTGCCGGACACCCAAGTATGGAGAATTTAGTTCCACTCCAACGGACAAACACGCATTGACTTGCATACAATGACTGCCATTCACTGACCTGCAGCACAGGCGGACGTCCAGACGTACACTAACCGACTGATGTAAACACCAGTGAGATGCAGACCAACACTCTAGTATAGAGCAGATCACATACAAGATATAAAATGAGGCCTCCTACAAACACACATCCAACAATAGAAAAGCGATGACTAGCATCGAGTAGGTGAGGTTAGCATAGTTTAGTGTAGGTCCTGCCCTATTAGAGTCTACCTTGTCGTGGTGGGCAGGCTTGTTATCTTCTAGCCAAAAATGACAGATTGAATACTTCCCTGATGAAGACTTTCCTTTCTGGCCAGATGATATAACTAAAAGACTCTTTGTGTAACCAAAGTGCCATGTGATAGGAACAGAAGAAGTATATGCATTCACATACATAAAGACAATAATTACAGAAGAAAGATGCTATAAACACGGCACACACGGAATGCCTGAGAGGCCAGGAAAGCGGTCATCACCACATCCGTCACAGTCCTATAGTGTAACCCCCCCCCCAAAAAACAGTGCTTTACGCATGTCATGGTAAGTCAGTGATGCGGCCTTTACCCCTTCCATTGGTGGTACGTTGATCAGGCCCCCACCCCTTCCATTGGTGGTACGCGGATTAGGCCCCCACCCCTTCCGTAGGTAGTCAGTGGATAGGCTCCCACCCCTGCTTTTGTGGGTACGTGGATCGGCTCCCACCCTGCTGCGGTGGACAAGTGGATCAGGCCCCACCTCTGCCGTGGTGGACAAGTGGACAAGGCCCTACCTCTGCCGTGGTTGGCTAGTGAAGAAGCCCCCATTTTCTGCCATGATAACTAGGATGCTGTTTTACATTTCCACATCACGGCCCTTCACCGCATATACATCGCTCAGTAGGGAGTCCCAGCACACATGTCCAGTACTCATGGAAAGGTCCTGATCTCCTTTTTCGATCGGGACCTTTCTCGATCATGTGACAGCCGTAACGTCGTGTCACGGTGGTCACATGACCCTAAATCCCGCCCTGCTTCCTGGCATCAGAAACCTCTTAAAGGGCCGGGAGGAGCCGGCTTGAAAGGGTTAATAATTGTACACCTCAGCGTTTTCACCTCACGTGGGAGTGACATCATCTCCCACCGACTAATGATGAGGTCTGAAGACTGGCACTCAGAAGATCATGCTGCTGCAATATTGCAGGACACCCAAGTATGGAGAATTTAGTTCCACTCCAACGGACAAACACGCATTGACTTGCATACAATGACTGCCATTCACTGACCTGCAGCGGCACAGACGGACGTCCAGACGTACACTAACCGACTGATGTAAACACCAGTGAGATGCAGACCAACAAACACTCTAGTATAGAGCAGATCACATACAAGATATAAAATGAGGCCTCCTACAAACACACATCCAACAATAGAAAAGCGATGACTAGCATCGAGTAGGTGAGGTTAGCATAGTTTAGTGTAGGTCCTGCCCTATTAGAGTCTACCTTGTCGTGGTGGGCAGGCTTGTTATCTTCTAGCCAAAAATGACAGATTGAATACTTCCCTGATGAAGACTTTCCTTTCTGGCCAGATGATATAACTAAAAGACTCTTTGTGTAACCAAAGTGCCATGTGATAGGAACAGAAGAAGTATATGCATTCACATACATAAAGACAATAATTACAGAAGAAAGATGCTATAAACACGGCACACACGGAATGCCTGAGAGGCCAGGAAAGCGGTCATCACCACATCCGTCACAGTCCTATAGTGTAACCCCCCCCCCAAAAAACAGTGCTTTACGCATGTCATGGTAAGTCAGTGATGCGGCCTTTACCCCTTCCATTGGTGGTACGTTGATCAGGCCCCCACCCCTTCCATTGGTGGTACGCGGATCAGGCCCCCACCCCTTCCGTAGGTAGTCAGTGGATAGGCTCCCACCCCTGCTTTTGTGGGTACGTGGATCGGCTCCCACCCTGCTGCGGTGGACAAGTGGATCAGGCCCCACCTCTGCCGTGGTGGACAAGTGGACAAGGCCCTACCTCTGCCGTGGTTGGCTAGTGAAGAAGCCCCCATTTTCTGCCATGATAACTAGGATGCTGTTTTACATTTCCACATCACGGCCCTTCACCGCACATACATCGCTCAGTAGGGAGTCCCAGCACACATGTCCAGTACTCATGGAAAGGTCCTGATCTCCTTTTTCGATCGGGACCTTTCTCGATCATGTGACAGCCGTAACGTCGTGTCACGGTGGTCACATGACCCTAAATCCCGCCCTGCTTCCTGGCATCAGAAACCTCTTAAAGGGCCGGGAGGAGCCGGCTTGAAAGGGTTAATATTTGTACACCTCAGCGTTTTCACCTCACGTGGGAGTGAAATCATCTCCCACCGACTAATGATGAGGTCTGAAGACTGGCACTCAGAAGATCATGCTGCTGCAATATTGCCGGACACCCAAGTATGGAGAATTTAGTTCCACTCCAACGGACAAACACGCATTGACTTGCATACAATGACTGCCATTCACTGACCTGCAGCAGCACAGACGGACGTCCAGACGTACACTAACCGACTGATGTAAACACCAGTGAGATGCAGACCAACAAACACTCTAGTATAGAGCAGATCACATACAAGATATAAAATGAGGCCTCCTACAAACACACATCCAACAATAGAAAAGCGATGACTAGCATCGAGTAGGTGAGGTTAGCATTATTTAGTGTAGGTCCTGCCCTATTAGAGTCTACCTTGTCGTGGTGGGCAGGCTTGTTATCTTCTAGCCAAAAATGACAGATTGAATACTTCCCTGATGAAGACTTTCCTTTCTGGCCAGATGATATAACTAAAAGACTCTTTGTGTAACCAAAGTGCCATGTGATAGGAACAGAAGAAGTATATGCATTCACATACATAAAGACAATAATTACAGAAGAAAGATGCTATAAACACGGCACACACGGAATGCCTGAGAGGCCAGGAAAGCGGTCATCACCACATCCGTCACAGTCCTATAGTGTAACCCCCCCTCAAAAAAACAGTGCTTTACGCATGTCATGGTAAGTCAGTGATGCGGCCTTTACCCCTTCCATTGGTGGTACGTAGATCAGGCCCCCACCCCTTCCATTGGTGGTACGCGGATCAGGCCCCCACCCCTTCCGTAGGTAGTCAGTGGATAGGCTCCCACCCCTGCTTTTGTGGGTATGTGGATCGGCTCCCACCCTGCTGCGGTGGACAAGTGGATCAGGCCCCACCTCTGCCGTGGTGGACAAGTGGACAAGGCCCTACCTCTGCCGTGGTTGGCTAGTGAAGAAGCCCCCATTTTCTGCCATGATAACTAGGATGCTGTTTTACATTTCCACATCACGGCCTTTCACCGCACATACATCGCTCAGTAGGGAGTCCCAGCACACATGTCCAGTATCATGGAAAGGTCCTGATCTCCTTTTTTGATCGGGACCTTTCTCGATCATGTGACAGCCGTAACGTCGTGTCACGGTGGTCACATGACCCTAAATCCCGCCCTGCTTCCTGGCATCAGAAACCTCTTAAAGGGCCGGGAGGAGCCGGCTTGAAAGGGTTAATAATTGTACACCTCAGCGTTTTCACCTCACGTGGGAGTGACATCATCTCCCACCGACTAATGATGAGGTCTGAAGACTGGCACTCAGAAGATCATGCTGCTGCAATATTGCCGGACACCCAAGTATGGAGAATTTAGTTCCACTCCAACGGACAAACACGCATTGACTTGCATACAATGACTGCCATTCACTGACCTGCAGCGGCACAGACGGACGTCCAGACGTACACTAACCGACTGATGTAAACACCAGTGAGATGCAGACCAACAAACACTCTAGTATAGAGCAGATCACATACAAGATATAAAATGAGGCCTCCTACAAACACACATCCAACAATAGAAAAGCGATGACTAGCATCGAGTAGGTGAGGTTAGCATAGTTTAGTGTAGGTCCTGCCCTATTAGAGTCTACCTTGTCGTGGTGGGCAGGCTTGTTATCTTCTAGCCAAAAATGACAGATTGAATACTTCCCTGATGAAGACTTTCCTTTCTGGCCAGATGATATAACTAAAAGACTCTTTGTGTAACCAAAGTGCCATGTGATAGGAACAGAAGAAGTATATGCATTCACATACATAAAGACAATAATTACAGAAGAAAGATGCTATAAACACGGCACACACGGAATGCCTGAGAGGCCAGGAAAGCGGTCATCACCACATCCGTCACAGTCCTATAGTGTAACCCCCCCCAAAAAAACAGTGCTTTACGCATGTCATGGTAAGTCAGTGATGCGGCCTTTACCCCTTCCATTGGTGGTACGTAGATCAGGCCCCCACCCCTTCCATTGGTGGTACGCGGATCAGGCCCCCACCCCTTCCGTAGGTAGTCAGTGGATAGGCTCCCACCCCTGCTTTTGTGGGTACGTGGATCAGCTCCCACCCTGCTGCGGTGGACAAGTGGATCAGGCCCCACCTCTGCCGTGGTGGACAAGTGGACAAGGCCCTACCTCTGCCGTGGTTGGCTAGTGAAGAAGCCCCCATTTTCTGCCATGATAACTAGGATGCTGTTTTACATTTCCACATCACGGCCCTTCACCGCATATACATCGCTCAGTAGGGAGTCCCAGCACACATGTCCAGTACTCATGGAAAGGTCCTGATCTCCTTTTTCGATCGGGACCTTTCTCGATCATGTGACAGCCGTAACGTCGTGTCACGTTGGTCACATGACCCTAAATCCCGCCCTGCTTCCTGGCATCAGAAACCTCTTAAAGCGCCGGGAGGAGCCGGCTTGAAAGGGTTAATAATTGTACACCTCAGCGTTTTCACCTCACGTGGGAGTGACATCATCTCCCACCGACTAATGATGAGGTCTGAAGACTGGCACTCAGAAGATCATGCTGCTGCAATATTGCAGGACACCCAAGTATGGAGAATTTAGTTCCACTCCAACGGACAAACACGCATTGACTTGCATACAATGACTGCCATTCACTGACCTGCAGCAGCACAGACGGACGTCCAGACGTACACTAACCGACTGATGTAAACACCTGTATGGCGCAACCGCTGTTTACACACCAGCACAGGGTTAACGCTTGTGCACACAGGTGTGTGCGCATGGTAGGGGCGAGTTTTTTTTTTTAAGTTATTTTGATTTTTTTAAATTATTTTTACATTGTACCTTTCGTTTTTTGTTTTTTTTTTATTGCTTTTAATGCTATCACAGGGAATGCAAATATCCCCTATAACTTCAATGGGCATTGTCATATATTTTTTTTGAGAAATTTGGGGTCTATCAGACTCTGTATATCTCCTCTGCCCTTACATTATCTAATCAAACCAAAATCGGTGTGATCAGATGCTTTCTCAATTTACAAATGGTGCTGTTTATATCCTGCGAAACTGAAGTGATGAAATGCTCGTAGCTTTCGAATTCTTAGACTATAGAGATGATTGGCACCACTCTGGTGTCCAATCAGCTCTATGGTCAGCTGGCAGAAACACCGGCTGCATTCTCAGGTTTCCCTGATGGCACGGGACTGCCCGAGAAAGAATTGGAGGCAGCGGGGGAGGGGCGCATTATCTTCCGCTGCTTGTAAAAGCAATCCTGCAGCTAATTAGCCACTAGGATTATGTTTACATGAAAGCCGATCGCCGGCTGAAAAAAATGATACCAGGATGATGCCTGAAGCTGTAGGCATCATCCTGGTATAACCATTCAAAGTCCAGTGATGTACCAGTACATCGCTGGTCCTTGTTGGGTATATGTGCTATGTTCTTTTTTTGTTTGTATGCAGCCTGTGGGCTGAATGAAAAAAAGAGAAGAAATCTCTGCCAGAAAAAGTGTGTGGTATGCCCACCATTAGAATATACCGCCCTGCATCCACCCCCTTCTAATGGAGTGCACACATTAGGTCGCACTTTGCCACATGTGCCAGTTCCAAGATTGTACAAATGTCTAAATAGTGGCACGCTTGAATTAAAATTGTCCACGTATAAGTGGTACCCCGTATGGAAAAAGTTCCAAACTATCTTGTCACTGCTCCCCATGTAGTCTGGGCATCCGGGGGGCTCCACGTGACTATCTTTTACCTCATAAATCCGAAACTTATAAGTATAGCCTGTTGTCCTCTCACAGGTCTTTTACATATTGACCCCATACCTGGCACGCTTGCTGGGGAGAAATTGTTTGAATGCAAGGTGGCCAAAAAAATTAATGAGGGACTCATCAATGCAGATTTTTTGCTGGGGAGTATAGACATCTGCAAATTTTTGGTTAAGGTGATTTGCGAGGGGCTGAATTTTGTGGAGTCGGTCAAATTCAGGGTTATCCTGAGGATGGCAGAGGGTATTGTCGCTGAAATGCATAAAACACATTATACTCTCATATCTATGCCTGGTATTGGCAGCAGAGAACACGGCATATGATGAATCAGGTCTGTGGACCAATACAACCGCAATTCATTTTTTTTAGTAATGCCCATGTTGACGGTTAGGCCCAAAAAAAAAGTAAATTCGGAAACCGTAATGACTTTCCATGCGGCTGGTCTGGCAAGGTTTGAATTTGGGCTGGTGGTGATAAATTGTTGTGCATATAAATTGCTTTGATCCACAATCAACGCATACAGATATTCTGTGAAAAACAGCTCCAAAAATCAAGGGGAGTAATTAAATTTGCTATTTCCACCTGAATTCCGGGTTGGGCAGTGAATGGGGGAAGTACGGGTGCTGCAGAATTTGTGGGCGGTCAATCTGGATTTGCAAGCACATCCAGAAGGATACTAGGAGCTCTATGGGCCTGTGTGCGAATTTTTGGTGCTCGCCACAATACTTGTGCTCGCCACTACACCAGCTTGTACTGCACTTATGGGACTCGCCATGTCACCAAGTGATACTGCAGTGCTGGTATTATTATTATTATACAAGATTTATATAGCGCCAACAGTTTGCTCAGTGCTACAATATAACGAGAGACAATACAGCAAAAATACAGTTCAATACAAGAGGATTAGGAGGGCCCTGATCCTGGGAGCTTACAATCTAAGAGATATGTGAAAGACCAAGATGTACTAGACCGCTGGTGCTCGCCAGTTCACCAAAAGGTAGCGCGCCACTAGTACTGGCACTCTGCTGCATATTAAAGTCCTTAAAATTTACCAGCAAGTGCTAGCAGGGATCAGGCCTGATTCTGCCAACACTGCGGTTTTGTGTGCAATGCATCAAGTGACAGTGACCTACTGACACTGCACTTGCTGGGGAAGAAGGGGGGGGGGTAAGCGTATGATGATTTAATTTATTAAAGGAAAAACCTTCCTGGCCCTATGTAAAAAAGTAATGCCCCCCCTTCTAAATAATGAATGAACTTTGATTAACCACATTTTTTATAAAAGCAGAGTTAAATTTCACTTCTCACACCAAGGCCTGATTAAAGACCCTTTGAAGAAATCACTTAAATAGAAACTGTCTGACAAAGTTATGCACGCTAAAATATCTCATAAAGCAACACATCATGCTGCAATCTAAAGTAGTTCAAGAACAGATGAGAAAAAAAGTATTTGACATTTATCAGTTTGGAAAGGGTTACAAAGCCATTTCTAAGGCTTTGGGACTCCAGCGAACCATGTTGAGAGCCATTATCCACAAATGGAGAAAGCTTGGAACAGTGAACCTTCCCAGGACTGGCCGGTCTACCAAACTTACTCCCAAGATCACGACGACTCATCCAGGAGGCTATAAAAGAACCCAGAACAACCTCTAAAGAACCACAGGCCTCACTTGCCTGAGTTAAGGTTAGTGTTCACGATTCAACAATAAGAAAGAGACTGGGCAAAAATGGCATCCATGGGAGAGTTCCAAGGCAAAAGTCGCTGCTGGCCACAAAGAACATAAAGGCTCGTAGTACTCCCAGCACAAAGAACGGGGTGTCGCTGAGAACCCAGGTCCCATACTAATGATTGGGACCCAGAACTTCTGAAAAAGACATACTAAAAAAGAAAAGAAAAAATACATAGAAAGGTTTGATCTAGGTCAGTGCCAGGGTTAGTGTTTGGGTCAAGGTCAGGTTTTTTGTCTTTTTTAAATTAGTATAAGTGTCAGTGTTTTAGGTAGGAGTAAAAAAAAAAAAAAAGAAAACCAAATGTGTACTATTGTTTTTGGGCTGTACTATGGGTACAAACAAGTAACACACATATGTGGTATTGCTGCGATCATCAAGAGCAGGAGAATTTATTTTGGGTTGTTCTTTGTTGGTAGGTTATGGCAGTAACAAGTAACACAGCTAAATTAAAAACAAAAAAAGATTGTTTTTACTATTTTGGCATAGTTCTCCTTTGATTTAAGAAAAAAAAATCAGGAGATATCCCTTACCATTTACCACCAAATGAAAGCCCAATTTGTCCTAAAAAAACCCAAGATATAATTCACCTGGATGTACAAAGTAGTTGTGATGATATGTACGGTTTTACTAACACAAGTCAAAGTTGCAAAATTTTACTTAGGCATTAAGATTTTAGCCTTAGGCGTGAAGGGGTTAACTCCTTTGGCGCCGGCACCTCCCGGCCCTTTAAAGGTTTCAGAAGCCGGGGGGCGGGGTTTTAGGGTCACATGATCGCCGTGATTCTCAGTCACATGATCGGGAAAGATCCCAATCGAAAGAGGAGATCGAGACCTTTCCGCGAGTACCGGACAAGTGTGCTGGGAGCGCGCTCTCAGCACATATGTTTTTCTTAATTGTATGCAAATGTGCGGCCGCTCGGCTTCCAGGCCCAGATGTCGGGAGGCCGCACATTTGCGTGCGGCCAGCATGAAGAGGTTAAGTTACTGAACTGCTGCTGACTAGAGATCAGGACACTGTTATTGGCTGACAGAACAATGAACTAGTGCCAACTGTCAATCAGGACACTGCTGCTGCTGGCACTGATACTAGAGCAGCATGGAAAGCGTTGCCTTTCATCTCACAGCCAATCAGTGTGGGGAGAGCTGGCTGCAAACAGTCGTCTTTTACAGCTGTGATGCTCTGTGAGTGTTCAACGCACGGTATAGAACCAGTTTAATTGGCTCTGTAACGTTTGCCTGTGTGCTGGGAATTTTTCTCTTTTGCTGTTTGACATATATCACCCTTCCATGTGCTCCTTGCTGTGAAGGCCAGTTATAGACTGGGTTGGTGGACATTTTTTGTACTGTGTGCACACAGGCAGATACAGGAGCGCAGTTCCAGGGGATGTACCGGTCAGGGTGGATTTAAATCACTAGTCAGTAAGGCTTGATTTAAATCCTAGTTTTCTACATAAAGACTAATTCTTGCTGGTATAACTTTAATATGCAAGTAGATGAAGATTTTTAGAATAACAACTTTTCATATTAGTTTTTTTATCCCCAGTTTAATAGGTTAATCATTCATATTTGGACAACTTTTCTGTTGTACTTAGGAAGGAGAAAAATAATCATTACCTTAATAATAACAATTTAAATAGATTTATTCAACTGAAACAATAACATTCCAGCATATGTTATTTGCTTAAACATCCATGTTTGTTAACTAATTTGGCTAAACAAAATATATATATTTTAAGAAACTTAGACTGTCAGCCCCTTCCTCCTCACACTTAGTTTCACTTTCTTCTTGTGCAGATCTATTCCACTCCAAACAATCAGAAAAAGTTTGTTTCTATTCTATTCACTGAACTTCTTGAAACTTAGCACTGAAGGGGTTGATTCTGTATTCATAGGTTTGTAGAAGTTAGGATTAAGGTCTTTTTCTTAACTCTGTTCATGTTATAACATTTTTGCTGTGAAGAAGAGGCATGTGATCTCCGCTGAGTCAAATTCAGTTTTGAGAACTGCAAAGTAAACCAAGCATCTGTGATAATATCTTGTAGGCAGAGAAACTGCCCAATAATCTTACAGAAACCTCTGGAAGAGCATGACATTGTGAATGGATTCATGGAATTTATTTACCAAAAAAATTAAACATATACAGCCTTATTCTACATAATTAAAAAGCTAATCTTTATTTCATGATGGAATAACCTTTGGATGGTAATATATTTTCCTCAAAAAGGATTTTATTAAAAAAAAATCTGATTTAAAAAAAAAATACAATTTAAATAAACAAAATCTGATTTTTTAAATTTTTTTTTTAAAATCATTGATTTTTATCCACCCTGGTACCAGTACATCATACATTCATCAGTTTGCATTTACTTTAAGCAGCAACTTGTCTTTCAATTTACAGTACTAAAAGATTAGGCATTTTCTCACATGCACTCTGTAGTAAAGGGAGGAATTGACTTCAGATCGGTAAATCTTACCCTTTGGAAAAAACTGCCTAGGGTAAACATCATGAAATACATCATAGGGCAAACCTGAAGTACAAATAGCAGTTGGACTGCTGCTTGCACCGCATGGAATATAAATAAGGGACCACCTTTTTTGGGGGTGAAATAGTGGCCCCACCTTTTAAGTCTTACCACTGGACCACAACGGTGATTGGGTAGCCTCATTGGCCAATCCCAGGGTGGATAAAAATCGATAAAAAAAAAAAATCACTTTTTTTTTAAAATTTTTATCTGATTTTTTTGATTGTTATCAAATTTATTTTAATAAAATGCTTACAGAGTAAAAATCTATCTAAATATAATTTTCTATTTAAGATACATTTATAATTTAGTTTATTCAGCATGAAATGGAGCTTAGTTATGTAGAATGAGGCTGTATATTCTGCAAAATTTACATTTTTGGTGAAACTCATCTACATGCTGGTAGATTGGCTCATGTGTAAATTAGCCTTAGTATGTGTATGTATGAATGTGAGTTAAGGACAGATGCGAATGTACAATATATGTTGATATGTTATATGTCAGGAGCTGCATGAATAGTACGCATCATATAAATAACCATAACAAACAAAATATCCCAGAAGATAGCAATGAAAATAATAACAAGCAAGCATTCAGTGAACAGCAATGCTGATAAGGATGACAATACACCAGCACGCACTGTGTTAAGTACAGGTATTAATAATAATACAATTATAATACAACAAGCAATGCAGAGAAGCGAGAATGACCCAGCATGCAGTGTGCTCAATATGGATATTTATAACAACCCAGCATGCAATGCAGAGTAAAAGTAATAATAATAATAATTCCCTAGCATGCACTGTGTACAGTGCTGCCAATTATAATGACCCAGCATATAGAGCACTGTACTAATGATAATAACACAGCCAGCAATATAGAGTAATACCAATCAATAGTGATGTCCCAGCATGTACTGTGCTAAATACTGATTATAATAATAATAATAATGATCCATCATGCAGTGTGCTCAGTATTGAAATTCATAATAATAATAATAACAACAAAAAGTACCAACAACAACAAGCCAGCATGCAATGCAGAGTAATAACAACAACAACAACAATAGCCCAGAATGCACTGTTTACAGTACTGGCAATAATGACCCAGCATACAGTGCACTGTACTGATAACCCAGTATGCCGTACAGAGTCCCAATCCAATTCCAATCAATAGTAATGTCCCAACATGCACTGTGCTTAATACTGGTAGTAATAATAATAATATTAACAACATCATCCCAGCATGCAATGCAGAGTAGTAATAACAACAACAACACCCTAACATGCACTGTGTTCAGTACTGACAATAATAATGACCCAGCATACAGGGCATTGTACCGATGATAACTCAGCAAGCAGTACAGAGTAATACCAAGCAATAGTAATAATAATGTCCCAGCATGCACTGTGCTCCGTACTGGGATGTATAATAATAGGAATAACCCAGGAGGCAATGCAGGAGTGATAATAATAATAATAATACCCTAGCATGCAGTGTGTCCAATGCTGACAACAATAATGACCCACAATAATGACCCAGCATACAGTGCGCTGTACTGATGATGATATCCCAGCATGCACTGCTACATACTGCTATTTAGAATAATAACAACAACCCAGCAAGCAATGCAGAGCAGGGCCATTGCACACTGATCGGTTTTTCATGTGCTTTTAGGGTATAAAAGTGGAAGACAATCCTATGGGACTCTTCCCACAAGTGTGCTGTACGTGTGGTTTTTAAAAGTGTTACATGCAGCATTTTTGGGGCATTTTTAAAAAGCGCATCAAAAACGCCCCATGTTTCACATGGGGCGTTTCTGGCAACCAGAAAACGCATGTGTTTTTATCACTTTTGTTTGTTGTTTAACAGAGGAGTGTGGAAAGGTTCATAGTGATAATCAATACTAAGCGTAAGCGATGATAATAACACCCCGCTGTACAGGGCGCGGTACTGACAGCGATGATAATAATACCCCGCTGTACAGGGCGCGGTACTGGCAGCGATGATAATAATACCCCGCTGTACAGGGCGCGGTACTGACAGCGATGATAATAATACCCCGCTGTACAGGGCGCGGTACTGACAGCGATGATAATAATACCCCGCTGTACAGGGCGCAGTACTGACAGCGATGATAATAACACCATGCAATGCAGAGCAGTAAAAATGATTTCAGTAATGTCCCAGCATGCAGTGCACCCTGGACTGATATCTGTATTAGCGTTGATCAGAATAGTAATGTCCCAGCATGCAGTGCGCTCAGTACTGATAATAATCAGCCATCAATAAGGAGACAATAACAATGCAATGTATGAGGTCATCACCGTTGGCTGAGCAGGCTGTCCCCGGAGTGGAGGAGGAAGCTGTTGGAGCTGCCATGAGGGGCGGCAGGACACGAAGTTCCCCGTCCAGGAAGAAGCTCACAATGCCCAATGCCCCTCCGAACACCAGCACAGCAGCCAACGTTGCCGGGACACGCCACTGACCAAGGCACGTTGCCAACGTCGTGACATCACCAGCCTGTCAGAGTGTAACCGGGACACTGTGAAAGGGGAGGGACTAGGATGGATCTCTTCCGGTCAACTGAAAAAAAAAAAAAAAAAAAAAAAAAAAAAAAAAAAAAAAGTAGGCGTGGCCAATCACTATCAACCCACCATTAGCCACGCCCCCTCAGGTAGCGTTGCCTAGCAACTAGCTGAGTCAGTCTTCTCACAAGTCAGCCAGAGCTCGAAGAGGAAGGATGTGTGGGGAGTGTGTGCCATATCATGTCATCTAGAAGGGGAAGAATTTCCTCCAAATGTTCCCGCAATGATTCCTGGACATTTCTAAGAAGTGTGTAGGAGGGCTGGGCTGCAATAAATAATACTTTCAGCCCTAGAAGACTACATCTCCCGGCACCCACCATGCAAAGCACCACGCATGCTCATACACACTGCAACCGGTCAACTAGCAACCAAAAATAAGCACAAGCAGGCATACCCCGTTCCAAAAGAGGCGAGCTTAGCCCCGCCCCCTCGGGTAGCCTTCCTAGCTGAGTCAGTTGGAGCTGTACTCAGAAGTCAGCCAGAGCTGGAAGAGGACGGACGTGATTTACGGAGTGTGCGCCATGTTATCTCATCTAGAAGACGAAGGATTTCCACCACATGTGCCCGTGATGATTCCTGCACATTTCTAGGAAGTGTCCGCTCTGAAGAGACATTCACACAGGAGCCCAGGAGCCGTGACAACGTATCGCTGGAGGGCTCCGTGTCCAGGTTAGTCTGTCATAATGTGCTGGTATGGGGTGCATACTAGTACATTATGACTTCAACTTCCACTTTATATTGTTTATTCATGGATCTGCGTCTTAGGCTGCATTCACACATGCGTGTTTCAAATCGCGGGCAGAATCTCCGAAATGTCAAAACTGTCTGCTAAAATGACGGAACCGCGTGTTCGGTTGCCATTCATTTTAATGGTTCGCGGTTCGGCCGATTGAAGCTGGTCGCCCAAAAGAAGCCCCACAACTTCTTTTGGGTGACATGCATTGAGCGAAGCAGTTTGCCACAAATGCTGCATGATTTTTTTACAGCAGCACCGCACTGCATTTTCAGGTGCCATTAAAACTAGTAGCACCTGAACCTGCGGTTCCACAATTTTTCCTTTTAGCAAAGTGTTTTGAAATGCCCACGTGTGAATGCAGCCTTACATAATTCATTTTCATCTATTTTATTTGTATTTAATAATGATGTTATTATCATGCATATGGGTTCAATGATATTATATGTTTTTTTTATTATGTGACCCAGTAGCTGTTTATTTATGATATGTTCATTTAGTATGGATAAGGTTATCGATTATTTAGTAAGGATAGGAGTTTATGGATTGTTCCTGGGGGTGGGGGTGTCCCTTTATATATTTATATATAATTTATATACCTACCTAATATGTATGTGGCTATAGGTTTCGTATTTGATGCGGAGATGGGCATAATTATTATCATTGTGTTCCCATTTGAGAGATATATATATATAATATCAGGTAGTGTAGATGCTCCCTGCTCTCTATTAGAACATGGCCGCGGGAGACGTGGGTAGATTCTTCATTGAGTGAGGGACCGGCCCTTGGGGGAGGTTTCTATCATAATGTTCTGCATAAAAGGGAAGTTCGTGGCTATGAACGCCAGCCCTGAGGAAGTCACATGACATTGTGACGCAACGCGTCGGTCTGACGTAGTGACGCACTTCCGGCGTAGACGCCATCTTAGTACACCCTGCTGTATACCCATGCATACAGACTAAACCCAAAAGCATGAGGTTTCTGAGCTGGGATTACTGCAGACACATGTGAGTGCGCATTTGTTTGGTTTGTACTTTATTCATGGGAAAATAAACATATTACACTATGGAAGCATGTGCTTTATATTCTGAATGAGATTCTGGCGCTGTACCTGACCCTATCTGGAGAGGAGCCATTATCACACCACCTTTTTGTTCACTTTATGCACATTGATTATGTTTGTGTTTCACGGATTTGGTTTTTTTTATATATTTTTAAATATTTAAAATGTATATATAAGTTATATATTTATTTTATTTTGCATTTAGTTTTTTGATGAAGAAAGTACTTTAATATGCATTAGTAGTTACACATATTTATGTATTGGTATTATCACTATTTGTTGGGTATTTTTATCATCTATTTATGGTATTGCATTTTAGTTGTGTTTGCATAATTTCACTTAATGATGTTAGCACTGACTAATATTTCACATTTTTTAGATAGTGTTTCACTTTTATATTTGTGGGTGTTTATACGTTTTTTCAGTAGCGCTGCATTGTTTATACATTCATTTATTGAGTGATCATTGGTATACGATTTAATGTCAGCAGCTTCTCACTGGTAGATAGATTTCGGTCAATTGGAGAGAAGGAGGTTTACACCATCATTATTCTTCACCGCATATACAGCGATCAGTGGGGAGTCCCAGCACACATGTCCGGTACTCACAGAAAGGTCCCGATCTCCTCTTTCGATCAGGGCCTTTCCCGATCATGTTAAAGCCGTGACGTCGTGTCACGGCGGTCACATGACACTAAACCCCGCCCCGCCTCTTAGCTACGTGTCACAGCGGTCACATGACACTAAACCCCGCCCCGCCTCTTAGCGTCAGAAACCCCTTAAAGGTCCAGAAGGAGCCGGCGTGAAGGGGTTAATAAATGTACACCTCAGCGTTTTCACTTCACGCGGGAGTGATATCATCTCCGTCCGACTAATGATGAGGTCTAAAGACTGGCACTCAGAAGATGATGCTGCCGCAATATTGCAGGACACCTAAGTATGAAGAATTTAGTGTAAACCCCCCCCCCAAAAAAAAACAGTGCTTTACGCATGTCATGGTAAGTCAGTGTTGAGGCCTTTACCCCCTCTATTGGTGGTACGTAGATCAGGCCCCCACCCCTTCCATTGGTGGTACGCAGATCAGGCCCCCACCCCTTCTGTAGGTAGTCAGTGGATAGGCTCCCACCCCTGCTTTTGTGGGTACGTGGATCGGCTCCCACCCTGCTGCGGTGGACAAGTGGATCAGGCCCCACCTATGCCGTGGTGGACAAGTGGACAAGGCCCTACCTCTGCCGTGGTTGGCTAGTTAAGAAGCCCCCAATTTCTGCCATGATAACTAGGATGCTGTTTTACATTTCCACATCACGGCCCTTCACCGCATATACATCGCTCAGTAGGGAGTCCCAGCACACATGTCCAGTACTCATGGAAAGGTCCTGATCTCCTTTTTCGATCGGGACCTTTCTCGATCATGTGACAGCCGTAACGTCGTGTCACGGTGGTCACATGACCCTAAATCCCGCCCTGCTTCCTGGCATCAGAAACCTCTTAAAGGGCCGGGAGGAGCCGGCTTGAAAGGATTAATAATTGTACACCTCAGCGTTTTCACCTCACGTGGGAGTGACATCATCTCCCACCGACTAATGATGATGTCAGAAGACTGGCACTCAGAAGATCATGCTGCTGCAATATTGCCGGACACCCAAGTATGGAGAATTTAGTTCCACTCCAACGGACAAACACGCATTGACTTGCATACAATGACTGCCATTCACTGACCTGCAGCAGCACAGACGGACGTCCAGACGTACACTAACCGACTGATGTAAACACCTGTATGGCGCAACCGCTGTTTACACACCAGCACAGGGTTAACGCTTGTGCACACAGGTGTGTGCGCATGGTAGGGGCGAGTTTTTTTTTTTAAGTTATTTTGATTTTTTTAAATTATTTTTACATTGTACCTTTCGTTTTTTGTTTTTTTTTTATTGCTTTTAATGCTATCACAGGGAATGCAAATATCCCCTATAACTTCAATGGGCATTGTCATATATTTTTTTTGAGAAATTTGGGGTCTATCAGACTCTGTATATCTCCTCTGCCCTTACATTATCTAATCAAACCAAAATCGGTATGATCAGATGCTTTCTCAATTTACAAATGGTGCTGTTTATATCCTGCGAAACTGAAGTGATGAAATGCTCGTAGCTTTCGAATTCTTAGACTATAGAGATGATTGGCACCACTCTGGTGTCCAATCAGCTCTATGGTCAGCTGGCAGAAACACCGGCTGCATTCTCAGGTTCCCCTGATGGCACGGGACTGCCCGAGAAAGACTTGGAGGCAGCGGGGGAGGGGCGCATTATCTTCCGCTGCTTGTAAAAGCAATCCTGCAGCTAATTAGCCACTAGGATTATGTTTACATGAAAGCCGATCGCCGGATGAAAAAAATGATACCAGGATGATGCCTGAAGCTGTTGGCATCATCCTGGTATAACCATTCAAACTCCAGTGATGTACCAGTACATCGCTGGTCCTTGTTGGGTATATGTGCTATGTTCTTTTTTTGTTTGTATGCAGCCTGTGGGCTGAATGAAAAAAAGAGAAGAAATCTCTGCCAGAAAAAGTGTGTGGTATGCCCACCATTAGAATATACCGCCCTGCATCCACCCCCTTCTAATGGAGGGCACACATTAGGTCGCACTTTGCCACATGTGCCAGTTCCAAGATTGTACAAATGTCTAAATAGTGGCACGCTTGAATAAAAATTGTCCACGTATAAGTGGTACCCCGTATGGAAAAAGTTCCAAACTATCTTGTCACTGCTCCCCATGTAGTCTGGGCATCCGGGGGGCTCCACGTGACTATCTTTTACCTCATAAATCCAAAACTTATAAGTATAGCCTGTTGTCCTCTCACAGGTCTTCTACATCTTAACCCCATACCTGGCACGCTTGCTGGGGAGAAATTGTTTGAATGCAAGGTGGTCAAAAAAATTAATGAGGGACTCATCAATGCAGATTTTTTGCTGGGGAGTATAGACATCTGCAAATTTTTGGTTAAGGTGATTTGCGAGGGGCTGAATTTTGTGGAGTCGGTCAAATTCAGGGTTATCCTGAGGATGGCAGAGGGTATTGTCGTTGAAATGCATAAAACACATTATACTCTCATATCTATGCCTGGTATTGGCAGCAGAGAACACGGCATATGATGAATCAGGTCTGTGGACCAATACAACCGCAATTCATTTTTTTTAGTAATGCCCATGTTGACGGTTAGGCCCAAAAAAAAAGTAAATTCGGAAACCGTAATGAGTTTCCTTGCGGCTGGTCTGGCAAGGTTTGAATTTGGGCTGGTGGTGATAAATTGTTGTGCATATAAATTGCTTTGATCCACAATCAACGCATACAGATATTCTGTGAAAAACAGCTCCAAAAATCAAGGGGAGTAGTTAAATTTGCTATTTCCACCTGAATTCCGGGTTGGGCAGTGAATGGGGGAAGTACGGGTGCTGCAGAGTTTGTGGGCGGTCAATCTGGATTTGCAAGCACATCCAGAAGGATACTAGGAGCTCTATGGGCCTGTGTGCGAATTTTTGGTGCGCGCCACAATACTTGTGCTCGCCACTACACCAGCTTGTACTGCACTTATGGGACTCGCCATGTCACCAAGTGATACTGCAGTGCTGGTATTATTATTATTATACAAGATTTATATAGCGCCAACAGTTTGCTCAGTGCTACAATATAACGAGAGACAATACAGCAAAAATACAGTTCAATACAAGAGGATTAGGAGGGCCCTGACCCTGGGAGCTTACAATCTAAGAGATATGTGAAAGATCAAGATGTACTAGACCGCTGGTGCTCGCCAGTTCACCAAAAGGTAGCGCGCCACTAGTACTGGCACTCTGCTGCATATTAAAGTCCTTAAAATTTACCAGCAAGTGCTAGCAGGGATCAGGCCTGATTCTGCCAACACTGCGGTTTTGTGTGCAATGCATCAAGTGACAGTGACCTACTGACACTGCACTTGCTGGGGAAGAAGGGGGGGGGGTAAGCGTATGATGATTTAATTTATTAAAGGAAAAACCTTCCTGGCCCTATGTAAAAAAGTAATGCCCCCCCTTCTAAATAATGAATGAACTTTGATTAACCACATTTTTTATAAAAGCAGAGTTAAATTTCACTTCTCACACCCAGGCCTGATTAAAGACCCTTTGAAGAAATCACTTAAATAGAAACTGTCTGACAAAGTTATGCACGCTAAAATATCTCATAAAGCAACACATCATGCTGCAATCTAAAGTAGTTCAAGAACAGATGAGAAAAAAAGTATTTGACATTTATCAGTTTGGAAAGGGTTACAAAGCCATTTCTAAGGCTTTGGGACTCCAGCGAACCATGTTGAGAGCCATTATCCACAAATGGAGAAAGCTTGGAACAGTGAACCTTCCCAGGACTGGCCGGCCTACCAAACTTACTCCCAAGATCACGACGACTCATCCAGGAGGCTATAAAAGAACCCAGAACAACCTCTAAAGAACCACAGGCCTCACTTGCCTGAGTTAAGGTTAGTGTTCACGATTCAACAATAAGAAAGAGACTGGGCAAAAATGGCATCCATGGGAGAGTTCCAAGGCAAAAGTCGCTGCTGGCCACAAAGAACATAAAGGCTCGTAGTACTCCCAGCACAAAGAACGGGGTGTCGCTGAGAACCCAGGTCCCATACTAATGATTGGGACCCATAACTTCTGAAAAAGACATACTAAAAAAGAAAAGAAAAAATACCTAGAAAGGTTTGATCTAGGTCAGTGCCAGGGTTAGTGTTTGTGTCAAGGTCAGGTTTTTTGTCTTTTTTAAATTAGTATAAGTGTCAGTGTTTTAGGTAGGAGTAAAAAAAAAAAAAAAGAAAACCAAATGTGTACTATTGTTTTTGGGCTGTACTATGGGTACAAACAAGTAACACACATATGTAGTATTGCTGCGATCATCAAGAGCAGGAGAATTTATTTTGGGTTGTTCTTTGTTGGTAGGTTATGGCAGTAACAAGTAACACAGCTAAATTAAAAACAAAAAAAGATTGTTTTTACTATTTTGGCATAGTTCTCCTTTGATTTAGGAAAAAAAAATCAGGAGATATCCCTTACCATTTACCACCAAATGAAAGCCCAATTTGTCCTAAAAAAACCCAAGATATAATTCACCTGGATGTACAAAGTAGTTGTGATGATATGTACGGTTTTACTAACACAAGTCAAAGTTGCAAAATTTTACTTAGGCATTAAGATTTTAGCCTTAGGCGTGAAGGGGTTAACTCCTTTGGCGCCGGCACCTCCCGGCCCTTTAAAGGTTTCAGAAGCCGGGGGGCGGGGTTTTAGGGTCACATGACCGCCGTGACTCTCAGTCACATGATCGGGAAAGATCCCAATCGAAAGAGGAGATCGAGACCTTTCCGTGAGTAACGGACAAGTGTGCTGGGAGCGCGCTCTCAGCACATATGTTTTTCTTAATTGCATGCAAATGTGCGGCCGCTCGGCTTCCAGGCCCAGATGTCGGGAGGCCGCACATTTGCGTGTGGCCAGCACGAAGAGGTTAAGTTACTGAACTGCTGCTGACTAGCGATCAGGACACTGTTACTGGCTGACAGAACACTGAACTAGTGCCAACTGTCAATCAGGACACTGCTGCTGCTGGCACTGATACTAGAGCAGCATGTAAAGCGTTGCCTTTCATCTCACAGCCAATCAGTGTGGGGAGAGCTGGCTGCAAACAGTCGTCTTTTACAGCTGTGATGCTCTGTGAGTGTTCAACGCACGGTATAGAACCAGTTTAATTGGCTCTGTAACGTTTGCCTGTGTGCTGGGAATTTTTCTCTTTTGCTGTTTGACATATATCACCCTTCCATGTGCTCCTTGCTGTGAAGGCCAGTTATAGACTGGGTTGGTGGACATTTTTTGTACTGTGTGCGCACAGGCAGATACAGGAGCGCAGTTCCAGGGGATGTACCGGTCAGGGTGGATTTAAATCACTAGTCAGTAAGGCTTGATTTAAATCCTAGTTTTCTACATAAAGACTGATTCTTGCTGGTATAACTTTAATATGCAAGTAGATGAAGATTTTTAGAATAACAACTTTTCATATTAGTTTTTTTATCCCCAGTTTAATAGGTTAATCATTCATATTTGGACAACTTTTCTGTTGTACTTAGGAAGGAGAAAAATAATCATCACCTTAATAATAACAATTTAAATAGATTTATTCAACTGAAACAATAACATTCCAGCATATGTTATTTGCTTAAACATCCATGTTTGTTAACTAATTTGGCTAAACAAAATATATATATTTTAAGAAACTTAGACTGTCAGCCCCGTCCTCCTCACACTTAGTTTCACTTTCTTCTTGTGCAGATCTATTCCACTCCAAACAATCAGAAAAAGTTTGTTTCTATTCTATTCACTGAACTTCTTGAAACTTCGCACTGAAGGGGTTGATTCTGTATTCATAGGTTTGTAGAAGTTAGGATGAAGGTCTTTTTCTTAACTCTGTTCATGTTATAACATTTTTGCTGTGAAGAAGAGGCATGTGATCTCCGCTGAGTCAAATTCAGTTTTGAGAACTGCAAAGTAAACCAAGCATCTGTGATAATATCTTGTAGGCAGAGAAACTGCCCAATAATCTTACAGAAACCTCTGGAAGAGCATGACATTGTGAATGGATTCATGGAATTTATTTACCAAAAAAATTAAACATATACAGCCTTATTCTACATAATTAAAAAAACTAATCTTTATTTCATGATGGAATAACCTTTGGATGGTAATATATTTTCCTCAAAAAGCATTTTATTTAAAACAAATCCGATTTAAAAAAAAAAATCCGATTTAAATAAACAAAATCTGATTTTTTAAATTTTTTTTTAAAAATCATTGATTTTTATCCACCCTGGTACCAGTACATCATACATTCATCAGTTTGCATTTACTTTAAGCAGCAACTTGTCTTTCAATTTACAGTACTAAAAGATTAGGCATTTTCTCACATGCACTCTGTAGTAAAGGGAGGAATTGACTTCAGATCGGTAAATCTTACCCTTTGGAAAAAACTGCCTAGGGTAAACATCATGAAATACATCATAGGGCAAACCTGAAGTACAAATAGCAGTTGGACTGCTGCTTGCACCGCATGGAATATAAATAAGGGACCACCTTTTTTGGGGGTGAAATAGTGGCCCCACCTTTTAAGTCTTACCACTGGACCACAACTGTGGTTGGGTAGCCTCATTGGCCAATCCCAGGGTGGATAAAAATCGATAAAAAAAAAAAAAATCACTTTTTTTTTTAAATTTTTATCTGATTTTTTTGATTGTTATCAAATTTATTTTAATAAAATGCTTACAGAGTAAAAATCTATCTAAATATAGTTTTCTATTTAAGATACATTTATAATTTAGTTTATTCAGCATGAAATGGAGCTTAGTTATGTAGAATGAGGCTGTATATTCTGCAATATTTACATTTTTGGTGAAACTCATCTACATGCTGGTAGATTGGCTCATGTGTAAATTAGCCCTAGTATGTGTATGTATGAATGTGAGTTAAGGACAGATGCGAATGTACAATATATGTTGATATGTTATATGTCAGGAGCTGCATGAATAGTACGCATCATATAAATAACCATAACAAACAAAATATCCCAGAAGATAGCAATGAAAATAATAACAAGCAAGCATTCAGTGAACAGCAATGCTGATAAGGATGACAATACACCAGCACGCACTGTGTTAAGTACAGGTATTAATAATAATACAATTATAATACAACAAGCAATGCAGAGAAGCGAGAATGACCCAGCATGCAGTGTGCTCAATATGGATATTTATAACAACCCAGCATGCAATGCAGAGTAAAAGTAATAATAATAATAATTCCCTAGCATGCACTGTGTACAGTGCTGCCAATTATAATGACCCAGCATATAGAGCACTGTACTAATGATAATAACACAGCCAGCAATATAGAGTAATACCAATCAATAGTGATGTCCCAGCATGTACTGTGCTAAATACTGATTATAATAATAATAATAATGATCCATCATGCAGTGTGCTCAGTATTGAAATTCATAATAATAATAATAACAACAAAAAGTACCAACAACAACAAGCCAGCATGCAATGCAGAGTAATAACAACAACAACAACAACAACAATAGCCCAGAATGCACTGTTTACAGTACTGGCAATAATGACCCAGCATACAGTGCACTGTACTGATAACCCAGCATGCCCTACAGAGTCCCAATCCAATTCCAATCAATAGTAATGTCCCAACATGCACTGTGCTTAATACTGGTAGTAATAATAATAATATTAACAAGATCATCCCAGCATGCAATGCAGAGTAGTAATAACAACAACAACACCCTAACATGCACTGTGTTCAGTACTGACAATAATAATGACCCAGCATACAGGGCATTGTACCGATGATAACTCAGCAAGCAGTACAGAGTAATACCAAGCAATAGTAATAATAATGTCCCAGCATGCACTGTGCTCCGTACTGGGATGTATAATAATAGGAATAACCCAGGAGGCAATGCAGGAGTGATAATAATAATAATAATACCCTAGCATGCAGTGTGTCCAATGCTGACAACAATAATGACCCACAATAATGACCCAGCATACAGTGCGCTGTACTGATGATGATATCCCAGCATGCACTGCTACATACTGCTATTTAGAATAATAACAACAACCCAGCAAGCAATGCAGAGCAGGGCCATTGCACACTGATCGGTTTTTCATGTGCTTTTAGGGTATAAAAGTGGAAGACAATCCTATGGGACTCTTCCCACAAGTGTGCTGTACGTGTGGTTTTTAAAAGTGTTACATGCAGCATTTTTGGGGCATTTTTAAAAAGCGCATCAAAAACGCCCCATGTTTCACATGGGGCGTTTCTGGCAACCAGAAAACGCATGTGTTTTTATCACTTTTGTTTGTTGTTTAACAGAGGAGTGTGGAAAGGTTCATAGTGATAATCAATACTAAGCGTAAGCGATGATAATAACACCCCGCTGTACAGGGCGCGGTACTGACAGCGATGATAATAATACCCCGCTGTACAGGGCGCAGTACTGACAGCGATGATAATAATACCCCGCTGTACAGGGCGCAGTACTGACAGCGATGATAATAACACCCCGCTGTACAGGGCGCAGTACTGACAGCGATGATAATAACACCCCGCTGTACAGGGCGCAGTACTGACAGCGATGATAATAACACCCCGCTGTACAGGGCGCAGTACTGACAGCGATGATAATAACACCCCGCTGTACAGGGCGCAGTACTGACAGCGATGATAATAACACCATGCAATGCAGAGCAGTAAAAATGATTTCAGTAATGTCCCAGCATGCAGTGCGCCCTGGACTGATATCTGTATTAGCGTTGATCAGAATAGTAATGTCCCAGCATGCAGTGCGCTCAGTACTGATAATAATCAGCCATCAATAAGGAGACAATAACAATGCAATGTATGAGGTCATCACCGTTGGCTGAGCAGGCTGTCCCCGGAGTGGAGGAGGAAGCTGTTGGAGCTGCCATGAGGGGCGGCAGGACACGAAGTTCCCCGTCCAGGAAGAAGCTCACAATGCCCAATGCCCCTCCGAACACCAGCACAGCAGCCAACGTTGCCGGGACACACCACTGACCAAGGCACGTCGCCAACGTCGTGACATCACCAGCCTGTCAGAGTGTAACCGGGACACTGTGGAAGGGGAGGGACTAGGATGGATCTCTTCCGGTCAGCTGAAAAAAAAAAAAAAAAAAAAAAAAAAAAAGTAGGCGTGGCCAATCACTATCAACCCACCATTAGCCACGCCCCCTCAGGTAGCGTTGCCTAGCAACTAGCTGAGTCAGTCTTCTCACAAGTCAGCCAGAGCTCGAAGAGGAAGGATGTGTGGGGAGTGTGTGCCATATCATGTCATCTAGAAGGGGAAGAATTTCCTCCAAATGTTCCCGCAATGATTCCTGGACATTTCTAAGAAGTGTGTAGGAGGGCTGGGCTGCAATAAATAATACTTTCAGCCCTAGAAGACTACATCTCCCGGCACCCACCATGCAAAGCACCACGCATGCTCATACACACTGCAACCGGTCAACTAGCAACCAAAAATAAGCACAAGCAGGCATACCCCGTTCCAAAAGAGGCGAGCTTAGCCCCGCCCCCTCGGGTAGCCTTCCTAGCTGAGTCAGTTGGAGCTGTACTCAGAAGTCAGCCAGAGCTGGAAGAGGACGGACGTGATTTACGGAGTGTGCGCCATGTTATCTCATCTAGAAGACGAAGGATTTCCACCACATGTGCCCGTGATGATTCCTGCACATTTCTAGGAAGTGTCCGCTCTGAAGAGACATTCACACAGGAGCCCAGGAGCCGTGACAACGAATCGCTGGAGGGCTCCGTGTCCAGGTTAGTCTGTCATAATGTGCTGGTATGGGGTGCATACTAGTACATTATGACTTCAACTTCCACTTTATATTGTTTATTCATGGATCTGCGTCTTAGGCTGCATTCACACATGCGTGTTTCAAATCGCGGGCAGAATCTCCGAAATGTCACAACTGTCTGCTAAAATGACGGAACCGCGTGTTCGGTTGCCATTCATTTTAATGGTTTGCGGTTCTGCTGATTGAAGCTGGTCGCCCAAAAGAAGCCCCACAACTTCTTTTGGGTGACATGCATTGAGCGAAGCAGTTTGCCACAAATGCCGCATGATTTTTTTACAGCAGCACCGCACTGCATTTTCAGGTGCCATTAAAACTAGTAGCACCTGAACCCGCGGTTCCACAATTTTTCCTTTTAGCAAAGTGTTTTGAAATGCCCACGTGTGAATGCAGCCTTACATAATTCATTTTCATATATTTTATTTGTATTTAATAATGATGTTATTATCATGTATATGGGTTCAATGATATTATATGGTTTTTTTATTATGTGACCCAGTAGCTGTTTATTTATGATATGTTCATTTAGTATGGATAAGGTTATCGATTATTTAGTAAGGATAGGAGTTTATGGATTGTTCCTGGGGGTGGGGGTGTCCCTTTATATATTTATATATAATTTATATACCTACCTAATATGTATGTGGCTATAGGTTTCGTATTTGATGTGGAAATGGGCATAATTATTATCATTGTGTTCCCATTTGAGAGATATATATATATAATATCAGGTAGTGTAGATGCTCCCTGCTGTCTATTAGAACATGGCCGCGGGAGACGTGGGTAGATTCTTCATTGAGTGAGGGACCGGCCCTTGGGGGAGGTTTCTATCATAATGTTCTGCATAAAAGGGAAGTTCGTGGCTATGAACGCCAGCCCTGAGGAAGTCACATGACATTGTGACGCAACGCGTCGGCCTGACGTAGTGACGCACGTCCGGCGTAGACGCCATCTTAGTATACCCTGCTGTATACCCATGCATACAGACTAAACCCAAAAGCATGAGGTTTCTGAGCTGGGATTACTGCAGACACATGTGAGTGCGCATTTGTTTGGTTTGTACTTTATTCATGGGAAAATAAACATATTACACTATGGAAGCATGTGCTTTATATTCTGAATGAGATTCTGGCGCTGTACCTGACCCTATCTGGAGAGGAGCCATTATCACACCACCTTTTTGTTCACTTTATGCACATTGATTATGTTTGTGTTTCACGGATTTGGTTTTTTTTATATATTTTTAAATATTTAATATGTATATATAAGATATATTTACTTATTTTATTTTGCATTTAGTTTTTTGATGAAGAAAGTACTTTAATATGCATTAGTAGTTACACATATTTATGTATTGGTATTATCACTATTTGTTGGGTATTTTTATCACATCTATTTATTGTATTGCATTTTGGTTGTGTTTGCATAATTTCACTTAATGATGTTAGCACTGACTAATATTTCACATTTTTTAGATAGTGTTTCACTTTTATATTTGTGGGTGTTAATACGTTTTTTCAGTAGCGCTGCATTGTTTATACATTCATTTATTGAGTGATCATTGGTATACGATTTAATGTCAGCAGCTTCTCACTGCTAGATAGATTTCGGTCAATTGGAGCGCAGGAGGTTTACACCATCATTATCCTTCACCGCATATACAGCGATCAGTGGGGAGTCCCAGCACACATGTCCGGTACTCACAGAAAGATCCCGATCTCATCTTTCGATCAGGGCCTTTCCCGATCATGTTAAAGCCGTGACGTCGTGTCACGGCGGTCACATGACCCTAAACCCCGCCCCGCCTCTTAGCGTCAGAAACCCCTTAAAGGTCCGGAAGGAGCCAGCGTGAAGGGGTTAATAAATGTACACCTCAGCGTTTTCACTTCACGCGGGAGTGATATCATCTCCGTCCGACTAATGATGAGGTCTAAAGACTGGCACTCAAAAGATGATGCTGCCGCAATATTGCAGGACACCTAAGTATGGAGAATTTAGTGTAAAACCCCCCCCAAAAAAACAGTGCTTTACGCATGTCATGGTAAGTCAGTGTTGAGGCCTTTACCCCTTCCATTGGTGGTACGTAGATCAGGCCCCCACCCCTTCCATTGGTGGTACGCGGATCAGGCCCCCACCCCTTCCGTAGGTAGTCAGTGGATAGGCTCCCACCCCTGCTTTTGTGGGTACGTGGATCGGCTCCCACCCTGCTGCGGTGGACAAGTGGATCAGGCCCCACCTCTGCCGTGGTGGACAAGTGGACAAGGCCCTACCTCTGCCGTGGTTGGCTAGTGAAGAAGCCCCCATTTTCTGCCATGATAACTAGGATGCTGTTTTACATTTCCACATCACGGCCCTTCACCGCATATACATCGCTCAGTAGGGAGTCCCAGCACACATGTCCAGTACTCATGGAAAGGTCCTGATCTCCTTTTTCGATCGGGACCTTTCTCGATCATGTGACAGCCGTAACGTCGTGTCACGGTGGTCACATGACCCTAAATCCCGCCCTGCTTCCTGGCATCAGAAACCTCTTAAAGGGCCGGGAGGAGCCGGCTTGAAAGGATTAATAATTGTACACCTCAGCGTTTTCACCTCACGTGGGAGTGACATCATCTCCCACCGACTAATGATGATGTCAGAAGACTGGCACTCAGAAGATCATGCTGCTGCAATATTGCCGGACACCCAAGTATGGAGAATTTAGTTCCACTCCAACGGACAAACACGCATTGACTTGCATACAATGACTGCCATTCACTGACCTGCAGCACAGGCAGACGTCCAGACGTACACTAACCGACTGATGTAAACACCAGTGAGATGCAGACCAACAAACACTCTAGTATAGAGCAGATCACATACAAGATATAAAATGAGGCCTCCTACAAACACACATCCAACAATAGAAAAGCGATGACTAGCATCGAGTAGGTGAGGTTAGCATAGTTTAGTGTAGGTCCTGCCCTATTAGAGTCTACCTTGTCGTGGTGGGCAGGCTTGTTATCTTCTAGCCAAAAATGACAGATTGAATACTTCCCTGATGAAGACTTTCCTTTCTGGCCAGATGATATAACTAAAAGACTCTTTGTGTAACCAAAGTGCCATGTGATAGGAACAGAAGAAGTATATGCATTCACATACATAAAGACAATAATTACAGAAGAAAGATGCTATAAACACGGCACACACGGAATGCCTGAGAGGCCAGGAAAGCGGTCATCACCACATCCGTCACAGTCCTATAGTGTAACCCCCCCCCCAAAAAACAGTGCTTTACGCATGTCATGGTAAGTCAGTGATGCGGCCTTTACCCCTTCCATTGGTGGTACGTTGATCAGGCCCCCACCCCTTCCATTGGTGGTACGCGGATCAGGCCCCCACCCCTTCCGTAGGTAGTCAGTGGATAGGCTCCCACCCCTGCTTTTGTGGGTACGTGGATCGGCTTCCACCCTGCTGCGGTGGACAAGTGGATCAGGCCCCACCTCTGCCGTGGTGGACAAGTGGACAAGGCCCTACCTCTGCCGTGGTTGGCTAGTGAAGAAGCCCCCATTTTCTGCCATGATAACTAGGATGCTGTTTTACATTTCCACATCACGGCCCTTCACCGCATATACATCGCTCAGTAGGGAGTCCCAGCACACATGTCCAGTACTCATGGAAAGGTCCTGATCTCCTTTTTCGATCGGGACCTTTCTCGATCATGTGACAGCCGTAACGTCGTGTCACGGTGGTCACATGACCCTAAATCCCGCCCTGCTTCCTGGCATCAGAAACCTCTTAAAGGGCCGGGAGGAGCCGGCTTGAAAGGGTTAATAATTGTACACCTCAGCGTTTTCACCTCACCTGGGAGTGACATCATCTCCCACCGACTAATGATGAGGTCTGAAGACTGGCACTCAGAAGATCATGCTGCTGCAATATTGCAGGACACCCAAGTATGGAGAATTTAGTTCCACTCCAACGGACAAACACGCATTGACTTGCATACAATGACTGCCATTCACTGACCTGCAGCGGCACAGACGGACGTCCAGACGTACACTAACCGACTGATGTAAACACCAGTGAGATGCAGACCAACAAACACTCTAGTATAGAGCAGATCACATACAAGATATAAAATGAGGCCTCCTACAAACACACATCCAACAATAGAAAAGCGATGACTAGCATCGAGTAGGTGAGGTTAGCATAGTTTAGTGTAGGTCCTGCCCTAGAAGAGTCTACCTTGTCGTGGTGGGCAGGCTTGTTATCTTCTAGCCAAAAATGACAGATTGAATACTTCCCTGATGAAGACTTTCCTTTCTGGCCAGATGATATAACTAAAAGACTCTTTGTGTAACCAAAGTGCCATGTGATAGGAACAGAAGAAGTATATGCATTCACATACATAAAGACAATAATTACAGAAGAAAGATGCTATAAACACGGCACACACGGAATGCCTGAGAGGCCAGGAAAGCGGTCATCACCACATCCGTCACAGTCCTATAGTGTAACCCCCCCCCCAAAAAACAGTGCTTTACGCATGTCATGGTAAGTCAGTGATGCGGCCTTTACCCCTTCCATTGGTGGTACGTTGATCAGGCCCCCACCCCTTCCATTGGTGGTACGCGGATCAGGCCCCCACCCCTTCCGTAGGTAGTCAGTGGATAGGCTCCCACCCCTGCTTTTGTGGGTACGTGGATCGGCTCCCACCCTGCTGCGGTGGACAAGTGGATCAGGCCCCACCTCTGCCGTGGTGGACAAGTGGACAAGGCCCTACCTCTGCCGTGGTTGGCTAGTGAAGAAGCCCCCATTTTCTGCCATGATAACTAGGATGCTGTTTTACATTTCCACATCACGGCCCTTCACCGCATATACATCGCTCAGTAGGGAGTCCCAGCACACATGTCCAGTACTCATGGAAAGGTCCTGATCTCCTTTTTCGATCGGGACCTTTCTCGATCATGTGACAGCCGTAACGTCGTGTCACGGTGGTCACATGACCCTAAATCCCGCCCTGCTTCCTGGCATCAGAAACCTCTTAAAGGGCCGGGAGGAGCCGGCTTGAAAGGGTTAATAATTGTACACCTCAGCGTTTTCACCTCACGTGGGAGTGACATCATCTCCCACCGACTAATGATGAGGTCTGAAGACTGGCACTCAGAAGATCATGCTGCTGCAATATTGCAGGACACCCAAGTATGGAGAATTTAGTTCCACTCCAACGGACAAACACGCATTGACTTGCATACAATGACTGCCATTCACTGACCTGCAGCGGCACAGACGGACGTCCAGACGTACACTAACCGACTGATGTAAACACCAGTGAGATGCAGACCAACAAACACTCTAGTATAGAGCAGATCACATACAAGATATAAAATGAGGCCTCCTACAAACACACATCCAACAATAGAAAAGCGATGACTAGCATCGAGTAGGTGAGGTTAGCATAGTTTAGTGTAGGTCCTGCCCTATTAGAGTCTACCTTGTCGTGGTGGGCAGGCTTGTTATCTTCTAGCCAAAAATGACAGATTGAATACTTCCCTGATGAAGACTTTCCTTTCTGGCCAGATGATATAACTAAAAGACTCTTTGTGTAACCAAAGTGCCATGTGATAGGAACAGAAGAAGTATATGCATTCACATACATAAAGACAATAATTACAGAAGAAAGATGCTATAAACACGGCACACACGGAATGCCTGAGAGGCCAGGAAAGCGGTCATCACCACATCCGTCACAGTCCTATAGTGTAACCCCCCCTCAAAAAAACAGTGCTTTACGCATGTCATGGTAAGTCAGTGATGCGGCCTTTACCCCTTCCATTGGTGGTACGTAGATCAGGCCCCCACCCCTTCCATTGGTGGTACGCGGATCAGGCCCCCACCCCTTCCGTAGGTAGTCAGTGGATAGGCTCCCACCCCTGCTTTTGTGGGTACGTGGATCGGCTCCCACCCTGCTGCGGTGGACAAGTGGATCAGGCCCCACCTCTGCCGTGGTGGACAAGTGGACAAGGCCCTACCTCTGCCGTGGTTGGCTAGTGAAGAAGCCCCCATTTTCTGCCATGATAACTAGGATGCTGTTTTACATTTCCACATCACGGCCCTTCACCGCACATACATCGCTCAGTAGGGAGTCCCAGCACACATGTCCAGTATCATGGAAAGGTCCTGATCTCCTTTTTTGATCGGGACCTTTCTCGATCATGTGACAGCCGTAACGTCGTGTCACGGTGGTCACATGACCCTAAATCCCGCCCTGCTTCCTGGCATCAGAAACCTCTTAAAGGGCCGGGAGGAGCCGGCTTGAAAGGGTTAATAATTGTACACCTCAGCGTTTTCACCTCACGTGGGAGTGACATCATCTCCCACCGACTAATGATGAGGTCTGAAGACTGGCACTCAGAAGATCATGCTGCTGCAATATTGCAGGACACCCAAGTATGGAGAATTTAGTTCCACTCCAACGGACAAACACGCATTGACTTGCATACAATGACTGCCATTCACTGACCTGCAGCGGCACAGACGGACGTCCAGACGTACACTAACCGACTGATGTAAACACCAGTGAGATGCAGACCAACAAACACTCTAGTATAGAGCAGATCACATACAAGATATAAAATGAGGCCTCCTACAAACACACATCCAACAATAGAAAAGCGATGACTAGCATCGAGTAGGTGAGGTTAGCATAGTTTAGTGTAGGTCCTGCCCTATTAGAGTCTACCTTGTCGTGGTGGGCAGGCTTGTTATCTTCTAGCCAAAAATGACAGATTGAATACTTCCCTGATGAAGACTTTCCTTTCTGGCCAGATGATATAACTAAAAGACTCTTTGTGTAACCAAAGTGCCATGTGATAGGAACAGAAGAAGTATATGCATTCACATACATAAAGACAATAATTACAGAAGAAAGATGCTATAAACACGGCACACACGGAATGCCTGAGAGGCCAGGAAAGCGGTCATCACCACATCCGTCACAGTCCTATAGTGTAACCCCCCCCCCAAAAAACAGTGCTTTACGCATGTCATGGTAAGTCAGTGATGCGGCCTTTACCCCTTCCATTGGTGGTACGTTGATCAGGCCCCCACCCCTTCCATTGGTGGTACGCGGATCAGGCCCCCACCCCTTCCGTAGGTAGTCAGTGGATAGGCTCCCACCCCTGCTTTTGTGGGTACGTGGATCGGCTCCCACCCTGCTGCGGTGGACAAGTGGATCAGGCCCCACCTCTGCCGTGGTGGACAAGTGGACAAGGCCCTACCTCTGCCGTGGTTGGCTAGTGAAGAAGCCCCCATTTTCTGCCATGATAACTAGGATGCTGTTTTACATTTCCACATCACGGCCCTTCACCGCATATACATCGCTCAGTAGGGAGTCCCAGCACACATGTCCAGTACTCATGGAAAGGTCCTGATCTCCTTTTTCGATCGGGACCTTTCTCGATCATGTGACAGCCGTAACGTCGTGTCACGGTGGTCACATGACCCTAAATCCCGCCCTGCTTCCTGGCATCAGAAACCTCTTAAAGGGCCGGGAGGAGCCGGCTTGAAAGGGTTAATAATTGTACACCTCAGCGTTTTCACCTCACGTGGGAGTGACATCATCTCCCACCGACTAATGATGAGGTCTGAAGACTGGCACTCAGAAGATCATGCTGCTGCAATATTGCAGGACACCCAAGTATGGAGAATTTAGTTCCACTCCAACGGACAAACACGCATTGACTTGCATACAATGACTGCCATTCACTGACCTGCAGCGGCACAGACGGACGTCCAGACGTACACTAACCGACTGATGTAAACACCAGTGAGATGCAGACCAACAAACACTCTAGTATAGAGCAGATCACATACAAGATATAAAATGAGGCCTCCTACAAACACACATCCAACAATAGAAAAGCGATGACTAGCATCGAGTAGGTGAGGTTAGCATAGTTTAGTGTAGGTCCTGCCCTAGAAGAGTCTACCTTGTCGTGGTGGGCAGGCTTGTTATCTTCTAGCCAAAAATGACAGATTGAATACTTCCCTGATGAAGACTTTCCTTTCTGGCCAGATGATATAACTAAAAGACTCTTTGTGTAACCAAAGTGCCATGTGATAGGAACAGAAGAAGTATATGCATTCACATACATAAAGACAATAATTACAGAAGAAAGATGCTATAAACACGGCACACACGGAATGCCTGAGAGGCCAGGAAAGCGGTCATCACCACATCCGTCACAGTCCTATAGTGTAACCCCCCCTCAAAAAAACAGTGCTTTACGCATGTCATGGTAAGTCAGTGATGCGGCCTTTACCCCTTCCATTGGTGGTACGTAGATCAGGCCCCCACCCCTTCCATTGGTGGTACGCGGATCAGGCCCCCACCCCTTCCGTAGGTAGTCAGTGGATAGGCTCCCACCCCTGCTTTTGTGGGTACGTGGATCGGCTCCCACCCTGCTGCGGTGGACAAGTGGATCAGGCCCCACCTCTGCCGTGGTGGACAAGTGGACAAGGCCCTACCTCTGCCGTGGTTGGCTAGTGAAGAAGCCCCCATTTTCTGCCATGATAACTAGGATGCTGTTTTACATTTCCACATCACGGCCCTTCACCGCACATACATCGCTCAGTAGGGAGTCCCAGCACACATGTCCAGTACTCATGGAAAGGTCCTGATCTCCTTTTTCGATCGGGACCTTTCTCGATCATGTGACAGCCGTAACGTCGTGTCACGGTGGTCACATGACCCTAAATCCCGCCCTGCTTCCTGGCATCAGAAACCTCTTAAAGGGCCGGGAGGAGCCGGCTTGAAAGGGTTAATATTTGTACACCTCAGCGTTTTCACCTCACGTGGGAGTGAAATCATCTCCCACCGACTAATGATGAGGTCTGAAGACTGGCACTCAGAAGATCATGCTGCTGCAATATTGCCGGACACCCAAGTATGGAGAATTTAGTTCCACTCCAACGGACAAACACGCATTGACTTGCATACAATGACTGCCATTCACTGACCTGCAGCAGCACAGACGGACGTCCAGACGTACACTAACCGACTGATGTAAACACCAGTGAGATGCAGACCAACAAACACTCTAGTATAGAGCAGATCACATACAAGATATAAAATGAGGCCTCCTACAAACACACATCCAACAATAGAAAAGCGATGACTAGCATCGAGTAGGTGAGGTTAGCATTATTTAGTGTAGGTCCTGCCCTATTAGAGTCTACCTTGTCGTGGTGGGCAGGCTTGTTATCTTCTAGCCAAAAATGACAGATTGAATACTTCCCTGATGAAGACTTTCCTTTCTGGCCAGATGATATAACTAAAAGACTCTTTGTGTAACCAAAGTGCCATGTGATAGGAACAGAAGAAGTATATGCATTCACATACATAAAGACAATAATTACAGAAGAAAGATGCTATAAACACGGCACACACGGAATGCCTGAGAGGCCAGGAAAGCGGTCATCACCACATCCGTCACAGTCCTATAGTGTAACCCCCCCTCAAAAAAACAGTGCTTTACGCATGTCATGGTAAGTCAGTGATGCGGCCTTTACCCCTTCCATTGGTGGTACGTAGATCAGGCCCCCACCCCTTCCATTGGTGGTACGCGGATCAGGCCCCCACCCCTTCCGTAGGTAGTCAGTGGATAGGCTCCCACCCCTGCTTTTGTGGGTACGTGGATCGGCTCCCACCCTGCTGCGGTGGACAAGTGGATCAGGCCCCACCTCTGCCGTGGTGGACAAGTGGACAAGGCCCTACCTCTGCCGTGGTTGGCTAGTGAAGAAGCCCCCATTTTCTGCCATGATAACTAGGATGCTGTTTTACATTTCCACATCACGGCCCTTCACCGCACATACATCGCTCAGTAGGGAGTCCCAGCACACATGTCCAGTATCATGGAAAGGTCCTGATCTCCTTTTTTGATCGGGACCTTTCTCGATCATGTGACAGCCGTAACGTCGTGTCACGTTGGTCACATGACCCTAAATCCCGCCCTGCTTCCTGGCATCAGAAACCTCTTAAAGCGCCGGGAGGAGCCGGCTTGAAAGGGTTAATAATTGTACACCTCAGCGTTTTCACCTCACGTGGGAGTGACATCATCTCCCACCGACTAATGATGAGGTCTGAAGACTGGCACTCAGAAGATCATGCTGCTGCAATATTGCCGGACACCCAAGTATGGAGAATTTAGTTCCACTCCAACGGACAAACACGCATTGACTTGCATACAATGACTGCCATTCACTGACCTGCAGCAGCACAGACGGACGTCCAGACGTACACTAACCGACTGATGTAAACACCAGTGAGATGCAGACCAACAAACACTCTAGTATAGAGCAGATCACATACAAGATATAAAATGAGGCCTCCTACAAACACACATCCAACAATAGAAAAGCGATGACTAGCATCGAGTAGGTGAGGTTAGCATAGTTTAGTGTAGGTCCTGCCCTATTAGAGTCTACCTTGTCGTGGTGGGCAGGCTTGTTATCTTCTAGCCAAAAATGACAGATTGAATACTTCCCTGATGAAGACTTTCCTTTCTGGCCAGATGATATAACTAAAAGACTCTTTGTGTAACCAAAGTGCCATGTGATAGGAACAGAAGAAATATATGCATTCACATACATAAAGACAATAATTACAGAAGAAAGATGCTATAAACACGGCACACACGGAATGCCTGAGAGGCCAGGAAAGCGGTCATCACCACATCCGTCACAGTCCTATAGTGTAACCCCCCCAAAAAAAACAGTGCTTTACGCATGTCATGGTAAGTCAGTGATGCGGCCTTTACCCCTTCCATTGGTGGTACGTAGATCAGGCCCCCACCCCTTCCATTGGTGGTACGCGGATCAGGCCCCCACCCCTTCCGTAGGTAGTCAGTGGATAGGCTCCCACCCCTGCTTTTGTGGGTACGTGGATCGGCTCCCACCCTGCTGCGGTGGACAAGTGGATCAGGCCCCACCTCTGCCGTGGTGGACAAGTGGACAAGGCCCTACCTCTGCCGTGGTTGGCTAGTGAAGAAGCCCCCATTTTCTGCCATGATAACTAGGATGCTGTTTTACATTTCCACATCATGGCCCTTCACCGCATATACATCGCTCAGTAGGGAGTCCCAGCACACATGTCCAGTACTCATGGAAAGGTCCTGATCTCCTTTTTCGATCGGGACCTTTCTCGATCATGTGACAGCCGTAACGTCGTGTCACGGTGGTCACATGACCCTAAATCCCGCCCTGCTTCCTGGCATCAGAAACCTCTTAAAGGGCCGGGAGGAGCCGGCTTGAAAGGGTTAATAATTTTACACCTCAGCGTTTTCACCTCACGTGGGAGTGACATCATCTCCCACCGACTAATGATGAGGTCTGAAGACTGGCACTCAGAAGATCATGCTGCTGCAATATTGCCGGACACCCAAGTATGGAGAATTTAGTTCCACTCCAACGGACAAACACGCATTGACTTGCATATAATGACTGCCATTCACTGACCTGCAGCAGCACAGACAGACGTCCAGACGTACACTAACCGACTGATGTAAACACCAGTGAGATGCAGACCAACAAACACTCTAGTATAGAGCAGATCACATACAAGATATACAATGAGGCCTCCTACAAACACACATCCAACAATAGAAAAGCGATGACTAGCATCGAGTAGGTGAGGTTAGCATAGTTTAGTGTAGGTCCTGCCCTATTAGAGTCTACCTTGTCGTGGTGGGCAGGCTTGTTATCTTCTAGCCAAAAATGACAGATTGAATACTTCCCTGATGAAGACTTTCCTTTCTGGCCAGATGATATAACTAAAAGACTCTTTGTGTAACCAAAGTGCCATGTGATAGGAACAGAAGAAGTATATGCATTCACATACATAAAGACAATAATTACAGAAGAAAGATGCTATAAACACGGCACACACGGAATGCCTGAGAGGCCAGGAAAGCGGTCATCACCACATCCGTCACAGTCCTATAGTGTAACCCCCCCAAAAAAAACAGTGCTTTACGCATGTCATGGTAAGTCAGTGATGCGGCCTTTACCCCTTCCATTGGTGGTACGTAGATCAGGCCCCCACCCCTTCCATTGGTGGTACGCGGATCAGGCCCCCACCCCTTCCGTAGGTAGTCAGTGGATAGGCTCCCACCCCTGCTTTTGTGGGTACGTGGATCGGCTCCCACCCTGCTGCGGTGGACAAGTGGATCAGGCCCCACCTCTGCCGTGGTGGACAAGTGGACAAGGCCCTACCTCTGCCGTGGTTGGCTAGTGAAGAAGCCCCCATTTTCTGCCATGATAACTAGGATGCTGTTTTACATTTCCACATCACGGCCCTTCACCGCATATACATCGCTCAGTAGGGAGTCCCAGCACACATGTCCAGTACTCATGGAAAGGTCCTGATCTCCTTTTTCGATCGGGACCTTTCTCGATCATGTGACAGCCGTAACGTCGTGTCACGGTGGTCACATGACCCTAAATCCCGCCCTGCTTCCTGGCATCAGAAACCTCTTAAAGGGCCGGGAGGAGCCGGCTTGAAAGGGTTAATAATTGTACACCTCAGCGTTTTCACCTCACGTGGGAGTGACATCATCTCCCACCGACTAATGATGAGGTCTGAAGACTGGCACTCAGAAGATCATGCTGCTGCAATATTGCCGGACACCCAAGTATGGAGAATTTAGTTCCACTCCAACGGACAAACACGCATTGACTTGCATACAATGACTGCCATTCACTGACCTGCAGCAGCACAGACAGACGTCCAGACGTACACTAACCGACTGATGTAAACACCAGTGAGATGCAGACCAACAAACACTCTAGTATAGAGCAGATCACATACAAGATATACAATGAGGCCTCCTACAAACACACATCCAACAATAGAAAAGCGATGACTAGCATCGAGTAGGTGAGGTTAGCATAGTTTAGTGTAGGTCCTGCCCTATTAGAGTCTACCTTGTCGTGGTGGGCAGGCTTGTTATCTTCTAGCCAAAAATGACAGATTGAATACTTCCCTGATGAAGACTTTCCTTTCTGGCCAGATGATATAACTAAAAGACTCTTTGTGTAACCAAAGTGCCATGTGATAGGAACAGAAGAAGTATATGCATTCACATACATAAAGACAATAATTACAGAAGAAAGATGCTATAAACACGGCACACACGGAATGCCTGAGAGGCCAGGAAAGCGGTCATCACCACATCCGTCACAGTCCTATAGTGTAACCCCCCCCAAAAAAACAGTGCTTTACGCATGTCATGGTAAGTCAGTGATGTGGCCTTTACCCCTTCCATTGGTGGTACGTAGATCAGGCCCCCACCCCTTCCATTGGTGGTACGCGGATCAGGCCCCCACCCCTTCCGTAGGTAGTCAGTGGATAGGCTCCCACCCCTGCTTTTGTGGGTACGTGGATCGGCTCCCACCCTGCTGCGGTGGACAAGTGGATCAGACCCCACCTCTGCCGTGGTGGACAAGTGGACAAGGCCCTACCTCTGCCGTGGTTGGCTAGTGAAGAAGCCCCCATTTTCTGCCATAATAACTAGGATGCTGTTTTACATTTCCACATCACGGCCCTTCACCGCATATACATCGCTCAGTAGGGAGTCCCAGCACACATGTCCAGTACTCATGGAAAGGTCCTTATCTCCTTTTTCGATCGGGACCTTTCTCGATCATGTGACAGCCGTAACGTTGTGTCACGGTGGTCACATGACCCTAAATCCCGCCCTGCTTCCTGGCATCAGAAACCTCTTAAATGCCGGGAGGATCCGGCTTGAAAGGGTTAATAATTTTACACCTCATCGTTTTCACCTCACGTGGGAGTGACATCATCTCCCACCGACTAATGATGAGGTCTGAAGACTGGCACTCAGAAGATCATGCTGCTGCAATATTGCCGGACACCCAAGTATGGAGAATTTAGTTCCACTCCAACGGACAAACACGCATTGACTTGCATACAATGACTGCCATTCACTGACCTGCAGCAGCACAGACGGACGTCCAGACGTACACTAACCGACTGATGTAAACACCAGTGAGATGCAGACCAACAAACACTCTAGTATAGAGCAGATCACATACAAGATATAAAATGAGGCCTCCTACAAACACACATCCAACAATAGAAAAGCGATGACTAGCATCGAGTAGGTGAGGTTAGCATAGTTTAGTGTAGGTCCTGCCCTATTAGAGTCTACCTTGTCGTGGTGGGCAGGCTTGTTATCTTCTAGCCAAAAATGACAGATTGAATACTTCCCTGATGAAGACTTTCCTTTCTGGCCAGATGATATAACTAAAAGACTCTTTGTGTAACCAAAGTGCCTTGTGATAGGAACAGAAGAAATATATGCATTCACATACATAAAGACAATAATTACAGAAGAAAGATGCTATAAACACGGCACACACGGAATGCCTGAGAGGCCAGGAAAGCGGTCATCACCACATCCGTCACAGTCCTATAGTGTAACCCCCCCAAAAAAAACAGTGCTTTACGCATGTCATGGTAAGTCAGTGATGCGGCCTTTACCCCTTCCATTGGTGGTACGTAGATCAGGCCCCCACCCCTTCCATTGGTGGTACGCGGATCAGGCCCCCACCCCTTCCGTAGGTAGTCAGTGGATAGGCTCCCACCCCTGCTTTTGTGGGTACGTGGATCGGCTCCCACCCTGCTGCGGTGGACAAGTGGATCAGGCCCCACCTCTGCCGTGGTGGACAAGTGGACAAGGCCCTACCTCTGCCGTGGTTGGCTAGTGAAGAAGCCCCCATTTTCTGCCATGATAACTAGGATGCTGTTTTACATTTCCACATCACGGCCCTTCACCGCATATACATCGCTCAGTAGGGAGTCCCAGCACACATGTCCAGTACTCATGGAAAGGTCCTGATCTCCTTTTTCGATCGGGACCTTTCTCGATCATGTGACAGCCGTAACGTCGTGTCACGGTGGTCACATGACCCTAAATCCCGCCCTGCTTCCTGGCATCAGAAACCTCTTAAAGGGCCGGGAGGAGCCGGCTTGAAAGGGTTAATAATTGTACACCTCAGCGTTTTCACCTCACGTGGGAGTGACATCATCTCCCACCGACTAATGATGAGGTCTGAAGACTGGCACTCAGAAGATCATGCTGCTGCAATATTGCCGGACACCCAAGTATGGAGAATTTAGTTCCACTCCAACGGACAAACACGCATTGACTTGCATATAATGACTGCCATTCACTGACCTGCAGCAGCACAGACAGACGTCCAGACGTACACTAACCGACTGATGTAAACACCAGTGAGATGCAGACCAACAAACACTCTAGTATAGAGCAGATCACATACAAGATATACAATGAGGCCTCCTACAAACACACATCCAACAATAGAAAAGCGATGACTAGCATCGAGTAGGTGAGGTTAGCATTATTTAGTGTAGGTCCTGCCCTATTAGAGTCTACCTTGTCGTGGTGGGCAGGCTTGTTATCTTCTAGCCAAAAATGACAGATTGAATACTTCCCTGATGAAGACTTTCCTTTCTGGCCAGATGATATAACTAAAAGACTCTTTGTGTAACCAAAGTGCCATGTGATAGGAACAGAAGAAATATATGCATTCACATACATAAAGACAATAATTACAGAAGAAAGATGCTATAAACACGGCACACACGGAATGCCTGAGAGGCCAGGAAAGCGGTCATCACCACATCCGTCACAGTCCTATAGTGTAACCCCCCCCCCAAAAAACAGTGCTTTACGCATGTCATGGTAAGTCAGTGATGCGGCCTTTACCCCTTCCATTGGTGGTACGTTGATCAGGCCCCCACCCCTTCCATTGGTGGTACGCGGATCAGGCCCCCACCCCTTCCGTAGGTAGTCAGTGGATAGGCTCCCACCCCTGCTTTTGTGGGTACGTGGATCGGCTCCCACCCTGCTGCGGTGGACAAGTGGATCAGGCCCCACCTCTGCCGTGGTGGACAAGTGGACAAGGCCCTACCTCTGCCGTGGTTGGCTAGTGAAGAAGCCCCCATTTTCTGCCATGATAACTAGGATGCTGTTTTACATTTCCACATCACGGCCCTTCACCGCATATACATCGCTCAGTAGGGAGTCCCAGCACACATGTCCAGTACTCATGGAAATGTCCTGATCTCCTTTTTCGATCGGGACCTTTCTCGATCATGTGACAGCCGTAACGTCGTGTCACGGTGGTCACATGACCCTAAATCCCGCCCTGCTTCCTGGCATCAGAAACCTCTTAAAGGGCCGGGAGGAGCCGGCTTGAAAGGGTTAATAATTGTACACCTCAGCGTTTTCACCTCACGTGGGAGTGACATCATCTCCCACCGACTAATGATGAGGTCTGAAGACTGGCACTCAGAAGATCATGCTGCTGCAATATTGCAGGACACCCAAGTATGGAGAATTTAGTTCCACTCCAACGGACAAACACGCATTGACTTGCATACAATGACTGCCATTCACTGACCTGCAGCGGCACAGACGGACGTCCAGACGTACACTAACCGACTGATGTAAACACCAGTGAGATGCAGACCAACAAACACTCTAGTATAGAGCAGATCACATACAAGATATAAAATGAGGCCTCCTACAAACTCACATCCAACAAGAGAAAAGCGATGACTAGCATCGAGTAGGTGAGGTTAGCATAGTTTAGTGTAGGTCCTGCCCTATTAGAGTCTACCTTGTCGTGGTGGGCAGGCTTGTTATCTTCTAGCCAAAAATGACAGATTGAATACTTCCCTGATGAAGACTTTCCTTTCTGGCCAGATGATATAACTAAAAGACTCTTTGTGTAACCAAAGTGCCATGTGATAGGAACAGAAGAAGTATATGCATTCACATACATAAAGACAATAATTACAGAAGAAAGATGCTATAAACACGGCACACACGGAATGCCTGAGAGGCCAGGAAAGCGGTCATCACCACATCCGTCACAGTCCTATAGTGTAACCCCCCCTCAAAAAAACAGTGCTTTACGCATGTCATGGTAAGTCAGTGATGCGGCCTTTACCCCTTCCATTGGTGGTACGTAGATCAGGCCCCCACCCCTTCCATTGGTGGTACGCGGATCAGGCCCCCACCCCTTCCGTAGGTAGTCAGTGGATAGGCTCCCACCCCTGCTTTTGTGGGTACGTGGATCGGCTCCCACCCTGCTGCGGTGGACAAGTGGATCAGGCCCCACCTCTGCCGTGGTGGACAAGTGGACAAGGCCCTACCTCTGCCGTGGTTGGCTAGTGAAGAAGCCCCCATTTTCTGCCATGATAACTAGGATGCTGTTTTACATTTCCACATCACGGCCCTTCACCGCATAGACATCGCTCAGTAGGGAGTCCCAGCACACATGTCCAGTACTCATGGAAAGATCCTGATCTCCTTTTTCGATCGGGACCTTTCTCGATCATGTGACAGCCGTAACGTCGTGTCACGGTGGTCACATGACCCTAAATCCCGCCCTGCTTCCTGGCATCAGAAACCTCTTAAAGGGCCGGGAGGAGCCGGCTTGAAAGGGTTAATAATTGTACACCTCAGCGTTTTCACCTCACGTGGGAGTGACATCATCTCCCACCGACTAATGATGAGGTCTGAAGACTGGCACTCAGAAGATCATGCTGCTGCAATATTGCCGGACACCCAAGTATGGAGAATTTAGTTCCACTCCAACGGACAAACACGCATTGACTTGCATACAATGACTGCCATTCACTGACCTGCAGCAGCACAGACGGACGTCCAGACGTACACTAACCGACTGATGTAAACACCAGTGAGATGCAGACCAACAAACACTCTAGTATAGAGCAGATCACATACAAGATATAAAATGAGGCCTCCCACAAACACACATCCAACAATAGAAAAGCGATGACTAGCATCGAGTAGGTGAGGTTAGCATAGTTTAGTGTAGGTCCTGCCCTATTAGAGTCTACCTTGTCGTGGTGGGCAGGCTTGTTATCTTCTAGCCAAAAATGACAGATTGAATACTTCCCTGATGAAGACTTTCCTTTCTGGCCAGATGATATAACTAAAAGACTCTTTGTGTAACCAAAGTGCCATGTGATAGGAACAGAAGAAGTATATGCATTCACATACATAAAGACAATAATTACAGAAGAAAGATGCTATAAACACGGCACACACGGAATGCCTGAGAGGCCAGGAAAGCGGTCATCACCACATCCGTCACAGTCCTATAGTGTAACCCCCCCCCCAAAAAACAGTGCTTTACGCATGTCATGGTAAGTCAGTGATGCGGCCTTTACCCCTTCCATTGGTGGTACGTAGATCAGGCCCCCACCCCTTCCATTGGTGGTACGCGGATCAGGCCCCCACCCCTTCCGTAGGTAGTCAGTGGATAGGCTCCCACCCCTGCTTTTGTGGGTACGTGGATCGGCTCCCACCCTGCTGCGGTGGACAAGTGGATCAGGCCCCACCTCTGCCGTGGTGGACAAGTGGACAAGGCCCTACCTCTGCCGTGGTTGGCTAGTGAAGAAGCCCCCATTTTCTGCCATGATAACTAGGATGCTGTTTTACATTTCCACATCACGGCCCTTCACCGCATATACATCGCTCAGTAGGGAGTCCCAGCACACATGTCCAGTACTCATGGAAAGGTCCTGATCTCCTTTTTCGATCGGGACCTTTCTCGATCATGTGACAGCCGTAACGTCGTGTCACGGTGGTCACATGACCCTAAATCCCGCCCTGCTTCCTGGCATCAGAAACCTCTTAAAGGGCCGGGAGGAGCCGGCTTGAAAGGGTTAATAATTGTACACCTCAGCGTTTTCACCTCACGTGGGAGTGACATCATCTCCCACCGACTAATGATGAGGTCTGAAGACTGGCACTCAGAAGATCATGCTGCTGCAATATTGCAGGACACCCAAGTATGGAGAATTTAGTTCCACTCCAACGGACAAACACGCATTGACTTGCATACAATGACTGCCATTCACTGACCTGCAGCGGCACAGACGGACGTCCAGACGTACACTAACCGACTGATGTAAACACCAGTGAGATGCAGACCAACAAACACTCTAGTATAGAGCAGATCACATACAAGATATAAAATGAGGCCTCCTACAAACACACATCCAACAATAGAAAAGCGATGACTAGCATCGAGTAGGTGAGGTTAGCATAGTTTAGTGTAGGTCCTGCCCTATTAGAGTCTACCTTGTCGTGGTGGGCAGGCTTGTTATCTTCTAGCCAAAAATGACAGATTGAATACTTCCCTGATGAAGACTTTCCTTTCTGGCCAGATGATATAACTAAAAGACTCTTTGTGTAACCAAAGTGCCATGTGATAGGAACAGAAGAAGTATATGCATTCACATACATAAAGACAATAATTACAGAAGAAAGATGCTATAAACACGGCACACACGGAATGCCTGAGAGGCCAGGAAAGCGGTCATCACCACATCCGTCACAGTCCTATAGTGTAACCCCCCCCCCAAAAAACAGTGCTTTACGCATGTCATGGTAAGTCAGTGATGCGGCCTTTACCCCTTCCATTGGTGGTATGTAGATCAGGCCCCCACCCCTTCCATTGGTGGTACGCGGATCAGGCCCCCACCCCTTCCGTAGGTAGTCAGTGGATAGGCTCCCACCCTTGCTTTTGTGGGTACGTGGATCGGCTCCCACCCTGCTGCGGTGGACAAGTGGATCAGGCCCCACCTCTGCCGTGGTGGACAAGTGGACAAGGCCCTACCTCTGCCGTGGTTGGCTAGTGAAGAAGCCCCCATTTTCTGCCATGATAACTAGGATGCTGTTTTACATTTCCACATCACGGCCCTTCACCGCATATACATCGCTCAGTAGGGAGTCCCAGCACACATGTCCAGTACTCATGGAAAGGTCCTGATCTCCTTTTTCGATCGGGACCTTTCTCGATCATGTGACAGCCGTAACGTCGTGTCACGGTGGTCACATGACCCTAAATCCCGCCCTGCTTCCTGGCATCAGAAACCTCTTAAAGGGCCGGGAGGAGCCGGCTTGAAAGGGTTAATAATTGTACACCTCAGCGTTTTCACCTCACGTGGGAGTGACATCATCTCCCACCGACTAATGATGAGGTCTGAAGACTGGCACTCAGAAGATCATGCTGCTGCAATATTGCAGGACACCCAAGTATGGAGAATTTAGTTCCACTCCAACGGACAAACACGCATTGACTTGCATACAATGACTGCCATTCACTGACCTGCAGCGGCACAGACGGACGTCCAGACGTACACTAACCGACTGATGTAAACACCAGTGAGATGCAGACCAACAAACACTCTAGTATAGAGCAGATCACATACAAGATATAAAATGAGGCCTCCTACAAACACACATCCAACAATAGAAAAGCGATGACTAGCATCGAGTAGGTGAGGTTAGCATAGTTTAGTGTAGGTCCTGCCCTATTAGAGTCTACCTTGTCGTGGTGGGCAGGCTTGTTATCTTCTAGCCAAAAATGACAGATTGAATACTTCCCTGATGAAGACTTTCCTTTCTGGCCAGATGATATAACTAAAAGACTCTTTGTGTAACCAAAGTGCCATGTGATAGGAACAGAAGAAGTATATGCATTCACATACATAAAGACAATAATTACAGAAGAAAGATGCTATAAACACGGCACACACGGAATGCCTGAGAGGCCAGGAAAGCGGTCATCACCACATCCGTCACAGTCCTATAGTGTAACCCCCCCCCCAAAAAACAGTGCTTTACGCATGTCATGGTAAGTCAGTGATGCGGCCTTTACCCCTTCCATTGGTGGTACGTAGATCAGGCCCCCACCGCTTCCATTGGTGGTACGCGGATCAGGCCCCCACCCCTTCCGTAGGTAGTCAGTGGATAGGCTCCCACCCCTGCTTTTGTGGGTACGTGGATCGGCTCCCACCCTGCTGCGGTGGACAAGTGGATCAGGCCCCACCTCTGCCATGGTGGACAAGTGGACAAGGCCCTACCTCTGCCGTGGTTGGCTAGTGAAGAAGCCCCCATTTTCTGCCATGATAACTAGGATGCTGTTTTACATTTCCACATCACGGCCCTTCACCGCATATACATCGCTCAGTAGGGAGTCCCAGCACACATGTCCAGTACTCATGGAAAGGTCCTGATCTCCTTTTTCGATCGGGACCTTTCTCGATCATGTGACAGCCGTAACGTCGTGTCACGGTGGTCACATGACCCTAAATCCCGCCCTGCTTCCTGGCATCAGAAACCTCTTAAAGGGCCGGGAGGAGCCGGCTTGAAAGGGTTAATAATTGTACACCTCAGCGTTTTCACCTCACGTGGGAGTGACATCATCTCCCACCGACTAATGATGAGGTCTGAAGACTGGCACTCAGAAGATCATGCTGCTGCAATATTGCAGGACACCCAAGTATGGAGAATTTAGTTCCACTCCAACGGACAAACACGCATTGACTTGCATACAATGACTGCCATTCACTGACCTGCAGCGGCACAGACGGACGTCCAGACGTACACTAACCGACTGATGTAAACACCAGTGAGATGCAGACCAACAAACACTCTAGTATAGAGCAGATCACATACAAGATATAAAATGAGGCCTCCTACAAACACACATCCAACAATAGAAAAGCGATGACTAGCATCGAGTAGGTGAGGTTAGCATAGTTTAGTGTAGGTCCTGCCCTATTAGAGTCTACCTTGTCGTGGTGGGCAGGCTTGTTATCTTCTAGCCAAAAATGACAGATTGAATACTTCCCTGATGAAGACTTTCCTTTCTGGCCAGATGATATAACTAAAAGACTCTTTGTGTAACCAAAGTGCCATGTGATAGGAACAGAAGAAGTATATGCATTCACATACATAAAGACAATAATTACAGAAGAAAGATGCTATAAACACGGCACACACGGAATGCCTGAGAGGCCAGGAAAGCGGTCATCACCACATCCGTCACAGTCCTATAGTGTAACCCCCCCTCAAAAAAACAGTGCTTTACGCATGTCATGGTAAGTCAGTGATGCGGCCTTTACCCCTTCCATTGGTGGTACGTAGATCAGGCCCCCACCCCTTCCATTGGTGGTACGCGGATCAGGCCCCCACCCCTTCCGTAGGTAGTCAGTGGATAGGCTCCCACCCCTGCTTTTGTGGGTACGTGGATCGGCTCCCACCCTGCTGCGGTGGACAAGTGGATCAGGCCCCATCTCTGCCGTGGTGGACAAGTGGACAAGGCCCTACCTCTGCCGTGGTTGGCTAGTGAAGAAGCCCCCATTTTCTGCCATGATAACTAGGATGCTGTTTTACATTTCCACATCACGGCCCTTCACCGCATAGACATCGCTCAGTAGGGAGTCCCAGCACACATGTCCAGTACTCATGGAAAGATCCTGATCTCCTTTTTCGATCGGGACCTTTCTCGATCATGTGACAGCCGTAACGTCGTGTCACGGTGGTCACATGACCCTAAATCCCGCCCTGCTTCCTGGCATCAGAAACCTCTTAAAGGGCCGGGAGGAGCCGGCTTGAAAGGGTTAATAATTGTACACCTCAGCGTTTTCACCTCACGTGGGAGTGACATCATCTCCCACCGACTAATGATGAGGTCTGAAGACTGGCACTCAGAAGATCATGCTGCTGCAATATTGCAGGACACCCAAGTATGGAGAATTTAGTTCCACTCCAACGGACAAACACGCATTGACTTGCATACAATGACTGCCATTCACTGACCTGCAGCAGCACAGACGGACGTCCAGACGTACACTAACCGACTGATGTAAACACCAGTGAGATGCAGACCAACAAACACTCTAGTATAGAGCAGATCACATACAAGATATAAAATGAGGCCTCCTACAAACACACATCCAACAATAGAAAAGCGATGACTAGCATCGAGTAGGTGAGGTTAGCATAGTTTAGTGTAGGTCCTGCCCCATTAGAGTCTACCTTGTCGTGGTGGGCAGGCTTGTTATCTTCTAGCCAAAAATGACAGATTGAATACTTCCCTGATGAAGACTTTCCTTTCTGGCCAGATGATATAACTAAAAGACTCTTTGTGTAACCAAAGTGCCATGTGATAGGAACAGAAGAAGTATATGCATTCACATACATAAAGACAATAATTACAGAAGAAAGATGCTATAAACACGGCACACACGGAATGCCTGAGAGGCCAGGAAAGCGGTCATCACCACATCCGTCACAGTCCTATAGTGTAAACCCCCCAAAAAAACAGTGCTTTACGCATGTCATGGTAAGTCAGTGATGCGGCCTTTACCCCTTCCATTGGTGGTACGTAGATCAGGCCCCCACCCCTTCCATTGGTGGTACGCGGATCAGGCCCCCACCCCTTCCGTAGGTAGTCAGTGGATAGGCTCCCACCCCTGCTTTTGTGGGTACGTGGATCGGCTCCCACCCTGCTGCGGTGGACAAGTGGATCAGGCCCCACCTCTGCCGTGGTGGACAAGTGGACAAGGCCCTACCTCTGCCGTGGTTGGCTAGTGAAGAAGCCCCCATTTTCTGCCATGATAACTAGGATGCTGTTTTACATTTCCACATCACGGCCCTTCACCGCATATACATCGCTCAGTAGGGAGTCCCAGCACACATGTCCAGTACTCATGGAAAGGTCCTGATCTCCTTTTTCGATCGGGACCTTTCTCGATCATGTGACAGCCGTAACGTCGTGTCACGGTGGTCACATGACCCTAAATCCCGCCCTGCTTCCTGGCATCAGAAACCTCTTAAAGGGCCGGGAGGAGCCGGCTTGAAAGGGTTAATAATTGTACACCTCAGCGTTTTCACCTCACGTGGGAGTGACATTATCTCCCACCGACTAATGATGAGGTCTGAAGACTGGCACTCAGAAGATCATGCTGCTGCAATATTGCAGGACACCCAAGTATGGAGAATTTAGTTCCACTCCAACGGACAAACACGCATTGACTTGCATACAATGACTGCCATTCACTGACCTGCAGCGGCACAGACGGACGTCCAGACGTACACTAACCGACTGATGTAAACACCAGTGAGATGCAGACCAACAAACACTCTAGTATAGAGCAGATCACATACAAGATATAAAATGAGGCCTCCTACAAACACACATCCAACAATAGAAAAGCGATGACTAGCATCGAGTAGGTGAGGTTAGCATAGTTTAGTGTAGGTCCTGCCCTATTAGAGTCTACCTTGTCGTGGTGGGCAGGCTTGTTATCTTCTAGCCAAAAATGACAGATTGAATACTTCCCTGATGAAGACTTTCCTTTCTGGCCAGATGATATAACTAAAAGACTCTTTGTGTAACCAAAGTGCCATGTGATAGGAACAGAAGAAGTATATGCATTCACATACATAAAGACAATAATTACAGAAGAAAGATGCTATAAACACGGCACACACGGAATGCCTGAGAGGCCAGGAAAGCGGTCATCACCACATCCGTTACAGTCCTATAGTGTAAACCCCCCCAAAAAAACAGTGCTTTACGCATGTCATGGTAAGTCAGTGATGCGGCCTTTACCCCTTCCATTGGTGGTACGTAGATCAGGCCCCCACCCCTTCCATTGGTGGTACGCGGATCAGGCCCCCACCCCTTCCGTAGGTAGTCAGTGGATAGGCTCCCACCCCTGCTTTTGTGGGTACGTGGATCGGCTCCCACCCTGCTGCGGTGGACAAGTGGATCAGGCCCCACCTCTGCCGTGGTGGACAAGTGGACAAGGCCCTACCTCTGCCGTGGTTGGCTAGTGAAGAAGCCCCCATTTTCTGCCATGATAACTAGGATGCTGTTTTACATTTCCACATCACGGCCCTTCACCGCATATACATCGCTCAGTAGGGAGTCCCAGCACACATGTCCAGTACTCATGGAAAGGTCCTGATCTCCTTTTTCGATCGGGACCTTTCTCGATCATGTGACAGCCGTAACGTCGTGTCACGGTGGTCACATGACCCTAAATCCCGCCCTGCTTCCTGGCATCAGAAACCTCTTAAAGGGCCGGGAGGAGCCGGCTTGAAAGGGTTAATAATTGTACACCTCAGCGTTTTCACCTCACGTGGGAGTGACATCATCTCCCACCGACTAATGATGAGGTCTGAAGACTGGCACTCAGAAGATCATGCTGCTGCAATATTGCCGGACACCCAAGTATGGAGAATTTAGTTCCACTCCAACGGACAAACACGCATTGACTTGCATACAATGACTGCCATTCACTGACCTGCAGCAGCACAGACAGACGTCCAGACGTACACTAACCGACTGATGTAAACACCAGTGAGATGCAGACCAACAAACACTCTGGTATAGAGCAGATCACATACAAGATATACAATGAGGCCTCCTACAAACACACATCCAACAATAGAAAAGCGATGACTAGCATCGAGTAGGTGAGGTTAGCATAGTTTAGTGTAGGTCCTGCCCTATTAGAGTCTACCTTGTCGTGGTGGGCAGGCTTGTTATCTTCTAGCCAAAAATGACAGATTGAATACTTCCCTGATGAAGACTTTCCTTTCTGGCCAGATGATATAACTAAAAGACTCTTTGTGTAACCAAAGTGCCATGTGATAGGAACAGAAGAAGTATATGCATTCACATACATAAAGACAATAATTACAGAAGAAAGATGCTATAAACACGGCACACACGGAATGCCTGAGAGGCCAGGAAAGCGGTCATCACCACATCCGTCACAGTCCTATAGTGTAACCCCCCCAAAAAAAACAGTGCTTTACGCATGTCATGGTAAGTCAGTGATGCTGCCTTTACCCCTTCCATTGGTGGTACGTAGATCAGGCCCCCACCCCTTCCATTGGTGGTACGCGGATCAGGCCCCCACCCCTTCCGTAGGTAGTCAGTGGATAGGCTCCCACCCCTGCTTTTGTGGGTACGTGGATCGGCTCCCACCCTGCTGCGGTGGACAAGTGGATCAGGCCCCACCTCTGCCGTGGTGGACAAGTGGACAAGGCCCTACCTCTGCCGTGGTTGGCTAGTGAAGAAGCCCCCATTTTCTGCCATGATAACTAGGATGCTGTTTTACATTTCCACATCACGGCCCTTCACCGCATATACATCGCTCAGTAGGGAGTCCCAGCACACATGTCCAGTACTCATGGAAAGGTCCTGATCTCCTTTTTCGATCGGGACCTTTCTCGATCATGTGACAGCCGTAACGTCGTGTCACGGTGGTCACATGACCCTAAATCCCGCCCTGCTTCCTGGCATCAGAAACCTCTTAAAGGGCCGGGAGGAGCCGGCTTGAAAGGGTTAATAATTGTACACCTCAGCGTTTTCACCTCACGTGGGAGTGACATCATCTCCCACCGACTAATGATGAGGTCTGAAGACTGGCACTCAGAAGATCATGCTGCTGCAATATTGCCGGACACCCAAGTATGGAGAATTTAGTTCCACTCCAACGGACAAACACGCATTGACTTGCATACAATGACTGCCATTCACTGACCTGCAGCAGCACAGACAGACGTCCAGACGTACACTAACCGACTGATGTAAACACCAGTGAGATGCAGACCAACAAACACTCTGGTATAGAGCAGATCACATACAAGATATACAATGAGGCCTCCTACAAACACACATCCAACAATAGAAAAGCGATGACTAGCATCGAGTAGGTGAGGTTAGCATAGTTTAGTGTAGGTCCTGCCCTATTAGAGTCTACCTTGTCGTGGTGGGCAGGCTTGTTATCTTCTAGCCAAAAATGACAGATTGAATACTTCCCTGATGAAGACTTTCCTTTCTGGCCAGATGATATAACTAAAAGACTCTTTGTGTAACCAAAGTGCCATGTGATAGGAACAGAAGAAATATATGCTTTTCATACATAAAGACAATAATTACAGAAGAAAGATGCTATAAACACGGCACACACGGAATGCCTGAGAGGCCAGGAAAGCGGTCATCACCACATCCGTCACAGTCCTATAGTGTAAACCCCCCCAAAAAAACAGTGCTTTACGCATGTCATGGTAAGTCAGTGATGCGGCCTTTACCCCTTCCATTGGTGGTACGTAGATCAGGCCCCCACCCCTTCCATTGGTGGTACGCGGATCAGGCCCCCACCCCTTCCGTAGGTAGTCAGTGGATAGGCTCCCACCCCTGCTTTTGTGGGTACGTGGATCGGCTCCCACCCTGCTGCGGTGGACAAGTGGATCAGGCCCCACCTCTGCCGTGGTGGACAAGTGGACAAGGCCCTACCTCTGCCGTGGTTGGCTAGTGAAGAAGCCCCCATTTTCTGCCATGATAACTAGGATGCTGTTTTACATTTCCACATCACGGCCCTTCACCGCATATACATCGCTCAGTAGGGAGTCCCAGCACACATGTCCAGTACTCATGGAAAGGTCCTGATCTCCTTTTTCGATCGGGACCTTTCTCGATCATGTGACAGCCGTAACGTCGTGTCACGGTGGTCACATGACCCTAAATCCCGCCCTGCTTCCTGGCATCAGAAACCTCTTAAAGGGCCGGGAGGAGTCGGCTTGAAAGGGTTAATAATTGTACACCTCAGCGTTTTCACCTCACGTGGGAGTGACATCATCTCCCACCGACTAATGATGAGGTCTGAAGACTGGCACTCAGAAGATCATGCTGCTGCAATATTGCCGGACACCCAAGTATGGAGAATTTAGTTCCACTCCAACGGACAAACACGCATTGACTTGCATACAATGACTGCCATTCACTGACCTGCAGCAGCACAGACGGACGTCCAGACGTACACTAACCGAATGATGTAAACACCAGTGAGATGCAGACCAACAAACACTCTAGTATAGAGCAGATCACATACAAGATATAAAATGAGGCCTCCTACAAACACACATCCAACAATAGAAAAGCGATGACTAGCATCGAGTAGGTGAGGTTAGCATTATTTAGTGTAGGTCCTGCCCTATTAGAGTCTACCTTGTCGTGGTGGGCAGGCTTGTTATCTTCTAGCCAAAAATGACAGATTGAATACTTCCCTGATGAAGACTTTCCTTTCTGGCCAGATGATATAACTAAAAGACTCTTTGTGTAACCAAAGTGCCATGTGATAGGAACAGAAGAAGTATATGCATTCACATACATAAAGACAATAATTACAGAAGAAAGATGCTATAAACACGGCACACACGGAATGCCTGAGAGGCCAGGAAAGCGGTCATCACCACATCCGTCACAGTCCTATAGTGTAACCCCCCCCAAAAAAACAGTGCTTTACGCATGTCATGGTAAGTCAGTGATGTGGCCTTTACCCCTTCCATTGGTGGTACGTAGATCAGGCCCCCACCCCTTCCATTGGTGGTACGCGGATCAGGCCCCCACCCCTTCCGTAGGTAGTCAGTGGATAGGCTCCCACCCCTGCTTTTGTGGGTACGTGGATCGGCTCCCACCCTGCTGCGGTGGACAAGTGGATCAGGCCCCACCTCTGCCGTGGTGGACAAGTGGACAAGGCCCTACCTCTGCCGTGGTTGGCTAGTGAAGAAGCCCCCATTTTCTGCCATAATAACTAGGATGCTGTTTTACATTTCCACATCACAGCCCTTCACCGCATATACATCGCTCAGTAGGGAGTCCCAGCACACATGTCCAGTACTCATGGAAAGGTCCTTATCTCCTTTTTCGATCGGGACCTTTCTCGATCATGTGACAGCCGTAACGTTGTGTCACGGTGGTCACATGACCCTAAATCCCGCCCTGCTTCCTGGCATCAGAAACCTCTTAAATGCCGGGAGGATCCGGCTTGAAAGGGTTAATAATTTTGCACCTCAGCGTTTTCACCTCACGTGGGAGTGACATCATCTCCCACCGACTAATGATGAGGTCTGAAGACTGGCACTCAGAAGATCATGCTGCTGCAATATTGCCGGACACCCAAGTATGGAGAATTTAGTTCCACTCCAACGGACAAACACGCATTGACTTGCATACAATGACTGCCATTCACTGACCTGCAGCAGCACAGACGGACGTCCAGACGTACACTAACCGAATGATGTAAACACCAGTGAGATGCAGACCAACAAACACTCTAGTATAGAGCAGATCACATACAAGATATAAAATGAGGCCTCCTACAAACACACATCCAACAATAGAAAAGCGATGACTAGCATCGAGTAGGTGAGGTTAGCATTATTTAGTGTAGGTCCTGCCCTATTAGAGTCTACCTTGTCGTGGTGGGCAGGCTTGTTATCTTCTAGCCAAAAATGACAGATTGAATACTTCCCTGATGAAGACTTTCCTTTCTGGCCAGATGATATAACTAAAAGACTCTTTGTGTAACCAAAGTGCCTTGTGATAGGAACAGAAGAAATATATGCATTCACATACATAAAGACAATAATTACAGAAGAAAGATGCTATAAACACGGCACACACGGAATGCCTGAGAGGCCAGGAAAGCGGTCATCACCACATCCGTCACAGTCCTATAGTGTAACCCCCCCAAAAAAAACAGTGCTTTACGCATGTCATGGTAAGTCAGTGATGCGGCCTTTACCCCTTCCATTGGTGGTACGTAGATCAGGCCCCCACCCCTTCCATTGGTGGTACGCGGATCAGGCCCCCACCCCTTCCGTAGGTAGTCAGTGGATAGGCTCCCACCCCTGCTTTTGTGGGTACGTGGATCGGCTCCCACCCTGCTGCGGTGGACAAGTGGATCAGGCCCCACCTCTGCCGTGGTGGACAAGTGGACAAGGCCCTACCTCTGCCGTGGTTGGCTAGTGAAGAAGCCCCCATTTTCTGCCATGATAACTAGGATGCTGTTTTACATTTCCACATCACGGCCCTTCACCGCATATACATCGCTCAGTAGGGAGTCCCAGCACACATGTCCAGTACTCATGGAAAGGTCCTGATCTCCTTTTTCGATCGGGACCTTTCTCGATCATGTGACAGCCGTAACGTCGTGTCACGGTGGTCACATGACCCTAAATCCCGCCCTGCTTCCTGGCATCAGAAACCTCTTAAAGGGCCGGGAGGAGCCGGCTTGAAAGGGTTAATAATTGTACACCTCAGCGTTTTCACCTCACGTGGGAGTGACATCATCTCCCACCGACTAATGATGAGGTCTGAAGACTGGCACTCAGAAGATCATGCTGCTGCAATATTGCCGGACACCCAAGTATGGAGAATTTAGTTCCACTCCAACGGACAAACACGCATTGACTTGCATATAATGACTGCCATTCACTGACCTGCAGCAGCACAGACAGACGTCCAGACGTACACTAACCGACTGATGTAAACACCAGTGAGATGCAGACCAACAAACACTCTAGTATAGAGCAGATCACATACAAGATATACAATGAGGCCTCCTACAAACACACATCCAACAATAGAAAAGCGATGACTAGCATCGAGTAGGTGAGGTTAGCATTATTTAGTGTAGGTCCTGCCCTATTAGAGTCTACCTTGTCGTGGTGGGCAGGCTTGTTATCTTCTAGCCAAAAATGACAGATTGAATACTTCCCTGATGAAGACTTTCCTTTCTGGCCAGATGATATAACTAAAAGACTCTTTGTGTAACCAAAGTGCCATGTGATAGGAACAGAAGAAGTATATGCATTCACATACATAAAGACAATAATTACAGAAGAAAGATGCTATAAACACGGCACACACGGAATGCCTGAGAGGCCAGGAAAGCGGTCATCACCACATCCGTCACAGTCCTATAGTGTAACCCCCCCAAAAAAAACAGTGCTTTACGCATGTCATGGTAAGTCAGTGATGCGGCCTTTACCCCTTCCATTGGTGGTACGTAGATCAGGCCCCCACCCCTTCCATTGGTGGTACGCGGATCAGGCCCCCACCCCTTCCATAGGTAGTCAGTGGATAGGCTCCCACCCCTGCTTTTGTGGGTACGTGGATCGGCTCCCACCCTGCTGCGGTGGACAAGTGGATCAGGCCCCACCTCTGCCGTGGTGGACAAGTGGACAAGGCCCTACCTCTGCCGTGGTTGGCTAGTGAAGAAGCCCCCATTTTCTGCCATGATAACTAGGATGCTGTTTTACATTTCCACATCACGGCCCTTCACCGCATATACATCGCTCAGTAGGGAGTCCCAGCACACATGTCCAGTACTCATGGAAAGGTCCTGATCTCCTTTTTCGATCGGGACCTTTCTCGATCATGTGACAGCCGTAACGTCGTGTCACGGTGGTCACATGACCCTACATCCCGCCCTGCTTCCTGGCATCAGAAACCTCTTAAAGGGCCGGGAGGAGTCGGCTTGAAAGGGTTAATAATTGTACACCTCAGCGTTTTCACCTCACTTGGGAGTGACATCATCTCCCACCGACTAATGATGAGGTCTGAAGACTGGCACTCAGAAGATCATGCTGCTGCAATATTGCCGGACACCCAAGTATGGAGAATTTAGTTCCACTCCAACGGACAAACACGCATTGACTTGCATACAATGACTGCCATTCACTGACCTACAGCAGCACAGACGGACGTCCAGACGTACACTAACCGACTGATGTAAACACCAGTGAGATGCAGACCAACAAACACTCTAGTATAGAGCAGATCACATACAAGATATAAAATGAGGCCTCCTACAAACACACATCCAACAATAGAAAAGCGATGACTAGCATCGAGTAGGTGAGGTTAGCATTATTTAGTGTAGGTCCTGCCCTATTAGAGTCTACCTTGTCGTGGTGGGCAGGCTTGTTATCTTCTAGCCAAAAATGACAGATTTAATACTTCCCTGATGAAGACTTTCCTTTCTGGCCAGATGATATAACTAAAAGACTCTTTGTGTAACCAACGTGCCATGTGATAGGAACAGAAGAAGTATATGCATTCACATACATAAAGACAATAATTACAGAAGAAAGATGCTATAAACACGGCACACACGGAATGCCTGAGAGGCCAGGAAAGCGGTCATCACCACATCCGTCACAGTCCTATAGTGTAACCCCCCCCAAAAAAACAGTGCTTTACGCATGTCATGGTAAGTCAGTGATGCGGCCTTTACCCCTTCCATTGGTGGTACGTAGATCAGGCCCCCACCCCTTCCATTGGTGGTACGCGGATCAGGCCCCCACCCCTTCCGTAGGTAGTCAGTGGATAGGCTCCCACCCCTGCTTTTGTGGGTACGTGGATCGGCTCCCACCCTGCTGCGGTGGACAAGTGGATCAGGCCCCACCTCTGCCGTGGTGGACAAGTGGACAAGGCCCTACCTCTGCCGTGGTTGGCTAGTGAAGAAGCCCCCATTTTCTGCCATGATAACTAGGATGCTGTTTTACATTTCCACATCACGGCCCTTCACCGCATATACATCGCTCAGTAGGGAGTCCCAGCACACATGTCCAGTACTCATGGAAAGGTCCTGATCTCCTTTTTCGATCGGGACCTTTCTCGATCATGTGACAGCCGTAACGTCGTGTCACGGTGGTCACATGACCCTAAATCCCGCCCTGCTTCCTGGCATCAGAAACCTCTTAAAGGGCCGGGAGGAGCCGGCTTGAAAGGGTTAATAATTGTACACCTCAGCGTTTTCACCTCACGTGGGAGTGACATCATCTCCCACCGACTAATGATGAGGTCTGAAGACTGGCACTCAGAAGATCATGCTGCTGCAATATTGCCGGACACCCAAGTATGGAGAATTTAGTTCCACTCCAACGGACAAACACGCATTGACTTGCATACAATGACTGCCATTCACTGACCTGCAGCAGCACAGACAGACGTCCAGAGGTACACTAACCGACTGATGTAAACACCAGTGAGATGCAGACCAACAAACACTCTAGTATAGAGCAGATCACATACAAGATATACAATGAGGCCTCCTACAAACACACATCCAACAATAGAAAAGCGATGACTAGCATCGAGTAGGTGAGGTTAGCATTATTTAGTGTAGGTCCTGCCCTATTAGAGTCTACCTTGTCGTGGTGGACAGGCTTGTTATCTTCTAGCCAAAAATGACAGATTGAATACTTCCCTGATGAAGACTTTCCTTTCTGGCCAGATGATATAACTAAAAGACTCTTTGTGTAACCAAAGTGCCATGTGATAGGAACAGAAGAAGTATATGCATTCACATACATAAAGACAATAATTACAGAAGAAAGATGCTATAAACACGGCACACACGGAATGCCTGAGAGGCCAGGAAAGCGGTCATCACCACATCCGTCACAGTCCTATAGTGTAACCCCCCCCAAAAAAACAGTGCTTTACGCATGTCATGGTAAGTCAGTGATGCGGCCTTTACCCCTTCCATTGGTGGTACGTAGATCAGGCCCCCACCCCTTCCATTGGTGGTACGCGGATCAGGCCCCCACCCCTTCCGTAGGTAGTCAGTGGATAGGCTCCCACCCCTGCTTTTGTGGGTATGTGGATCGGCTCCCACCCTGCTGCGGTGGACAAGTGGATCAGGCCCCACCTCTGCCGTGGTGGACAAGTGGACAAGGCCTTACCTCTGCCGTGGTTGGCTAGTGAAGAAGCCCCCATTTTCTGCCATGATAACTAGGATGCTGTTTTACATTTCCACATCACGGCCCTTCACCGCATATACATCGCTCAGTAGGGAGTCCCAGCACACATGTCCAGTACTCATGGAAAGGTCCTGATCTTCTTTTTCGATCGGGACCTTTCTCGATCATGTGACAGCCGTAACGTCGTGTCACGGTGGTCACATGACCCTAAATCCCGCCCTGCTTCCTGGCATCAGAAACCTCTTAAAGGGCCGGGAGGAGTCGGCTTGAAAGGGTTAATAATTGTACACCTCAGCGTTTTCACCTCACTTGGGAGTGACATCATCTCCCACCGACTAATGATGAGGTCTGAAGACTGGCACTCAGAAGATCATGCTGCTGCAATATTGCCGGACACCCAAGTATGGAGAATTTAGTTCCACTCCAACGGACAAACACGCATTGACTTGCATACAATGACTGCCATTCACTGACCTGCAGCAGCACAGACGGACGTCCAGACGTACACTAACCGACTGATGTAAACACCAGTGAGATGCAGACCAACAAACACTCTAGTATAGAGCAGATCACATACAAGATATAAAATGAGGCCTCCTACAAACACACATCCAACAATAGAAAAGCGATGACTAGCATCGAGTAGGTGAGGTTAGCATTATTTAGTGTAGGTCCTGCCCTATTAGAGTCTACCTTGTCGTGGTGGGCAGGCTTGTTATCTTCTAGCCAAAAATGACAGATTGAATACTTCCCTGATGAAGACTTTCCTTTCTGGCCAGATGATATAACTAAAAGATTCTTTGTGTAACCAAAGTGCCATGTGATAGGAACAGAAGGAGTATATGCATTCACATACATAAAGACAATAATTACAGAAGAAAGATGCTATAAACACGGCACACACGGAATGCCTGAGAGGCCATGAAAGCGTTCATCACCACATCCGTCACAGTCCTATGTATGGAGAATTTAGTTCCACTCCAATGGACAAACACGCATTGACTTGCATACAATGACTGCCATTCACTGACCTGCAGCAGCACAGACGGACGTCCAGATGTACACTAACCGACTGATGTAAACACCAGTGAGATGCAGACCAACAAACACTCTAGTATAGAGCAGATCACATACAAGATATAAAATGAGGCCTCCTACAAACACACATCCAACAATAGAAAAGCGATGACTAGCATCGAGTAGGTGAGGTTAGCATTATTTAGTGTAGGTCCTGCCCTATTAGAGTCTACCTTGTCGTGGTGGGCAGGCTTGTTATCTTCTAGCCAAAAATGACAGATTGAATACTTCCCTGATGAAGACTTTCCTTTCTGGCCAGATGATATAACTAAAAGATTCTTTGTGTAACCAAAGTGCCATGTGATAGGAACAGAAGGAGTATATGCATTCACATACATAAAGACAATAATTACAGAAGAAAGATGCTATAAACACGGCACACACGGAATGCCTGAGAGGCCATGAAAGCGGTCATCACCACATCCGTCACAGTCCTATAGTGTAAACCCCCCCAAAAAAACAGTGCTTTACGCATGTCATGGTAAGTCAGTGATGCGGCCTTTACCCCTTCCATTGGTGGTACGTAGATCAGGCCCCCACCCCTTCCATTGGTGGTACGCGGATCAGGCCCCCACCCCTTCCGTAGGTAGTCAGTGGATAGGCTCCCACCCCTGCTTTTGTGGGTACGTGGATCGGCTCCCACCCTGCTGCGGTGGACAAGTGGATCAGGCCCCACCTCTGCCGTGGTGGACAAGTGGACAAGGCCCTACTTCTGCCGTGGTTGGCTAGTGAAGAAGCCCCCATTTTCTGCCATGATAACTAGGATGCTGTTTTACATTTCCACATCACGGCCCTTCACCGCATATACATCGCTCAGTAGGGAGTCCCAGCACACATGTCCAGTACTCATGGAAAGGTCCTGATCTCCTTTTTCGATCGGGACCTTTCTCGATCATGTGACAGCCGTAACGTCGTGTCACGGTGGTCACATGACCCTAAATCCCGCCCTGCTTCCTGGCATCAGAAACCTCTTAAAGGGCCGGGAGGAGCCGGCTTGAAAGGGTTAATAATTGTACACCTCAGCGTTTTCACCTCACGTGGGAGTGACATCATCTCCCACCGACTAATGATGAGGTCTGAAGACTGGCACTCAGAAGATCATGCTGCTGCAATATTGCCGGACACCCAAGTATGGAGAATTTAGTTCCACTCCAACGGACAAACACGCATTGACTTGCATACAATGACTGCCATTCACTGACCTGCAGCAGCACAGACGGACGTCCAGACGTACACTAACCGACTGATGTAAACACCAGTGAGATGCAGACCAACAAACACTCTAGTATAGAGCAGATCACATACAAGATATAAAATGAGGCCTCCTACAAACACACATCCAACAATAGAAAAGCGATGACTAGCATCGAGTAGGTGAGGTTAGCATTATTTAGTGTAGGTCCTGCCCTATTAGAGTCTACCTTGTCGTGGTGGGCAGGCTTGTTATCTTCTAGCCAAAAATGACAGATTTAATACTTCCCTGATGAAGACTTTCCTTTCTGGCCAGATGATATAACTAAAAGACTCTTTGTGTAACCAACGTGCCATGTGATAGGAACAGAAGAAGTATATGCATTCACATACATAAAGACAATAATTACAGAAGAAAGATGCTATAAACACGGCACACACGGAATGCCTGAGAGGCCAGGAAAGCGGTCATCACCACATCCGTCACAGTCCTATAGTGTAACCCCCCCCAAAAAAACAGTGCTTTACGCATGTCATGGTAAGTCAGTGATGCGGCCTTTACCCCTTCCATTGGTGGTACGTAGATCAGGCCCCCACCCCTTCCATTGGTGGTACGCGGATCAGGCCCCCACCCCTTCCGTAGGTAGTCAGTGGATAGGCTCCCACCCCTGCTTTTGTGGGTACGTGGATCGGCTCCCACCCTGCTGCGGTGGACAAGTGGATCAGGCCCCACCTCTGCCGTGGTGGACAAGTGGACAAGGCCCTACCTCTGCCGTGGTTGGCTAGTGAAGAAGCCCCCATTTTCTGCCATGATAACTAGGATGCTGTTTTACATTTCCACATCACGGCCCTTCACCGCATATACATCGCTCAGTAGGGAGTCCCAGCACACATGTCCAGTACTCATGGAAAGGTCCTGATCTCCTTTTTCGATCGGGACCTTTCTCGATCATGTGACAGCCGTAACGTCGTGTCACGGTGGTCACATGACCCTAAATCCCGCCCTGCTTCCTGGCATCAGAAACCTCTTAAAGGGCCGGGAGGAGCCGGCTTGAAAGGGTTAATAATTGTACACCTCAGCGTTTTCACCTCACGTGGGAGTGACATCATCTCCCACCGACTAATGATGAGGTCTGAAGACTGGCACTCAGAAGATCATGCTGCTGCAATATTGCCGGACACCCAAGTATGGAGAATTTAGTTCCACTCCAACGGACAAACACGCATTGACTTGCATACAATGACTGCCATTCACTGACCTGCAGCAGCACAGACAGACGTCCAGAGGTACACTAACCGACTGATGTAAACACCAGTGAGATGCAGACCAACAAACACTCTAGTATAGAGCAGATCACATACAAGATATACAATGAGGCCTCCTACAAACACACATCCAACAATAGAAAAGCGATGACTAGCATCGAGTAGGTGAGGTTAGCATTATTTAGTGTAGGTCCTGCCCTATTAGAGTCTACCTTGTCGTGGTGGACAGGCTTGTTATCTTCTAGCCAAAAATGACAGATTGAATACTTCCCTGATGAAGACTTTCCTTTCTGGCCAGATGATATAACTAAAAGACTCTTTGTGTAACCAAAGTGCCATGTGATAGGAACAGAAGAAGTATATGCATTCACATACATAAAGACAATAATTACAGAAGAAAGATGCTATAAACACGGCACACACGGAATGCCTGAGAGGCCAGGAAAGCGGTCATCACCACATCCGTCACAGTCCTATAGTGTAACCCCCCCCAAAAAAACAGTGCTTTACGCATGTCATGGTAAGTCAGTGATGCGGCCTTTACCCCTTCCATTGGTGGTACGTAGATCAGGCCCCCACCCCTTCCATTGGTGGTACGCGGATCAGGCCCCCACCCCTTCCGTAGGTAGTCAGTGGATAGGCTCCCACCCCTGCTTTTGTGGGTACGTGGATCGGCTCCCACCCTGCTGCGGTGGACAAGTGGATCAGGCCCCACCTCTGCCGTGGTGGACAAGTGGACAAGGCCCTACCTCTGCCGTGGTTGGCTAGTGAAGAAGCCCCCATTTTCTGCCATGATAACTAGGATGCTGTTTTACATTTCCACATCACGGCCCTTCACCGCATATACATCGCTCAGTAGGGAGTCCCAGCACACATGTCCAGTACTCATGGAAAGGTCCTGATCTCCTTTTTCGATCGGGACCTTTCTCGATCATGTGACAGCCGTAACGTCGTGTCACGGTGGTCACATGACCCTAAATCCCGCCCTGCTTCCTGGCATCAGAAACCTCTTAAAGGGCCGGGAGGAGCCGGCTTGAAAGGGTTAATAATTGTACACCTCAGCGTTTTCACCTCACGTGGGAGTGACATCATCTCCCACCGACTAATGATGAGGTCTGAAGACTGGCACTCAGAAGATCATGCTGCTGCAATATTGCCGGACACCCAAGTATGGAGAATTTAGTTCCACTCCAACGGACAAACACGCATTGACTTGCATACAATGACTGCCATTCACTGACCTGCAGCAGCACAGACGGACGTCCAGACGTACACTAACCGACTGATGTAAACACCAGTGAGATGCAGACCAACAAACACTCTAGTATAGAGCAGATCACATACAAGATATAAAATGAGGCCTCCTACAAACACACATCCAACAATAGAAAAGCGATGACTAGCATCGAGTAGGTGAGGTTGGCATTGTTTAGTGTAGGTCCTGCCCTATTAGAGTCTACCTTGTCGTGGTGGGCAGGCTTGTTATCTTCTAGCCAAAAATGACAGATTGAATACTTCCCTGATGAAGACTTTCCTTTCTGGCCAGATGATATAACTAAAAGATTCTTTGTGTAACCAAAGTGCCATGTGATAGGAACAGAAGAAGTAAATGCATTCACATACATAAAGACAATAATTACAGAAGAAAGATGCTATAAACACGGCACACACGGAATGCCTGAGAGGCCATGAAAGCGGTCATCACCACATCCGTCACAGTCCTATAGTGTAAACCCCCCCAAAAAAACAGTGCTTTACGCATGTCATGGTAAGTCAGTGATGCGGCCTTTACCCCTTCCATTGGTGGTACGTAGATCAGGCCCCCACCCCTTCCATTGGTGGTACGCGGATCAGGCCCCCACCCCTTCCGTAGGTAGTCAGTGGATAGGCTCCCACCCCTGCTTTTGTGGGTACGTGGATCGGCTCCCACCCTGCTGCGGTGGACAAGTGGATCAGGCCCCACCTCTGCCGTGGTGGACAAGTGGACAAGGCCCTACCTCTGCCGTGGTTGGCTAGTGAAGAAGCCCCCATTTTCTGCCATGATAACTAGGATGCTGTTTTACATTTCCACATCACGGCCCTTCACCGCATATACATCGCTCAGTAGGGAGTCCCAGCACACATGTCCAGTACTCATGGAAAGGTCCTGATCTCCTTTTTCGATCGGGACCTTTCTCGATCATGTGACAGCCGTAACGTCGTGTCACGGTGGTCACATGACCCTAAATCCCGCCCTGCTTCCTGGCATCAGAAACCTCTTAAAGGGCCGGGAGGAGCCGGCTTGAAAGGGTTAATAATTGTACACCTCAGCGTTTTCACCTCACGTGGGAGTGACATCATCTCCCACCGACTAATGATGAGGTCTGAAGACTGGCACTCAGAAGATCATGCTGCTGCAATATTGCCGGACACCCAAGTATGGAGAATTTAGTTCCACTCCAATGGACAAACACGCATTGACTTGCATACAATGACTGCCATTCACTGACCTGCAGCAGCACAGACGGACGTCCAGATGTACACTAACCGACTGATGTAAACACCAGTGAGATGCAGACCAACAAACACTCTAGTATAGAGCAGATCACATACAAGATATAAAATGAGGCCTCCTACAAACACACATCCAACAATAGAAAAGCGATGACTAGCATCGAGTAGGTGAGGTTAGCATTATTTAGTGTAGGTCCTGCCCTATTAGAGTCTACCTTGTCGTGGTGGGCAGGCTTGTTATCTTCTAGCCAAAAATGACAGATTGAATACTTCCCTGATGAAGACTTTCCTTTCTGGCCAGATGATATAACTAAAAGACTCTTTGTGTAACCAAAGTGCCATGTGATAGGAACAGAAGTATATGCATTCACATACATAAAGACAATAATTACAGAAGAAAGATGCTATAAACACGGCACACACGGAATGCCTGAGAGGCCAGGAAAGCGGTCATCACCACATCCGTCACAGTCCTATAGTGTAACCCCCCCCAAAAAAACAGTGCTTTACGCATGTCATGGTAAGTCAGTGATGCGGCCTTTACCCCTTCCATTGGTGGTACGTAGATCAGGCCCCCACCCCTTCCATTGGTGGTACGCGGATCAGGCCCCCACCCCTTCCGTAGGTAGTCAGTGGATAGGCTCCCACCCCTGCTTTTGTGGGTATGTGGATCGGCTCCCACCCTGCTGCGGTGGACAAGTGGATCAGGCCCCACCTCTGCCGTGGTGGACAAGTGGACAAGGCCCTACCTCTGCCGTGGTTGGCTAGTGAAGAAGCCCCCATTTTCTGCCATGATAACTAGGATGCTGTTTTACATTTCCACATCACGGCCCTTCACCGCATATACATCGCTCAGTAGGGAGTCCCAGCACACATGTCCAGTACTCATGGAAAGGTCCTGATCTCCTTTTTCGATCGGGACCTTTCTCGATCATGTGACAGCCGTAACGTCGTGTCACGGTGGTCACATGACCCTAAATTCCGCCCTGCTTCCTGGCATCAGAAACCTCTTAAAGGGCCGGGAGGAGTCGGCTTGAAAGGGTTAATAATTGTACACCTCAGCGTTTTCACCTCACTTGGGAGTGACATCATCTCCCACCGACTAATGATGAGGTCTGAAGACTGGCACTCAGAAGATCATGCTGCTGCAATATTGCCGGACACCCAAGTATGGAGAATTTAGTTCCACTCCAACGGACAAACACGCATTGACTTGCATACAATGACTGCCATTCACTGACCTGCAGCAGCACAGACGGACGTCCAGACGTACACTAACCGACTGATGTAAACACCAGTGAGATGCAGACCAACAAACACTCTAGTATAGAGCAGATCACATACAAGATATAAAATGAGGCCTCCTACAAACACACATCCAACAATAGAAAAGCGATGACTAGCATCGAGTAGGTGAGGTTAGCATTATTTAGTGTAGGTCCTGCCCTATTAGAGTCTACCTTGTCGTGGTGGGCAGGCTTGTTATCTTCTAGCCAAAAATGACAGATTGAATACTTCCCTGATGAAGACTTTCCTTTCTGGCCAGATGATATAACTAAAAGATTCTTTGTGTAACCAAAGTGCCATGTGATAGGAACAGAAGGAGTATATGCATTCACATACATAAAGACAATAATTACAGAAGAAAGATGCTATAAACACGGCACACACGGAATGCCTGAGAGGCCATGAAAGCGGTCATCACCACATCCGTCACAGTCCTATAGTGTAAACCCCCCCAAAAAAACAGTGCTTTACGCATGTCATGGTAAGTCAGTGATGCGGCCTTTACCCCTTCCATTGGTGGTACGTAGATCAGGCCCCCACCCCTTCCATTGGTGGTACGCGGATCAGGCCCCCACCCCTTCCGTAGGTAGTCAGTGGATAGGCTCCCACCCCTGCTTTTGTGGGTACGTGGATCGGCTCCCACCCTGCTGCGGTGGACAAGTGGATCAGGCCCCACCTCTGCCGTGGTGGACAAGTGGACAAGGCCCTACCTCTGCCGTGGTTGGCTAGTGAAGAAGCCCCCATTTTCTGCCATGATAACTAGGATGCTGTTTTACATTTCCACATCACGGCCCTTCACCGCATATACATCGCTCAGTAGGGAGTCCCAGCACACATGTCCAGTACTCATGGAAAGGTCCTGATCTCCTTTTTCGATCGGGACCTTTCTCGATCATGTGACAGCCGTAACGTCGTGTCACGGTGGTCACATGACCCTAAATCCCGCCCTGCTTCCTGGCATCAGAAACCTCTTAAAGGGCCGGGAGGAGCCGGCTTGAAAGGGTTAATAATTGTACACCTCAGCGTTTTCACCTCACGTGGGAGTGACATCATCTCCCACCGACTAATGATGAGGTCTGAAGACTGGCACTCAGAAGATCATGCTGCTGCAATATTGCCGGACACCCAAGTATGGAGAATTTAGTTCCACTCCAACGGACAAACACGCATTGACTTGCATACAATGACTGCCATTCACTGACCTGCAGCAGCACAGACGGACGTCCAGACGTACACTAACCGACTGATGTAAACACCAGTCAGATGCAGACCAACAAACACTCTAGTATAGAGCAGATCACATACAAGATATAAAATGAGGCCTCCTACAAACACACATCCAACAATAGAAAAGCGATGACTAGCATCGAGTAGGTGAGGTTAGCATTATTTAGTGTAGGTCCTGCCCTATTAGAGTCTACCTTGTCGTGGTGGGCAGGCTTGTTATCTTCTAGCCAAAAATGACAGATTGAATACTTCCCTGATGAAGACTTTCCTTTCTGGCCAGAGGATATAACTAAAAGACTCTTTGTGTAACCAAAGTGCCATGTGATAGGAACAGAAGAAGTATATGCATTCACATACATAAAGACAATAATTACAGAAGAAAGATGCTATAAACACGGCACACACGGAATGCCTGAGAGGCCAGGAAAGCGGTCATCACCACATCCGTCACAGTCCTATAGTGTAACCCCCCCCAAAAAAACAGTGCTTTACGCATGTCATGGTAAGTCAGTGATGCGGCCTTTACCCCTTCCATTGGTGGTACGTAGATCAGGCCCCCACCCCTTCCATTGGTGGTACGCGGATCAGGCCCCCACCCCTTCCGTAGGTAGTCAGTGGATAGGCTCCCACCCCTGCTTTTGTGGGTACGTGGATCGGCTCCCACCCTGCTGCGGTGGACAAGTGGATCAGGCCCCACCTCTGCCGTGGTGGACAAGTGGACAAGGCCCTACCTCTGCCGTGGTTGGCTAGTGAAGAAGCCCCCATTTTCTGCCATGATAACTAGGATGCTGTTTTACATTTCCACATCACGGCCCTTCACAGCATATACATCGCTCAGTAGGGAGTCCCAGCACACATGTCCAGTACTCATGGAAAGGTCCTTATCTCCTTTTTCGATCGGGACCTTTCTCGATCATGTGACAGCCGTAACGTGTGTCACGGTGGTCACATGACCCTAAATCCCGCCCTGCTTCCTGGCATCAGAAACCTCTTAAAGGGCCGGGAGGAGCCGGCTTGAAAGGGTTAATAATTGTACACCTCAGCGTTTTCACCTCACGTGGGAGTGACATCATCTCCCACCGACTAATGATGAGGTCTGAAGACTGGCACTCAGAAGATCATGCTGCTGCAATATTGCCGGACACCCAAGTATGGAGAATTTAGTTCCACTCCAACGGACAAACACGCATTGACTTGCATACAATGACTGCCATTCACTGACCTGCAGCAGCACAGACGGACGTCCAGACGTACACTAACCGACTGATGTAAACACCAGTGAGATGCAGACCAACAAACACTCTAGTATAGAGCAGATCACATACAAGATATAAAATGAGGCCTCCTACAAACACACATCCAACAATAGAAAAGCGATGACTAGCATCGAGTAGGTGAGGTTAGCATTATTTAGTGTAGGTCCTGCCCTATTAGAGTCTACCTTGTCGTGGTGGGCAGGCTTGTTATCTTCTAGCCAAAAATGACAGATTGAATACTTCCCTGATGAAGACTTTCCTTTCTGGCCAGATGATATAACTAAAAGACTCTTTGTGTAACCAAAGTGCCATGTGATAGGAACAGAAGAAGTATATGCATTCACATACATAAAGACAATAATTACAGAAGAAAGATGCTATAAACACGGCACACACGGAATGCCTGAGAGGCCAGGAAAGCGGTCATCACCACATCCGTCACAGTCCTATAGTGTAACCCCCCCCAAAAAAACAGTGCTTTACGCATGTCATGGTAAGTCAGTGATGCGGCCTTTACCCCTTCCATTGGTGGTACGTAGATCAGGCCCCCACCCCTTCCATTGGTGGTACGCGGATCAGGCCCCCACCCCTTCCGTAGGTAGTCAGTGGATAGGCTCCCACCCCTGCTTTTGTGGGTACGTGGATCGGCTCCCACCCTGCTGCGGTGGACAAGTGGATCAGGCCCCACCTCTGCCGTGGTGGACAAGTGGACAAGGCCCTACCTCTGCCGTGGTTGGCTAGTGAAGAAGCCCCCATTTTCTGCCATGATAACTAGGATGCTGTTTTACATTTCCACATCACGGCCCTTCACCGCATATACATCGCTCAGTAGGGAGTCCCAGCACACATGTCCAGTACTCATGGAAAGGTCCTGATCTCCTTTTTCGATCGGGACCTTTCTCGATCATGTGACAGCCGTAACGTCGTGTCACGGTGGTCACATGACCCTAAATCCCGCCCTGCTTCCTGGCATCAGAAACCTCTTAAAGGGCCGGGAGGAGCCGGCTTGAAAGGGTTAATAATTGTACACCTCAGCGTTTTCACCTCACGTGGGAGTGACATCATCTCCCACCGACTAATGATGAGGTCTGAAGACTGGCACTCAGAAGATCATGCTGCTGCAATATTGCCGGACACCCAAGTATGGAGAATTTAGTTCCACTCCAACGGACAAACACGCATTGACTTGCATACAATGACTGCCATTCACTGACCTGCAGCAGCACAGACGGACGTCCAGACGTACACTAACCGACTGATGTAAACACCAGTGAGATGCAGACCAACAAACACTCTAGTATAGAGCAGATCACATACAAGATATAAAATGAGGCCTCCTACAAACACACATCCAACAATAGAAAAGCGATGACTAGCATCGAGTAGGTGAGGTTAGCATTATTTAGTGTAGGTCCTGCCCTATTAGAGTCTACCTTGTCGTGGTGGGCAGGCTTGTTATCTTCTAGCCAAAAATGACAGATTGAATACTTCCCTGATGAAGACTTTCCTTTCTGGCCAGAGGATATAACTAAAAGACTCTTTGTGTAACCAAAGTGCCATGTGATAGGAACAGAAGAAGTATATGCATTCACATACATAAAGACAATAATTACAGAAGAAAGATGCTATAAACACGGCACACACGGAATGCCTGAGAGGCCAGGAAAGCGGTCATCACCACATCCGTCACAGTCCTATAGTGTAACCCCCCCCAAAAAAACAGTGCTTTACGCATGTCATGGTAAGTCAGTGATGCGGCCTTTACCCCTTCCATTGGTGGTACGTAGATCAGGCCCCCACCCCTTCCATTGGTGGTACGCGGATCAGGCCCCCACCCCTTCCGTAGGTAGTCAGTGGATAGGCTCCCACCCCTGCTTTTGTGGGTACGTGGATCGGCTCCCACCCTGCTGCGGTGGACAAGTGGATCAGGCCCCACCTCTGCCGTGGTGGACAAGTGGACAAGGCCCTACCTCTGCCGTGGTTGGCTAGTGAAGAAGCCCCCATTTTCTGCCATGATAACTAGGATGCTGTTTTACATTTCCACATCACGGCCCTTCACAGCATATACATCGCTCAGTAGGGAGTCCCAGCACACATGTCCAGTACTCATGGAAAGGTCCTTATCTCCTTTTTCGATCGGGACCTTTCTCGATCATGTGACAGCCGTAACGTCGTGTCACGGTGGTCACATGACCCTAAATCCCGCCCTGCTTCCTGGCATCAGAAACCTCTTAAAGGGCCGGGAGGAGCCGGCTTGAAAGGGTTAATAATTGTACACCTCAGCGTTTTCACCTCACGTGGGAGTGACATCATCTCCCACCGACTAATGATGAGGTCTGAAGACTGGCACTCAGAAGATCATGCTGCTGCAATATTGCCGGACACCCAAGTATGGAGAATTTAGTTCCACTCCAACGGACAAACACGCATTGACTTGCATACAATGACTGCCATTCACTGACCTGCAGCAGCACAGACGGACGTCCAGACGTACACTAACCGACTGATGTAAACACCAGTGAGATGCAGACCAACAAACACTCTAGTATAGAGCAGATCACATACAACATATAAAATGAGGCCTCCTACAAACACACATCCAACAATAGAAAAGCGATGACTAGCATCGAGTAGGTGAGGTTAGCATTATTTAGTGTAGGTCCTGCCCTATTAGAGTCTACCTTGTCGTGGTGGGCAGGCTTGTTATCTTCTAGCCAAAAATGACAGATTGAATACTTCCCTGATGAAGACTTTCCTTTCTGGCCAGAGGATATAACTAAAAGACTCTTTGTGTAACCAAAGTGCCATGTGATAGGAACAGAAGAAGTATATGCATTCACATACATAAAGACAATAATTACAGAAGAAAGATGCTATAAACACGGCACACACGGAATGCCTGAGAGGCCAGGAAAGCGGTCATCACCACATCCGTCACAGTCCTATAGTGTAACCCCCCCCAAAAAAACAGTGCTTTACGCATGTCATGGTAAGTCAGTGATGCGGCCTTTACCCCTTCCATTGGTGGTACGTAGATCAGGCCCCCACCCCTTCCATTGGTGGTACGCGGATCAGGCCCCCACCCCTTCCGTAGGTAGTCAGTGGATAGGCTCCCACCCCTGCTTTTGTGGGTACGTGGATCGGCTCCCACCCTGCTGCGGTGGACAAGTGGATCAGGCCCCACCTCTGCCGTGGTGGACAAGTGGACAAGGCCCTACCTCTGCCGTGGTTGGCTAGTGAAGAAGCCCCCATTTTCTGCCATGATAACTAGGATGCTGTTTTACATTTCCACATCACGGCCCTTCACCGCATATACATCGCTCAGTAGGGAGTCCCAGCACACATGTCCAGTACTCATGGAAAGGTCCTGATCTCCTTTTTCGATCGGGACCTTTCTCGATCATGTGACAGCCGTAACGTCGTGTCACGGTGGTCACATGACCCTAAATCCCGCCCTGCTTCCTGGCATCAGAAACCTCTTAAAGGGCCGGGAGGAGCCGGCTTGAAAGGGTTAATAATTGTACACCTCAGCGTTTTCACCTCACGTGGGAGTGACATCATCTCCCACCGACTAATGATGAGGTCTGAAGACTGGCACTCAGAAGATCATGCTGCTGCAATATTGCCGGACACCCAAGTATGGAGAATTTAGTTCCACTCCAACGGACAAACACGCATTGACTTGCATACAATGACTGCCATTCACTGACCTGCAGCAGCACAGATGGACGTCCAGACGTACACTAACCGACTGATGTAAACACCAGTGAGATGCAGACCAACAAACACTCTAGTATAGAGCAGATCACATGCAAGATATAAAATAAGGCCTCCTACAAACACACATCCAACAATAGAAAAGCGATGACTAGCATCGAGTAGGTGAGGTTAGCATAGTTTAGTGTAGGTCCTGCCCTATTAGAGTCTACCTTGTCGTGGTGGGCAGGCTTGTTATCTTCTAGCCAAAAATGACAGATTGAATACTTCCCTGATGAAGACTTTCCTTTCTGGCCAGATGATATAACTAAAAGACTCTTTGTGTAACCAAAGTGCCATGTGATAGGAACAGAAGAAGTATATGCATTCACATACATAAAGACAATAATTACAGAAGAAAGATGCTATAAACACGGCACACACGGAATGCCTGAGAGGCTAGGAAAGCGGTCATCACCACATCCGTCACAGTCCTATAGTGTAAACCCCCCCAAAAAAACAGTGCTTTACGCATGTCATGGTAAGTCAGTGATGCGGCCTTTACCCCTTCCATTGGTGGTATGTAGATCAGGCCCCCACCCCGTCCATTGGTGGTACGCGGATCAGGCCCCCACCCCTTCCGTAGGTAGTCAGTGGATAGGCTCCCACCCCTGCTTTTGTGGGTACGTGGATCGGCTCCCACCCTGCTGCGGTGGACAAGTGGATCAGGCCCCACCTCTGCCGTGGTGGACAAGTGGACAAGGCCCTACCTCTGCCGTGGTTGGCTAGTGAAGAAGCCCCCATTTTCTGCCATGATAACTAGGATGCTGTTTTACATTTCCACATCACGGCCCTTCACCGCATATACATCGCTCAGTAGGGAGTCCCAGCACACATGTCCAGTACTCATGGAAAGGTCCTGATCTCCTTTTTCGATCGGGACCTTTCTCGATCATGTGACAGCCGTAACGTCGTGTCACGGTGGTCACATGACCCTAAATCCCGCCCTGCTTCCTGGCATCAGAAACCTCTTAAAGGGCCGGGAGGAGCCGGCTTGAAAGGGTTAATAATTGTACACCTCAGCGTTTTCAGCTCACGTGGGAGTGACATCATCTCCCACCGACTAATGATGAGGTCTGAAGACTGGCACTCAGAAGATCATGCTGCTGCAATATTGCCGGACACCCAAGTATGGAGAATTTAGTTCCACTCCAACGGACAAACACGCATTGACTTGCATACAATGACTGCCATTCACTGACCTGCAGCAGCACAGACGGACGTCCAGACGTACACTAACCGACTGATGTAAACACCAGTGAGATGCAGACCAACAAACACTCTAGTATAGAGCAGATCACATACAAGATATAAAATGAGGCCTCCTACAAACACACATCCAACAATAGAAAAGCGATGACTAGCATCGAGTAGGTGAGGTTAGCATTATTTAGTGTAGGTCCTGCCCTATTAGAGTCTACCTTGTCGTGGTGGGCAGGCTTGTTATCTTCTAGCCAAAAATGACAGATTGAATACTTCCCTGATGAAGACTTTCCTTTCTGGCCAGAGGATATAACTAAAAGACTCTTTGTGTAACCAAAGTGCCATGTGATAGGAACAGAAGAAGTATATGCATTCACATACATAAAGACAATAATTACAGAAGAAAGATGCTATAAACACGGCACACACGGAATGCCTGAGAGGCCAGGAAAGCGGTCATCACCACATCCGTCACAGTCCTATAGTGTAACCCCCCCCAAAAAAACAGTGCTTTACGCATGTCATGGCAAGTCAGTGATGCGGCCTTTACCCCTTCCATTGGTGGTACGTAGATCAGGCCCCCACCCCTTCCATTAGTGGTACGCCGATCAGGCCCCCACCCCTTCCGTAGGTAGTCAGTGGATAGGCTCCCACCCCTGCTTTTGTGGGTACGTGGATCGGCTCCCACCCTGCTGCGGTGGACAAGTGGATCAGGCCCCACCTCTGCCGTGGTGGACAAGTGGACAAGGCCCTACCTCTGCCGTGGTTGGCTAGTGAAGAAGCCCCCATTTTCTGCCATGATAACTAGGATGCTGTTTTACATTTCCACATCACGGCCCTTCACCGCATATACATCGCTCAGTAGGGAGTCCCAGCACACATGTCCAGTACTCATGGAAAGGTCCTGATCTCCTTTTTCGATCGGGACCTTTCTCGATCATGTGACAGCCGTAACGTCGTGTCACGGTGGTCACATGACCCTAAATCCCGCCCTGCTTCCTGGCATCAGAAACCTCTTAAAGGGCCGGGAGGAGTCGGCTTGAAAGGGTTAATAATTGTACACCTCAGCGTTTTCACCTCACTTGGGAGTGACATCATCTCCCACCGACTAATGATGAGGTCTGAAGACTGGCACTCAGAAGATCATGCTGCTGCAATATTGCCGGACACCCAAGTATGGAGAATTTAGTTCCACTCCAACGGACAAACACGCATTGACTTGCATACAATGACTGCCATTCACTGACCTGCAGCAGCACAGACGGACGTCCAGACGTACACTAACCGACTGATGTAAACACCAGTGAGATGCAGACCAACAAACACTCTAGTATAGAGCAGATCACATACAAGATATAAAATGAGGCCTCCTACAAACACACATCCAACAATAGAAAAGCGATGACTAGCATCGAGTAGGTGAGGTTAGCATAGTTTAGTGTAGGTCCTGCCCTATTAGAGTCTACCTTGTCGTGGTGGGCAGGCTTGTTATCTTCTAGCCAAAAATGACAGATTGAATACTTCCCTGATGAAGACTTTCCTTTCTGGCCAGAGGATATAACTAAAAGACTCTTTGTGTAACCAAAGTGCCATGTGATAGGAACAGAAGAAGTATATGCATTCACATACATAAAGACAATAATTACAGAAGAAAGATGCTATAAACACGGCACACACGGAATGCCTGAGAGGCCAGGAAAGCGGTCATCACCACATCCGTCACAGTCCTATAGTGTAACCCCCCCCAAAAAAACAGTGCTTTACGCATGTCATGGTAAGTCAGTGATGCGGCCTTTACCCCTTCCATTGGTGGTACGTAGATCAGGCCCCCACCCCTTCCATTGGTGGTACGCGGATCAGGCCCCCACCCCTTCCGTAGGTAGTCAGTGGATAGGCTCCCACCCCTGCTTTTGTGGGTACGTGGATCGGCTCCCACCCTGCTGCGGTGGACAAGTGGATCAGGCCCCACCTCTGCCGTGGTGGACAAGTGGACAAGGCCCTACCTCTGCCGTGGTTGGCTAGTGAAGAAGCCCCCATTTTCTGCCATGATAACTAGGATGCTGTTTTACATTTCCACATCACGGCCCTTCACCGCATATACATCGCTCAGTAGGGAGTCCCAGCACACATGTCCAGTACTCATGGAAAGGTCCTGATCTCCTTTTTCGATCGGGACCTTTCTCGATCATGTGACAGCCTTAACGTCGTGTCACGGTGGTCACATGACCCTAAATCCCGCCCTGCTTCCTGGCATCAGAAACCTCTTAAAGGGCCGGGAGGAGCCGGCTTGAAAGGGTTAATAATTGTACACCTCAGCGTTTTCACCTCACGTGGGAGTGACATCATCTCCCACCGACTAATGATGAGGTCTGAAGACTGGCACTCAGAAGATCATGCTGCTGCAATATTGCCGGACAGCCAAGTATGGAGAATGTAGTTCCACTCCAACGGACAAACACGCATTGACTTGCATACAATGACTGCCATTCACTGACCTGCAGCAGCACAGACGGATGTCCAGACGTACACTAACCGACTGATGTAAACACCAGTGAGATGCAGACCAACAAACACTCTAGTATAGAGCAGATCACATACAAGATATAAAATGAGGCCTCCTACAAACACACATCCAACAATAGAAAAGCGATGACTAGCATCGAGTAGGTGAGGTTAGCATAGTTTAGTGTAGGTCCTGCCCTATTAGAGTCTACCTTGTCGTGGTGGGCAGGCTTGTTATCTTCTAGCCAAAAATGACAGATTGAATACTTCCCTGATGAAGACTTTCCTTTCTGGCCAGATGATATAACTAAAAGACTCTTTGTGTAACCAAAGTGCCATGTGATAGGAACAGAATAAGTATATGCATTCACATACATAAAGACAATAATTACAGAAGAAAGATGCTATAAACACGGCACACACGGAATGCCTGAGAGGCCAGGAAAGCGGTCATCACCACATCCGTCACAGTCCTATAGTGTAACCCCCCCCAAAAAAACAGTGCTTTACGCATGTCATGGTAAGTCAGTGATGCGGCCTTTACCCCTTCCATTGGTGGTACGTAGATCAGGCCCCCACCCCTTCCATTGGTGGTACGCGGATCAGGCCCCCACCCCTTCCGTAGGTAGTCAGTGGATAGGCTCCCACCCCTGCTTTTGTGGGTACGTGGATCGGCTCCCACCCTGCTGCGGTGGACAAGTGGATCAGGCCCCACCTCTGCCGTGGTGGACAAGTGGACAAGGCCCTACCTCTGCCGTGGTTGGCTAGTGAAGAAGCCCCCATTTTCTGCCATGATAACTAGGATGCTGTTTTACATTTCCACATCACGGCCCTTCACCGCATATACATCGCTCAGTAGGGAGTCCCAGCACACATGTCCAGTACTCATGGAAAGGTCCTGATCTCCTTTTTCGATCGGGACCTTTCTCGATCATGTGACAGCCTTAACGTCGTGTCACGGTGGTCACATGACCCTAAATCCCGCCCTGCTTCCTGGCATCAGAAACCTCTTAAAGGGCCGGGAGGAGCCGGCTTGAAAGGGTTAATAATTGTACACCTCAGCGTTTTCACCTCACGTGGGAGTGACATCATCTCCCACCGACTAATGATGAGGTCTGAAGACTGGCACTCAGAAGATCATGCTGCTGCAATATTGCCGGACAGCCAAGTATGGAGAATGTAGTTCCACTCCAACGGACAAACACGCATTGACTTGCATACAATGACTGCCATTCACTGACCTGCAGCAGCACAGACGGATGTCCAGACGTACACTAACCGACTGATGTAAACACCAGTGAGATGCAGACCAACAAACACTCTAGTATAGAGCAGATCACATACAAGATATAAAATGAGGCCTCCTACAAACACACATCCAACAATAGAAAAGCGATGACTAGCATCGAGTAGGTGAGGTTAGCATAGTTTAGTGTAGGTCCTGCCCTATTAGAGTCTACCTTGTCGTGGTGGGCAGGCTTGTTATCTTCTAGCCAAAAATGACAGATTGAATACTTCCCTGATGAAGACTTTCCTTTCTGGCCAGATGATATAACTAAAAGACTCTTTGTGTAACCAAAGTGCCATGTGATAGGAACAGAAGAAATATATGCATTCACATACATAAAGACAATAATTACAGAAGAAAGATGCTATAAACACGGCACACACGGAATGCCTGAGAGGCCAGGAAAGCGGTCATCACCACATCCGTCACAGTCCTATAGTGTAACCCCCCCCAAAAAAACAGTGCTTTACGCATGTCATGGTAAGTCAGTGATGCGGCCTTTACCCCTTCCATTGGTGGTACGTAGATCAGGCCCCCACCCCTTCCATTGGTGGTACGCGGATCAGGCCCCCACCCCTTCCGTAGGTAGTCAGTGGATAGGCTCCCACCCCTGCTTTTGTGGGTACGTGGATCGGCTCCCACCCTGCTGCGGTGGACAAGTGGATCAGGCCCCACCTCTGCCGTGGTGGACAAGTGGACAAGGCCCTACCTCTGCCGTGGTTGGCTAGTGAAGAAGCCCCCATTTTCTGCCATGATAACTAGGATGCTGTTTTACATTTCCACATCACGGCCCTTCACCGCATATACATTGCTCAGTAGGGAGTCCCAGCACACATGTCCAGTACTCATGGAAAGGTCCTGATCTCCTTTTTCGATCGGGACCTTTCTCGATCATGTGACAGCCGTAACGTCGTGTCACGGTGGTCACATGACCCTAAATCCCGCCCTGCTTCCTGGCATCAGAAACCTCTTAAAGGGCCGGGAGGAGCCGGCTTGAAAGGGTTAATAATTGTACACCTCAGCGTTTTCACCTCACGTGGGAGTGACATCATCTCCCACCGACTAATGATGAGGTCTGAAGACTGGCACTCAGAAGATCATGCTGCTGCAATATTGCCGGACACCCAAGTATGGAGAATTTAGTTCCACTCCAACGGACAAACACGCATTGACTTGCATACAATGACTGCCATTCACTGACCTGCAGCAGCACAGACGGACGTCCAGACGTACACTAAGCGACTGATGTAAACACCAGTGAGATGCAGACCAACAAACACTCTAGTATAGAGCAGATCACATACAAGATATAAAATGAGGCCGGGGGCGTGGTCTGCCGCGGCTGGAAGATGGCCGCATAGTGATGGAGCTCCCGCCGGTCGGATCCCTCTGAATCGCCGCACTACGGAGCGGGGTGAGAGAGAGCTGCCACGATATGGGGAAGCATGACCGGACCTCATCCGGTGCCCGATCGCGCTCCCCACGGAGCCAGGGGGTGCAGGGGAGGCACATACAGGAGCTCTTCCGCTCCCAGCAGCACAGGGACGGGCCGCAGCCATCTCCTTCTCCTTCTCCTGCTGCTTCCCCCTCCCCCCCCCTCTCTACGGCTGCTGACACTATTAACCCTCCCTGCTCTGATATGCAGGCAGCCCCAGACACAGTGCCTCAGCATGATGTCCCCTCTGCCTCACAATCTCTGTCCCTAAGGGATCTTCAGGCTGTGGCAGCTGACATTAAGGCCACCCTGACAGCCACACTCACTGCAGCATTGGGGGAGCTGCATAATGATTTAAGGGCCATGGGTTCGCGATTGGAACACGTGGAATCCGCATCCAGGCAAACTGGATCCGCCATTATTGATTTACAACATCAGTCATCGGTGCACGCTTCCACTATCAGAGAACTACACAGGCATATTGAGGATTTAGATAACCGTGGCCGCAGGCGTAATATCAGAATCCGCGGTCTCCCAGAATCAGTAGAACATGCCGATATTCCCAAAGCAGCAATGGCCATATTCAATAACCTCCTTGGTCGCCCGCCAGTAACCCCGATTGACATCGAACGTGTGCACAGAGCGATCCGCCCCAGGAGGGGAGACGCAGACCCACCCAGGGATATCGTTTGCTGCCTAGTCAGCTTCCCGCTCAAAGAAGATGTCCTCCGCTGTGCTAGAGACAGAGGGCGCCTTTTATATGAGGGGACAGAAATACAACTTTTTCAGGACTTATCCAGCACCACCCTACGCCAGCGGCGCGCTTTACGCCCTCTTCTGGATACGCTACGTTCGCGTAGCATTCCGTACCGATGGAGGTTCCCCTTCTGTCTCTCTGTACAGGTTGGTGGTCGCTCTCACAACCTGCGAACCCCTGAAGAACTGCCCTCTTTCTGTGCCTCCATAGACATCCCGCTGATTGACCTGCCTGATTGGTACAGCTCCATGAGACTACCGCTATCCCAGGATTTGGTGGCCGAGGATAGTGCTATGGAATGGCGCGGCCAGTCTTATCGTAGAGGGCGGATGGCCCCATCGACCCCTCCGAGACCCCTCATAGGGGACGCCACGACTACCTTTAGCCCGACGGCCTCTCCAGCGCATAGGAGGCCACGACGCGAAACCTAATGGTCCCTGTCCTTCCCTCAACACTGCTTCTTCGATGCATACACTGCTGAGTGTTTACGTTCTACTGCGACTGCACACCTTTTTTCATCCACTCGCCCCATATGTTCCAGTTGTGCACTGGCGCTCTATGATCAATGCTCGTCGGACTCCTACTTTACTGCCTTTCCTACTTGTTCGTCAAGATGACAGCCTGCGATTCCTGGGACTCTGTCACTATCCTGTACGAAAAATTTTGGGCCTCCACAGTTCCTTCCTGCCTTCCAAGAGCGAGTCCTCCGCCTCCAGTTGGCTATCGATTTGTGCCGTCTTCCAGCCTTCTATCTCCAATTACCATTTGGATGCATCCTGGGCAATGAAGGTCCTCCAGCCTCGTCTTCCTGGCAAGCTCTGAACTTCGCCCTCATGTCTTTGCGGACGTCCTGCTGCTCGCTTGGGGCTGTTCTGTTCTGTGATGATTTGTTCACCCCCCCCACCCTCTCCGTGGACATTGGAACGCCTGGCCTTCCCATTCCTTCGGAAGTGATTCCTGCTCCATTTGTAACGTATATTTTATATTTTCTGTGTGCATATGTTAGTGTCTTTCTTATTCCGCCGGGGGGTGGTCTGCGGGGAGGTGTGTATTGTAGGCGGGGACGGGTAACTGCTTTTTTTTTTTTTTTTTTTTTTTTTTTTCGGAGAGTGTTATTGTTCGTATAGTCAGTGGAGTTTGGTTGGGTGGACGAGCGCCATCTCTCCCCGCTACTGGTTAGCCATTTCAACATGGAACCATATCATTCTCTCCAGCCCGGCTTTCACTTGGCCGAATTGGCATACCTGAGGGCCTGTGTGCCTTTGCTCACCCCCATGCTCACTTCCCTCCGCCTCCTCCTCCCCACTCCTACGCCATTCCAGGAGAGGTGATGCTCTCCCCCTTTTGCTTCCCTGAGGGCGCCAGCTACTATAATTGTGTGTGGGGGGAGGGGGAGGGGGGTTTCCTGTGTCTTATTTAGTCCCCTTGATACTTATTTTTTTTTTTGTGGGTTTGATGACGGGCCTTGATCTTAGGGGGCTTCATTGGTTACTGCTGAACAGGGGCTTATTGCCGTTTTATCTGTTATTGTCATGCTCATTCATGTTTTGATAATGTTGACTTGTTATGTTTTTTGCCTTGTGATGCGGTTTGCCTGTAATATGTGCAGGGGTCTTTCGCTGTTCTCCGTTTAGCGAGGTGCCCCTTTACTGTCTTACGCTCACCTTGGCTTAGGCTGTCCTTCCCAATGCGGTCACTCTGTATGTGCCTTTACACTTCTTTAATACTAAGTATAGCTAGACCCCTCGCTCGGCAATATTTCACTCGCGATACTTCTAATAAATCTGCCCAGGTCTTCTTCTTCTGCATGTTACATAACACTTCATCCCCCACGGAAGATCGGTACCCAAACCTTCCCTGTGCTCCACCCCTGCGGACTCCTGACACCTCTTATCTCTCTCGAACCCCGCCCCCTTATTCTTGCCTTATTTTTTTTTATAATTTCCCATAGGGGGCTACCGGCCGGCGGATGCGCACTTCCTGGTTTTACGCCGACCTCGTTCCCCACACAGTGAGCTCGGCGAGCTTCCACTGATCCTTTTCTTTCGGCTTCTATCTTTATCTTTTTTTTGAGCTTCTCTTTTATCTTTGTGTTTCTCTTCCTTTTTCCCGTCCTTTTCCCCTTTTCCTGTTTCTCTTTCTCTCACGTGGAACAGCAGGTCTGTTCCTCAAGCCGTATCCTATCTATTTTCTTCTTTTCCACCTCCACCCCCCCCTTTTTTTTTTTCCCTCCCCCCTTCCTTTTCCCATCCCCCGAATCCTCGGCATACCGAAGCTTCGGACTCAGGCTTCGCCTTCCAGCAGTCATGCTTTCTTCCACCTCACAACCGGCACAATTGTCTCTGAAACTCCTTTCACTTAATATCAAAGGTCTGAACATACCCGAAAAGCGCTCCATGCTCCTCTCTTACTTACACAAACAGAAAGCGGATGTGGTCTTTTTACAAGAAACACATTTTCGCCAAGACTCCATTCCAAAGCTTTACAATTTCTGCTTCCCCACGGTCCTCCACGCCACCAACCCCCTGGCTAAGTCTAAGGGGGTTGCGATACTGTTCGCCAGACACCTCCAGTTTCATATAACGGATTCCATGGTGGACCCTGAAGGTAGATACCTGTTTATAAAGGGAGTATTCGCTAACAGACCTATCACATTCGCCAATGTCTATGCCCCCAATGTTCAACAGGTCTCCTTCCTGCGCTCAATCGTCTCTGACCTAGCCGCTTTCCAGGAAGGGTTACTGATACTTGGAGGCGATCTGAATGTCCCTTTGAGCCCTCTGCTAGACTCCTCCTCGGGTAGTTCTTTTTTACCCTACAAGGCCCTCAGGCAAATACATATACAATTACAGCTTCTACAATTACATGACACCTGGCGTACACTTTACCCCACTGTTAAAGATTATACTTTTTTTTCCCCACCACACAATAAGTATTCTAGGATAGACTATTTTTTTTTGTCGCAACCAGATCTCCCTCTCCTCCATGCTGCTACCATAGAACCGATGGTCCTTTCCGATCATCATCCCATCTCCATGACGCTACGGTTCCCCATCTCGCACCCGCGCTCCAAATACTGGCGTTTGGATGCTTCCCTTCTTGCAGATGCCGCTATTGTTCAAGAGCTCCGCTCTAGTATGGTTGAATATTTTTCCTTGAATAGCTCGTCAGACACCTCACCCATCACACGATGGGAGGCCCACAAGTGTGTCATTCGGGGCAGCCTCATAGCCATTGCGACGAGACGTAAGAAAGCCAAACAGGAGCGTCTGAAGCTCCTCTCAGATAGGATCCGCTCTTTGGAAAGAGTACACAAACAGACTCTGGCTGCGTCGACTCTTTTGGAACTCACGAGTACACGCACGCAGCTTCTCACGGAACTGGGTAAGGTGGTTAGAAAAAGATTCATTCTTTCACATAAGCTGTATTACGAGTTCGCAAACAAGAGCGGGAAATTTCTAGCCAGAGCTCTTCGTGAAAAACGGGCTAGTATGACGGTGCATAAAATCAGAGGCTCTGATGGCATTGAGGCTACATCCAACCCCGATATTGCCGCCCATTTTGAACGCTACTATAAATCTCTCTACAACCTCCCTCAGGAACGCCCCCCTATCCATTCGGACAGATCTAGAACTGCCTTGATCTCTGAATTTCTCCATCTCTACGGTTCACCCGCCCTCTCAGAGGATCTGGTGCACGCTTTGGAAAATGATCTCACCTTCCTTGAACTGCAATCCGCAGTAAAACAGATGAAACCGGGGAAGAGCCCGGGCCCTGATGGTTTTTCAGCAGCCTATTATAAATCTTTTTTAGATATACTGGGTATTCCATTTCTCGCTGCTTTTAACACTCTCGCTCAACCTTCAGGGTCGCCTAACCACCTGTTGGAGGCTCACATTACAGTTATCCCCAAAGACGGGAAGAACACCACCCAGGTCTCCAATTATAGACCCATTTCCTTGCTGAACGTGGACGTCAAACTATTCGCTAAGATCCTTGCTAATCGTCTTCTTCCCTTGCTTCCCTCCATGGTCGATTTGGACCAAGTAGGATTTATCCCTGGTAGAGAAGCGAGGGACAACACTATCAAGGCCCTTAATCTCCACCACTGGCTTCACAGGTCTAACACCCCGGGTTTTTTCCTCTCCTTGGATGCAGAAAAGGCCTTTGACAGGATTGCCTGGGATTACCTGAACGCATCTTTAGTGGCACTGGGTCTGAGTGAGAAGATGCTTAACTTTATTATGGCCCTCTATTCTGCACCTACTGCCCGGGTCCGGGTGAACGGTCATCTGTCAAACTCCTTTCATCTACGGAACGGTACACGTCAGGGATGCCCCCTCTCCCCGCTTTTGTTTGTCCTATCCCTTGAGCCCCTGTTGCGGAAAATTCGTTTAAACCCTGATGTTAAAGGAATCACGGTGGCAGACAAGGAATATAAGCTTGCAGCTTATGCGGATGATATTCTCTTGTTCCTGGCGGACCCTCACATCACCCTCCCGAACCTACTGAAAGACTTTGCCTTTTTTAGATATTTGTCGAATTTTAAAATTAATTTTTCCAAATCTGCCGCCCTTAACATTACTTTGTCTGCTGAGCTGGTCTCTGCTTGTGAGGCCCAATTCCCATTTCATTGGGAAAGGGATTCCCTAACTTATCTCGGTATCCAGCTCACCAGTAACCTTGATGACCTTTATGTGAAAAACTATCTTACCGCTCTTCGCTCTATGCAAGAAGACCTCAATAAATGGCACCGTCCCTGTTTCTCGTGGTTTGGAAGGGCAGCGATCATTAAAATGAATGTACTTCCCCGTCTCCTGTATCTCTTCCAAACATTACCAATTCACTTACCTCTTGCTTTCTTTGCTTCTTGCAAAAGACTGTGTTCTCTGTTCCTTTGGAGCCACAAACGTCCACGTATTGCCTACTCCCAATTAACCCTCTCTAAACTTAAAGGGGGCATAGGATTTCCTGATCTTTACCGCTACTATTGGGCTTGTCATCTTTCCCGGATAGTTGATTGGCACGTTCATACTGCCTCCAAAGACTGGATATCTATAGAGAATGCTTGCTCGCCCTTCCCCCTGGCATCGATTCCTTGGCTCTCACCGAAACACACGCCACAAGCTCTTCTCACCCATCCCTTGGTGGGACCTACGTTAAAAATTTTCCGATCGGCTTGTAGATCTGCTGCCATTTCTGACACACCCAACCCCCTGACCCCTATACCCCTCAACCCTGACTTCCCCCCTGGGATGCATAAAGATTTTTTAATGAAACACTGGCCGCACAAACAGATCTTAGTGAAACATTTTCTCCACAAAGGCAAGGTGAAAACGCTCAGTGAACTGCAGGAAAGCCTGGGTATTCGCGAATTCCCTTTCTGGGTATATTTCCAGATCAGACATTATCTGCTCTCTCATAAACCCCCTCATAACTGGCATCGCTCTCTTACCCCATTTGAATCTGCATGCGTGAAGGCTGAACCACGGAAACATCTGATCTCGGAGATCTACCCACTTCTAGTGGAGAGCCGGTCTTATGACTCCCTCCCCGCGTGTCGGGCTTGGAAGAGAGATCTTAATGCTGAGTTGTCGGACTCCGACTGGGACCTGGTTTTCCAATACTCTCATAAATGTTCCCTCAATGTCTCGACACAAGAAAACAGCTACAAAATAGCCTCTAGATCAGCAATGGGCAAACTACGGCCCGTGGGCCGTATACGGCCCGGCGGACCTTTTAATCCGGCCCGCGGAGCTAGGCTCCCGCAAGGCCAGTGGTCGGCAAGCCGCGGCTCTTTACAATAGATGCGGCTCTCCTGTGTGCCGGGCGCCCGCTCCCCTCCCTCCTCTCGGGCGGGCGGGCGGGCGACCTCCTCTCCTCCTCTCCCCTCCCCTCCTCTCGGATGGCCGCCCCCCCTCTAGGATGGCCGCCCCCTCCCTCCTCTCGGGCGTCAGGACTCTGCAGCTGTCAGGATGTAGGCGGGTCAGCCAGGATGTAGGCGGGGCAGCGTGACGAACTCTTCTCTCACAGTCCTCCCTGAAGACCAGAACGGCGCGGGAATACGAGAGGAACGCGCGGAGGAGCAAAGGTAAGTGAATTGACACAGGGGGGGCTTACTATATGGGGAATGAATTACTATATGGAGGACTTACTATATGGGGGATGAATTACTATATGGGGGACTTACTATATGGGGAATGAATTACTATATGGGGGACTTACTATATGGGGGATGAATTACTATATGGGGGACTTACTATATGGGGAATGAATTACTATATGGGGGACTTACTATATGGGGAATGAATTACTATATGGGGGACTTACTATATGGGGGATGAATTACTATATGGGGGACTTACTATATGGGGAATGAATTACTATATGGGGGACTTACTATATGGGGAATGAATTACTATATGGGGGATGAATTACTATATGGGGGACTTACTATATGGGGAATGAATTACTATATGGGGGACTTACTATATGGGGAATGAATTACTATATGGGGGACTTACTATATGGGGAATGAATTACTATATGGGGGACTTACTATATGGGGAATGAATTACTATATGGGGGACTTACTATATGGGGGACTTACTATATGGGGGATGAATTACTATATGGGGGATGAATTAATATGGGGGATGAATTAATATGGGGGATGAATTAATATGGGGGATGAATTACTATGTGGGGGATGAATTACTATGTGGGGGATGAATTACTATGGGGGATGAATTACTATATGGGGGATGAATTACTATGTGGGGGATGAATTACTATGGGGGATGAATTACTATGGGGGATGAATTACTATATGGGGGATGAATTACTATATGGGGGATGAATTACTATATGGGGGATGAATTGCTATAAGGGGGATGAATTGCTATATGGGGGACGAATTACTATATGGGGGACGAATTACTATATGGGGGATGAATTACTATATGGGGGATGAATTACTATGGGAGATGAATTACTATATGGGGGATTAATTACTATGCTTACTATGGGGGAATATTACTATACTTACTATGGATGACACATACACATCATTCATCTACTCTTGGTCCGGCCCCCGGGTCCAATATATGAACCCATTGCGGCCCTCAAGTCAAAAAGTTTGCCCACCCCTGCTCTAGATGGTACCGAACTCCCTCAAGAATTCATCATTTTAACCCCGCCTTCCCCAACAGCTGCTGGAGATGCGGGACCCCGGATGGGTCCTTTCTTCACATTTGGTGGTCTTGCCCGCTTCTTCAACCATTTTGGCAGGAGGTCCATAGGTTAGTAGTGTCTATAACTACTTTACCCTTAGCTCTCTCTCCTGCCCAATTCCTCCTCCATCACTCTTCCCTTCCCAGGGCTCAGTATTTTAAATCATTAGCCATGCACATGATCAACGCAGCCAGACTCTGTATTCCGGTTCTATGGGGCTCCACACGCTCTCCCTCTATCCGTGAATGGCTCACTCGAGTGGGTAAAACGGCGGACATGGAAGAACTGGTTGCGACTGCCCTCGATACTCCTACGAAATACTCTCATGTATGGGCCTGCTGGACCCATTTTCTGACTACCCCGGAATATCGATCCCTCATGGACCAATCTGTCTAAAACCTAATTTGGACTTCCTGATAGTGTTATTTAGTGGTATTTGACCTGAGGGTGTCCTCATACTCCCCCCGTGTTACATACGCTTTCCTTTGACGCCGCTGATAGCTTAGGTTCTACCCACTCCCGCTACTGTTTGTCTGGAGGATAAGATCTTTTTGTCGGTTGTCCCTTCTCTTATTTTGCCCTCCCCACTTGCTTCCCTTCCTCCCCCCCCTTTTTTTTTTTTTTTTTTTCTTCTCTCTCTCCCCCCCTCTTCTTCTTTCTGTCCCCCCCTTTTTTTTTTTTTTTTTTCTCTCGCCTTCTCTTTTCTTTTCTTTCATATGCTTTTACACGTTTTGGACACTTTTTCCGATAGCACACTGAGTATGCGGTCAGCATCACCTCCCGCAATTCGTTCGCGGTTCCCACGACAATTACTCCTACATTCGCACAATTCCACCATCGTATTCTGTAGTATTGACTCTCACATAGGCATCGTACTGCTCTTTTCCCCCCTACAGATTTTTATCGCTAGACGTTATGGTGGAAGGCCAGACGTCTCTTTATTTTTAGCACTTGACAAGCATACCTAAATTTACATTACATTACATTGAGTTTATATAGCGCCAAAGGGTTTGCTCAGCGCTGTACAATAGAGGGGGGGACAATACATGAAACATTACAGCAACTACGAACAGCACACGAGGGGTAAGAGGGCCCTACTCTTTCGAGCTTACAATCTAGGAGATTGTAAGCTCGAGCTTACAACCTAAATATTGCTGGCACAACCCTGTCGTGGCCTAGTTCATCCACACTGTTTGGTCTTGCGTTGGACCTCATTTGCCTTTGTATGATTTATGTTTTGCTGTTTGTCCTATGTGCATTTCCTCTGTACATTTTCGTGTGAAAATTTGTATCTTGTTTTCAATAAACTTTGTTTTTTGGAAAAAAAAATAAAATAAAATGAGGCCTCCTACAAACACACATCCAACAATAGAAAAGCGATGACTAGCATCGAGTAGGTGAGGTTAGCATTATTTAGTGTAGGTCCTGCCCTATTAGAGTCTACCTTGTCGTGGTGGGCAGGCTTGTTATCTTCTAGCCAAAAAATGACAGATTGAATACTTCCGTGATGAAGACTTTCCTTTCTGGCCAGATGATATAACTAAAAGACTCTTTGTGTAACCAAAGTGCCATGTGATAGGAACAGAAGAAGTATATGCATTCACATACATAAAGACAATAATTACAGAAGAAAGATGCTATAAACACGGCACACACGGAATGCCTGAGAGGCCAGGAAAGCGGTCATCACCACATCCGTCACAGTCCTATAGTGTAAACCCCCCCAAAAAAACAGTGCTTTACGCATGTCATGGTAAGTCAGTGATGCGGCCTTTACCCCTTCCATTGGTGGTACGTAGATCAGGCCCCCACCCCTTCCATTGGTGGTACGCGGATCAGGCCCCCACCCCTTCCGTAGGTAGTCAGTGGATAGGCTCCCACCCCTGCTTTTGTGGGTACGTGGATCGGCTCCCACCCTGCTGCGGTGGACAAGTGGATCAGGCCCCACCTCTGCCGTGGTGGACAAGTGGACAAGGTCCTACCTCTGCCGTGGTTGGCTAGTGAAGAAGCCCCCATTTTCTGCCATGATAACTAGGATGCTGTTTTACATTTCCACATCACGGCCCTTCACCGCATATACATCGCTCAGTAGGGAGTCCCAGCACACATGTCCAGTATCATGGAAAGGTCCTGATCTCCTTTTTCGATCGGGACCTTTCTTGATCATGTGACAGCCGTAACGTCGTGTCACGGTGGTCACATGACCCTAAATTCCGCCCTGCTTCCTGGCATCAGAAACCTCTTAAAGGGCCGGGAGGAGCCGGCTTGAAAGGGTTAATAATTGTACACCTCAGCGTTTTCACCTCACGTGGGAGTGACATCATCTCCCACCGACTAATGATGAGGTCTGAAGACTGGCACTCAGAAGATCATGCTGCTGCAATATTGCAGGACACCCAAGTATGGAGAATTTAGTTCCACTCCAACGGACAAACACGCATTGACTTGCATACAATGACTGCCATTCACTGACCTGCAGCAGCACAGATGGACGTCCAGACGTACACTAACCGACTGATGTAAACACCAGTGAGATGCAGACCAACAAACACTCTAGTATAGAGCAGATCACATACAAGATATAAAATGAGGCCTCCTACAAACACACATCCAACAATAGAAAAGCGATGACTAGCATCGAGTAGGTGAGGGTAGCATAGTTTAGTGTAGGTCCTGCCCTATTAGAGTCTACCTTGTCGTGGTGGGCAGGCTTGTTATCTTCTAGCCAAAAATGACAGATTGAATACTTCCCTGATGAAGACTTTCCTTTCTGGCCAGATGATATAACTAAAAGACTCTTTGTGTAACCAAAGTGCCATGTGATAGGAACAGAAGAAATATATGCTTTTCATACATAAAGACAATAATTACAGAAGAAAGATGCTATAAACACGGCACACACGGAATGCCTGAGAGGCCAGGAAAGCGGTCATCACCACATCCGTCACAGTCCTATAGTGTAAACCCCCCCAAAAAAACAGTGCTTTACGCATGTCATGGTAAGTCAGTGATGCGGCCTTTACCCCTTCCATTGGTGGTACGTAGATCAGGCCCCCACCCCTTCCATTGGTGGTACGCGGATCAGGCCCCCACCCCTTCCGTAGGTAGTCAGTGGATAGGCTCCCACCCCTGCTTTTGTGGGTACGTGGATCGGCTCCCACCCTGCTGCGGTGGACAAGTGGATCAGGCCCCACCTCTGCCGTGGTGGACAAGTGGACAAGGCCCTACCTCTGCCGTGGTTGGCTAGTGAAGAAGCCCCCATTTTCTGCCATGATAACTAGGATTCTGTTTTACATTTCCACATCACGGCCCTTCACCGCATATATATCGCTCAGTAGGGAGTCCCAGCACACATGTCCAGTACTCATGGAAAGGTCCTGATCTCCTTTTTCGATTGGGACCTTTCTCGATCATGTGACAGCCGTAACGTCGTGTCACGGTGGTCACATGACCCTAAATCCCGCCCTGCTTCCTGGCATCAGAAACCTCTTAAAGGGCCGGGAGGAGCCGGCTTGAAAGGGTTAATAATTGTACACCTCAGCGTTTTCAGCTCACGTGGGAGTGACATCATCTCCCACCGACTAATGATGAGGTCTGAAGACTGGCACTCAGAAGATCATGCTGCTGCAATATTGCCGGACACCCAAGTATGGAGAATTTAGTTCCACTCCAACGAACAAACACGCATTGACTTGCATACAATGACTGCCATTCACTGACCTGCAGCAGCACAGACGGACGTCCAGACTTACACTAACCGACTGATGTAAACACCAGTGTGATGCAGACCAACAAACACTCTAGTATAGAGCAGATCACATACAAGATATAAAATGAGGCCTCCTACAAACACACATCCAACAATAGAAAAGCGATGACTAGCATCGAGTAGGTGAGGTTAGCATAGTTTAGTGTAGGTCCTGCCCTATTAGAGTCTACCTTGTCGTGGTGGGCAGGCTTGTTATCTTCTAGCCAAAAATGACAGATTTAATACTTCCCTGATGAAGACTTTCCTTTCTGGCCAGATGATATAACTAAAAGACTCTTTGTGTAACCAAAGTGCCATGTGATAGGAACAGAAGAAGTATATGCATTCACATACATAAAGACAATAATTACAGAAGAAAGATGCTATAAACACGGCACACACGGAATGCCTGAGAGGCCAGGAAAGCGGTCATCACCACATCCGTCACAGTCCTATAGTGTAACCCCCCCCAAAAAAACAGTGCTTTACGCATGTCATGGTAAGTCAGTGATGCGGCCTTTACCCCTTCCATTGGTGGTACGTAGATCAGGCCCCCACCCCTTCCATTGGAGGTACGTGGATCAGGCCCCCACCCCTTCCGTAGGTAGTCAGTGGATAGGCTCCCACCCCTGCTTTTGTGGGTACGTGGATCGGCTCCCACCCTGCTGCGGTGGACAAGTGGATCAGGCCCCACCTCTGCCGTGGTGGACAAGTGGACAAGGCCCTACCTCTGCCGTGGTTGGCTAGTGAAGAAGCCCCCATTTTCTGCCATGATAACTAGGATGCTGTTTTACATTTCCACATCACGGCCCTTCACCGCATATACATCGCTCAGTAGGGAGTCCCAGCACACATGTCCAGTACTCATGGAAAGGTCCTGATCTCCTTTTTCGATCGGGACCTTTCTCGATCATGTGACAGCCGTAACGTCGTGTCACGGTGGTCACATGTCCCTAAATCCCGCCCTGCTTCCTGGCATCAGAAACCTCTTAAAGGGCCGGGAGGAGCCGGCTTGAAAGGGTTAATAAATGTACACCTCAATGTTTTCACCTCACGTGGGAGTGACATCATCTCCCGCCGACTAATGATGAGGTCTGAAGACTGGCACTAAGAAGATCATGCTGCCACAATATTGCAGGACACCTAAGTATGGAGAATTTAGTTCCACGCCAACGGACAAACAAGCATTCACTTACATACAATGACTGCCATTCACTGACCTGCAGCAACACAGACGGACATACAGACGTACACTAACCGACTGATGTATACACTAGTGAGATGCAGACTAACAAACACTCTAGTATAGAGCAGATCACATACAAGTTATAAAATGAGGACTCCAACAAACACGCATCCAACAATAGAAAAGCGTTGGCTAGCATCGAGTAGGTGAGGTTAGCATATTTTAGTGTAGGTCCTGCCCTAGAAGTGTCTTCCTTGTCGTGGTGGGCAGGCTTGTCATCTTCTAGCCAAAAATGAGAGATGGAATCCTTTCCTGATGAAGACTTTCCTTTCTGGCCAGATGATATAACTAAAAAACTCTTTATTTAACCAAAGTGCCATGTGATAGGAACAGAAGAAGTATATGCATTCACATACATAAAGACAATAATTACAGAAAAAAGATGCTATAAACACGGCACACACGTAAAGCTTGAGAAGCCAGGAAAGCAGTCATCACCACATCCGTCACAGTCCTATAGTGTAAAACCCCCCCCAAAAAAAACAGTGCTTTATGCATGTCATGGTAAGTCAGTGATGCGGCCTTTTCCCCCTCCATTGGTGGTACGTAGATCAGACCCCCACCCCTTCCATTGGTGGTATGCGGATCAGGCCCCCACCCCTTCCATTGGTAGTCAGTGGATAGGCTCCCACGCCTGCTTTTGTGGGTACGTGGATCGGCTCCCACCCTGCTGCGGTGGACAAGTGGATCAGGCCCCACCTCTGCCACGGTGGACAAGTGGACAAGGCCCTACCTCTGCCATCGTTGGCTAATGAAGAAGCCCCCATTTTCTGCCATGATAACTAGGATGCTGTTTTACATTTCCACATCACGGTCCTTCACCGCATATGCAGCGTTCAGTGGGGAGTCCCAGCACACATGTCCAGTACTCACGGAAAGGTCCTGATCTCCTCTTTCGATCGAGACCTCTCCCAATCATGTGACCGCCGTGACTTCGTGTCGTCCATGTATAATAACTAGCATGATTGGGGTATTGCCTATAGCTCAGCTGCTATGACATCAACCACCACTTCTAATAACCACCCCCACATCTACCGTTAACATAATAATAAAAAACACAAAACACTTAACTTTAAATTTTAAATGGCCATAGCAGCCAGTTTAATTAAAAAACAACAATACCAAATACATACATACATTTTTATTGTATGTAAAAACCATAACAAAATTTTACCATAAATGATAGATTTTTGAAGTCACTGAAAACTAATACCCGGCTGTATCTGACACCATCTTACAAATTAAGGCCCCCAGCCGCACATACACCGGCTCGGGGACATCTCCCTCCTGGATCACCATCCGACACAGCCCCACCAATCCAAGAACCCATTCCGTGCAATGGCGACAAACTGCATACATTTTTAATATCCATAGGAAACACTTTAAAAGCTACCATTTTAGATTTACAGAGGAGGTCTAGTGTTAGAATTACTGCACTTTATCTGACGTTCACGGTGATACCTCACATGTATGGCGCAACCGCTGTTTACATACCGTCACAGGGTCAATGCTTGTGCACACAGGTATGCGCGCATGGGAGGGGCAAGTTTTTTTTTTAAGTTATTTTGATTTTTTTTTTATTATTTTTACACTGTACCTTTAATTTTTTTTTTTTCTGATCGCTTTTAATGCTATCACAGGGAATTCAAATATCCCCTATAACTTCAATGGGCATTGTCATATATTCTTTTTTGAGAAATCTGGGGTCTATCAGACTCTGTATATCTCCTGTGCCCTTACATTATCTAATCAAACCAAAATCGGTGTGATCAGATGCTTTCTCAATTTACAAATGGCGCTGTTTATATCCTGCGAAACTGAAGTGATGAAATGCTTTTAGCTTCCGAATTCTTAGACTATAGAGATGATTGGCACCACTCTGGTGTCCAATCAGCCCTATGGTCAGCTGGCAGTAACACCGGCTGCATTCTCAGATTCCCCCGATGGCACGGGACTGCCCGTGAAAGACGTGGAAGTAAGCGGGGGAGGGGGCATCATCTCCCGCTGCTTGTAAAAGCAATCCTGCAGCTAATTATCCACTAGGATTACATTTGCATGAAAGCCGATCGCCGGCTGAAAAAATTGATACCAGGATGATACCTGCAGCTGTAGGCATCATCCTGGTATAACCATTCAAAGTCCAGTAATGTACCAGTACATTGCTGGTCCTTGTTAGGTATATATGCTATGTTCTTTTTTTGTTTGTACGCAGCCTGTGGACTGAATGAAAAAAAGAGAAGAAATCTCTGCCAGAAAAAGTGTGTGGTATGCCCGGAATATACCGCCCTGCATCCACCCCCTTCTAATGGAGGGCACACATTAGGTCGCACTTTGCCACATGTGCCAGTTCCAAGATTGTACAAATGTCTAAATAGTGGCACGCTTGAATAAAAATTGTCCACGTATAATTGGTACCCCATATGGAAAAAGGATGACACCAAGTCCCAAACTATCTTGTCACTGCTCCCCATGTAGTCTGGGCATCCGGGGGGCTCCACGTGACTATCTTTTTCCTTGTAAATCCGAAACTTATAAGTATAGCCTGTTGTCCTCTCACAGGTCTTCTACACCTTAACCCCATACCTGGCACGCTTGCTGGGGAGAAATTGTTTGAATGCAAGGTGGCCAAAAAAATTAATGAGGGACTCATCAATGCAGATTTTTTGCTGGGGAGTATAGACATCTGCAAATTTTTGGTTAAGGTGATTTGCGAGGGGCTGAATTTTGTGGAGTCGGTCCAATTCAGGGTTATCCTTAGGATGGCAGAGGGTATTGTCGCTGAAATGCATAAAACACAGTATACTCTCATATCTATGCCTGGCCATGGCAACAGAGAACACGGCATATTATGAATCAGGTCTGTGGACCAATACAACCGCAATTCATTTTTTTTAGTAATGCCCATGTTGACGGTTAGGCCCAAAAAAAAAAGTAAATTTGGAAACCGTAATGAGTTTCCATGCGACTGGTCTGGCAAGGTTTGAATTTGGGTTGGCGGTGATAAATTGTTGTGCATATAAATTGCTTTGATCCACAATCAACGCATACAGATATTCTGTGAAAAACAGCTCCAGAAATCAAGGGGAGTAGTTACATTTGCTATTTCCACCTGAATTCCGGGTTGGGCAGTGAATGGGGGAAGTACGGGTGCTGCAGAATTTGTGGGCGGTCAATCTGGATTTGCAAGCACATCCAGAAGGATACTAGGAACTCTATGGGCCTGTGTGCGAATTCTTGGTGCTCGCCACAATACTTGTGCTCGCCACTACACCAGCTTGTACTGCACTTATGGGACTCGCCATGTCACCAAGTGATACTGCAGTGCTGGTATTATTATTATACAAGATTTATATAGCGCCAACAGTTTGCTCAGTGCTACAATATAACTGCGGTTTTGTGTGCAATGCATCAAGTGACAGTGACCTACTGACACTGCACTTGCTGGGAAAGAAAGGAGGGGGGGGTAAGCGTATGATGATTTCATTTATTAAAGGAAAAACCTGCCTGGCCCTATGTAAAAAAGTAATCCCCCCCCTTCTAAATAATGAATGAACTGTGATTGACCACACTTTTTATAAAAGCAGAGTTAAATTTCACTTCTCACACCCAGGCCTGATTAAAGACCCTTTGAAGAAATCACTTAAATAGAAACTGTCTGACAAAGTTATGCACACTAAAATATCTCAAAAAGCAACACATCATGCTGCAATCTAAAGTAGTTCAAGAACAGATGAGAAAAAAAGTATTTGACATTTATCAGTTTGGAAAGGGTTACAAAGCCATTTCTAAGGCTTTGGGACTCCAGCGAACCATGTTGAGAGCCATTATCCACAAATGGAGAAAGCTTGGAACAGTGAACATTCCCAGGACTGGCCGGCCTACCAAAATTACTCCCAAGATCACGACGACTCATCCAGGAAGCCATAAAAGAACCCAGAACAACCTCTAAAGAACCACAGGCCTCACTTACCTGAGTTAAGGTTAGTGTTCACGATTCAACAATAAGAAAGAGACTGGGCAAAAATGTTATCCATGGGAGAGTTCCAAGGCCAAAGTCGCTGCTGGCCACAAAGAACATAAAGGCTCGTAGTACTCCCAGCACAAAGAACGGGGTGTCGCTGAGAACCCCAGGTCCCATACTAATGATTGGGACCCAGAACTTCTGAAAAAGACATATTAAAAAAGAAAAGAAAAAATACCTAGAAAGGTTTGATCTAGGTCAGTGCCAGGGTTAGTGTTTGGGTCAAGGTCAGGTTTTTTGTCTTTTTTAAATTAGTATTAGTGTCAGTGTTTTAGGTAGGAGTAAAAAAAAAAAAAAAAAAAGAAAGCCAAATGTGTACTATTGTTTTTGGGCTGTACTATGGGTACAAACAAGTAACACACATATGTGGTATTGCTGCGATCATCAAGAGCAGGAGAATTTATTTTGGGTTGTTCTTTGTTGGTAGGTTATGGCAGTAACAAGTAACACAGCTAAATTAAAAACAAAAAAAGATTGTTTTTACTATTTTGGGATAGTTCTCCTTTGATTTAGGAAAAAAAAATCAGGAGATATCCCTTACCATTTACCGCCAAATGAAAGCCCAATTTGTCCTAAAAAAACCCAAGATATAATTCACCTGGATGTACAAAGTAGTTGTGATGATATGTACGGTTTTACTAACACAAGTCAAAGTTGCAAAATTTTACTTAGGCATTTAAGATTTTAGCCTTAGGCGTGAAGGGGTTAACTCCTTTGGCACCGGCGCCTCCCGGCCCTTTAAGGGTTTCAGAAGCCGGGGGCGGGGTTTTATGGTCACATGACCGCCGTGATTCGCAGTCACATGATCGGGAAAGATCCCGATCGAAAGAGGAGATCGGGACGTTTCCGTGAGTACCGGACAAGTGTGCTGGGAGCGCGCTCTCAGCACATATGTTTTTCTTAATTGCATGCAAATGTGCGGCCGCTCGGCTTCCAGGCCCAGATGTCGGGAGGCCGCACATTTGCGTGTGGCCAGCACGAAGAGGTTAAGTTACTGAACTGCTGCTGACTAGCGATCAGGACACTATTACTGGCTGACAGAACACTGAACTAGTGCCAACTGTCAATCAGGACACTGCTGCTGCTGGCACTGATACTAGAGCAGCATGGAAAGCGTTGCCTTTCATCTCACAGCCAATCAGTGTGGGGAGAGCTGGCTGCAAACAACAGTCGTCTTTTACAGCTGTGATGCTCTGTGAATGTTCAACGCACGGTATAGAACCAGTTTAATTGGCTCTGTAACGTTTGCTGTGTGCTGGGAATTGTTCTCTTTTGCTGTTTGACATATATCACCCTTCCATGTGCTCCTTGCTGTGAAGGCCAGTTATAGACTGGGTTGGTGGACATTTTTTGTACTGTGTGCACACAGGCAGATACAGGAGCGCAGTTCCAGGGGATGTACCGGTCAGGGTGGATTTAAATCACTAGTCAGTAAGGCTTGATTTAAATCCTAGTTTTCTACATAAAGACTAATTCTTGCTGGTATAACTTTAATATGCAAGTAGATGAAGATTTTTAGAATAACAACTTTTCATATTAGTTTTTTTATCCCCAGTTTAATAGGTTAATCATTCATATTTGGACAACTTTTCTGTTGTACTTAGGAAGGAGAAAAATAATCATTACCTTAATAATAACAATTTAAATAGATTTATTCAACTGAAACAATAACATTCCAGCATATGTTATTTGCTTAAACATCCATGTTTGTTAACTAATTTGGCTAAACAAAATATATATATTTTAAGAAACTTAGACTGTCAGCCCCTTCCTCCTCACACTTAGTTTCACTTTCTTCTTGTGCAGATCTATTCCACTCCAAACAATCAGAAAAAGTTTGTTTCTATTCTATTCACTGAACTTCTTGAAACTTAGCACTGAAGGGGTTGATTCTGTATTCATAGGTTTGTAGAAGTTAGGATTAAGGTCTTTTTCTTAACTCTGTTCATGTTATAACATTTTTGCTGTGAAGAAGAGGCATGTGATCTCCGCTGAGTCAAATTCAGTTTTGAGAACTGCAAAGTAAACCAAGCATCTGTGATAATATCTTGTAGGCAGAGAAACTGCCCAATAATCTTACAGAAACCTCTGGAAGAGCATGACATTTTGAATGGATTCATGGAATTTATTTACCAAAAAAATTAAACATATACAGCCTTATTCTACATAATTAAAAAAACTAATCTTTATTTCATGATGGAATAACCTTTGGATGGTAATATATTTTCCTCAAAAAGCATTTTATTTAAAACAAATCTGATTTAAAAAAAAAATCCGATTTAAATAAACAAAATCTGATTTTTTTAATTTTTTTTTTAAAATCATTGATTTTTATCCACCCTGACACCAGTACATCATACATTCATCAGTTTGCATTTACTTTAAGCAGCAACTTGTCTTTCAATTTACAGTACTAAAAGATTAGGCATTTTCTCACATGCACTCTGTAGTAAAGGGAGGAATTGACTTCAGATCGGTAAATCTTACCCTTTGGAAAAAACTGCCTAGGGTAAACATCATGAAATACATCATAGGGCAAACCTGAAGTACAAATAGCAGTTGGACTGCTGCTTGCACCGCATGGAATATAAATAAGGGACCACCTTTTTTGGGGGTGAAATAGTGGCCCCACCTTTTAAGTCTTACCACTGGACCACAACTGTGATTGGGTAGCCTCATTGGCCAATCCCAGGGTGGAGAAAAATCGATAAAAAAAAAAAAATCACTTTTTTTTTAAAATTTTTATCAGATTTTTTTGATTGTTATCAAATTTATTTTAATAAAATGCTTACAGAGTAAAAATCTATCTAAATATAATTTTCTATTTAAGATACATTTATAATTTAGTTTATTCAGCATGAAATGGAGCTTAGTTATGTAGAATGAGGCTGTATATTCTGCAATATTTACATTTTTGGTGAAACTCATCTACATGCTGGTAGATTGGCTCATGTGTAAATTAGCCCTCTTATGTGTATGTATGAATGTGAGTTAAGGACAGATGCGAATGTACAATATATGTTGATATGTTATATGTCAGGAGCTGCATGAATAGTACGCATCATATAAATAACCATAACAAACAAAATATCCCAGAAGATAGCAATGAAAATAATAACAAGCAAGCATTCAGTGAACAGCAATGCTGATAAGGATGACAATACACCAGCACGCACTGTGTTAAGTACAGGTATTAATAATAATACAATTATAATACAACAAGCAATGCAGAGAAGCGAGAATGACCCAGCATGCAGTGTGCTCAATATGGATATTTATAACAACCCAGCATGCAATGCAGAGTAAAAGTAATAATAATAATAATTCCCTAGCATGCACTGTGTACAGTGCTGCCAATTATAATGACCCAGCATATAGAGCACTGTACTAATGATAATAACACAGCCAGCAATATAGAGTAATACCAATCAATAGTGATGTCCCAGCATGTACTGTGCTAAATACTGATTATAATAATAATAATAATGATCCATCATGCATTGTGCTCAGTATTGAAATTCATAATAATAATAATAACAACAAAAAGTACCAACAACAACAAGCCAGCATGCAATGCAGAGTAATAACAACAACAACAACAATAGCCCAGAATGCACTGTTTACAGTACTGGCAATAATGACCCAGCATACAGTGCACTGTACTGATAACCCAGCAAGCCCTACAGAGTCCCAATCCAATTCCAATCAATAGTAATGTCCCAACATGCACTGTGCTTAATACTGGTAGTAATAATAATAATATTAACAACATCATCCCAGCATGCAATGCAGAGTAGTAATAACAACAACAACACCCTAACATGCACTGTGTTCAGTACTGACAATAATAATGACCCAGCATACAGGGCATTGTACCGATGATAACTCAGCAAGCAGTACAGAGTAATACCAAGCAATAGTAATAATAATGTCCCAGCATGCACTGTGCTCCGTACTGGGATGTATAATAATAGGAATAACCCAGGAGGCAATGCAGGAGTGATAATAATAATAATAATACCCTAGCATGCAGTGTGTCCAATGCTGACAACAATAATGACCCACAATAATGACCCAGCATACAGTGCGCTGTACTGATGATGATATCCCAGCATGCACTGCTACATACTGCTATTTAGAATAATAACAACAACCCAGCAAGCAATGCAGAGCAGGGCCATTGCACACTGATCGGTTTTTCATGTGCTTTTAGGGTATAAAAGTGGAAGACAATCCTATGGGACTCTTCCCACAAGTGTGCTGTACGTGTGGTTTTTAAAAGTGTTACATGCAGCATTTTTGGGGCATTTTTAAAAAGCGCATCAAAAACGCCCCATGTTTCACATGGGGCGTTTCTGGCAACCAGAAAACGCATGTGTTTTTATCACTTTTGTTGTTTAACAGAGGAGTGTGGAAAGGTTCATAGTGATAATCAATACTAAGCGTAAGCAATGATAATAACACCCCGCTGTACAGGGCGCGGTACTGACAGCGATGATAATAATACCCCGCTGTACAGGGCACAGTACTGACAGCGATGATAATAATACCCCGCTGTACAGGGCACAGTACTGACAGCGATGATAATAATACCCCGCTGTACAGGGCGCAGTACTGACAGCGATGATAATAACACCCCGCTGTACAGGGCGCAGTACTGACAGCGATGATAATAACACCCCGCTGTACAGGGCGCAGTACTGACAGCGATGATAATAACACCATGCAATGCAGAGCAGTAAAAATGATTTCAGTAATGTCCCAGCATGCAGTGCGCCCTGGACTGATATCTGTATTAGCGTTGATCAGAATAGTAATGTCCCAGCATGCAGTGCGCTCAGTACTGATAATAATCAGCCATCAATAAGGAGACAATAACAATGCAATGTATGAGGTCATCACCGTTGGCTGAGCAGGCTGTCCCCGGAGTGGAGGAGGAAGCTGTTGGAGCTGCCATGAGGGGCGGCAGGACACGAAGTTCCCCGTCCAGGAAGAAGCTCACAATGCCCAATGCCCCTCCGAACACCAGCACAGCAGCCAACGTTGCCGGGACACGCCACTGACCAAGGCACGTCGCCAACGTCGTGACATCACCAGCCTGTCAGAGTGTAACCGGGACACTGTGGAAGGGGAGGGACTAGGATGGATCTCTTCCGGTCAGCTGAAAAAAAAAAAAAAAAAAAAAAAAAAAAAAAAAAAAAAGTAGGCGTGGCCAATCACTATCAACCCACCATTAGCCACGCCCCCTCAGGTAGCGTTGCCTAGCAACTAGCTGAGTCAGTCTTCTCACAAGTCAGCCAGAGTTCGAAGAGGAAGGATGTGTGGGGAGTGTGTGCCATATCATGTCATCTAGAAGGGGAAGAATTTCCTCCAAATGTTCCCGCAATGATTCCTGGACATTTCTAAGAAGTGTGTAGGAGGGCTGGGCTGCAATAAATAATACTTTCAGCCCTAGAAGACTACATCTCCCGGCACCCACCATGCAAAGCACCACGCATGCTCATACACACTGCAACCGGTCAACTAGCAACCAAAAATAAGCACAAGCAGGCATACCCCGTTCCAAAAGAGGCGAGCTTAGCCCCGCCCCCTCGGGTAGCCTTCCTAGCTGAGTCAGTTGGAGCTGTACTCAGAAGTCAGCCAGAGCTGGAAGAGGACGGACGTGATTTACGGAGTGTGCGCCATGTTATCTCATCTAGAAGACGAAGGATTTCCACCACATGTGCCCGTGATGATTCCTGCACATTTCTAGGAAGTGTCCGCTCTGAAGAGACATTCACACAGGAGCCCAGGAGCCGTGACAACGAATCGCTGGAGGGCTCCGTGTCCAGGTTAGTCTGTCATAATGTGCTGGTATGGGGTGCATACTAGTACATTATGACTTCAACTTCCACTTTATATTGTTTATTCATGGATCTGCGTCTTAGGCTGCATTCACACATGCGTGTTTCAAATCGCGGGCAGAATCTCCGAAATGTCACAACTGTCTGCTAAAATGACGGAACCGCGTGTTCGGTTGCCATTCATTTTAATGGTTTGCGGTTCTGCTGATTGAAGCTGGTCGCCCAAAAGAAGCCCCACAACTTCTTTTGGGTGACATGCATTGAGCGAAGCAGTTTGCCACAAATGCTGCATGATTTTTTTACAGCAGCACCGCACTGCATTTTCAGGTGCCATTAAAACTAGTAGCACCTGAACCCGCGGTTCCACAATTTTTCCTTTTAGCAAAGTGTTTTGAAATGCCCACGTGTGAATGCAGCCTTACATAATTCATTTTCATATATTTTATTTGTATTTAATAATGATGTTATTATCATGTATATGGGTTCAATGATATTATATGGTTTTTTTATTATGTGACCCAGTAGCTGTTTATTTATGATATGTTCATTTAGTATGGATAAGGTTATCGATTATTTAGTAAGGATAGGAGTTTATGGATTGTTCCTGGGGGTGGGGGTGTCCCTTTATATATTTATATATAATTTATATACCTACCTAATATGTATGTGGCTATAGGTTTCGTATTTGATGCGGAAATGGGCATAATTATTATCATTGTGTTCCCATTTGAGAGATATATATATATAATATCAGGTAGTGTAGATGCTCCCTGCTGTCTATTAGAACATGGCCGCGGGAGACGTGGGTAGATTCTTCATTGAGTGAGGGACCGGCCCTTGGGGGAGGTTTCTATCATAATGTTCTGCATAAAAGGGAAGTTCGTGGCTATGAACGCCAGCCCTGAGGAAGTCACATGACATTGTGACGCAACGCGTCGGCCTGACGTAGTGACGCACGTCCGGCGTAGACGCCATCTTAGTACACCCTGCTGTATACCCATGCATACAGACTAAACCCAAAAGCATGAGGTTTCTGAGCTGGGATTACTGCAGACACATGTGAGTGCGCATTTGTTTGGTTTGTACTTTATTCATGGGAAAATAAACATATTACACTATGGAAGCATGTGCTTTATATTCTGAATGAGATTCTGGCGCTGTACCTGACCCTATCTGGAGAGGAGCCATTATCACACCACCTTTTTGTTCACTTTATGCACATTGATTATGTTTGTGTTTCACGGATTTGGTTTTTTTTATATATTTTTAAATATTTAATATGTATATATAAGATATATTTACTTATTTTATTTTGCATTTAGTTTTTTGATGAAGAAAGTACTTTAATATGCATTAGTAGTTACACATATTTATGTATTGGTATTATCACTATTTGTTGGGTATTTTTATCACATCTATTTATTGTATTGCATTTTGGTTGTGTTTGCATAATTTCACTTAATGATGTTAGCACTGACTAATATTTCACATTTTTTAGATAGTGTTTCACTTTTATATTTGTGGGTGTTAATACGTTTTTTCAGTAGCGCTGCATTGTTTATACATTCATTTATTGAGTGATCATTGGTATACGATTTAATGTCAGCAGCTTCTCACTGCTAGATAGATTTCGGTCAATTGGAGCGCAGGAGGTTTACACCATCATTATCCTTCACCGCATATACAGCGATCAGTGGGGAGTCCCAGCACACATGTCCGGTACTCACAGAAAGATCCCGATCTCATCTTTCGATCAGGGCCTTTCCCGATCATGTTAAAGCCGTGACGTCGTGTCACGGCGGTCACATGACCCTAAACCCCGCCCCGCCTCTTAGCGTCAGAAACCCCTTAAAGGTCCGGAAGGAGCCGGCGTGAAGGGGTTAATAAATGTACACCTCAGCGTTTTCACTTCACGCGGGAGTGATATCATCTCCGTCCGACTAATGATGAGGTCTAAAGACTGGCACTCAAAAGATGATGCTGCCGCAATATTGCAGGACACCTAAGTATGGAGAATTTAGTGTAAAACCTCCCCCAAAAAAACAGTGCTTTACACATGTCATGGTAAGTCAGTGTTGAGGCCTTTACCCCTTCCATTGGTGGTACGTAGATCAGGCCCCCACCCCTTCCATTGGTGGTACGCGGATCAGGCCCCCACCCCTTCCGTAGGTAGTCAGTGGATAGGCTCCCACCCCTGCTTTTGTGGGTACGTGGATCGGCTCCCACCCTGCTGCGGTGGACAAGTGGATCAGGCCCCACCTCTGCCGTGGTGGACAAGTGGACAAGGCCCTACCTCTGCCGTGGTTGGCTAGTGAAGAAGCCCCCATTTTATGCCATGATAACTAGGATGCTGTTTTACATTTCCACATCACGGCCCTTCACCGCATATACATCGCTCAGTAGGAAGTCCCAGCACACATGTCCAGTACTCATGGAAAGGTCCTGATCTCCTTTTTCGATCGGGACCTTTCTCGATCATGTGACAGCCGTAACGTCGTGTCACGGTGGTCACATGACCCTAAATCCCGCCCTGCTTCCTGGCATCAGAAACCTCTTAAAGGGCCGGGAGTAGCCGGCTTGAAAGGGTTAATAATTGTACACCTCAGCGTTTTCAGCTCACGTGGGAGTGACATCATCTCCCACCGACTAATGATGAGGTCTGAAGACTGGCACTCAGAAGATCATGCTGCTGCAATATTGCCGGACACCCAAGTATGGAGAATTTAGTTCCACTCCAACGGACAACACGCATTGACTTGCATACAATGACTGCCATTCACTGACCTGCAGCAGCACAGACGGACGTCCAGACGTACACTAACCGACTGATGTAAACACCAGTGAGATGCAGACCAACAAACACTCTAGTATAGAGCAGATCACATACAAGATATAAAATGAGGCCTCCTACAAACACACATCCAACAATAGAAAAGTGATGACTAGCATCGAGTAGGTGAGGTTAGCATAGTTTAGTGTAGGTCCTGCCCTATTAGAGTCTACCTTGTCGTGGTGGGCAGGCTTGTTATCTTCTAGCCAAAAATGACAGATTGAATACTTCCCTGATGAAGACTTTCCTTTCTGGCCAGATGATATAACTAAAAGACTCTTTGTGTAACCAAAGTGCCATGTGATAGGAACAGAAGAAGTATATGCATTCACATACATAAAGACAATAATTACAGAAGAAAGATGCTATAAACACGGCACACATGGAATGCCTGAGAGGCCAGGAAAGCGGTCATCACCACATCCGTCACAGTCCTATAGTTTAACCCCCCCAAAAAAAACAGTGCTTTACGCATGTCATGGTAAGTCAGTGATGCGGCCTTTACCCCTTCCATTGGTGGTACATAGATCAGGCCCCCACCCCTTCCATTGGTGGTACGCGGATCAGGCCCCCACCCCTTCCGTAGGTAGTCAGTGGATAGGCTCCCACCCCTGCTTTTGTGGGTACGTGGATCGGCTCCCACCCTGCTGCGGTGGACAAGTGGATCAGGCCCCACCTCTGCCGTGGTGGACAAGTGGACAAGGCCCTACCTCTGCCGTGGTTGGCTAGTGAAGAAGCCCCCATTTTCTGCCATGATAACTAGGATGCTGTTTTACATTTCCACATCACGGCCCTTCACCGCACATACATCGCTCAGTAGGGAGTCCCAGCACACATGTCCAGTACTCATGGAAAGGTCCTGATCTCCTTTTTCGATCGGGACCTTTCTCGATCATGTGACAGCCGTAACGTCGTGTCACGGTGGTCACATGACCCTAAATCCCGCCCTGCTTCCTGGCATCAGAAACCTCTTAAAGGGCCGGGAGGAGCCGGCTTGAAAGGGTTAATAATTGTACACCTCAGCGTTTTCACCTCACGTGGGAGTGACATCATCTCCCACCGACTAATGATGAGGTCTGAAGACTGGCACTCAGAAGATCATGCTGCTGCAATATTGCAGGACACCCAAGTATGGAGAATTTAGTTCCACTCCAACGGACAAACACGCATTGACTTGCATACAATGACTGCCATTCACTGACCTGCAGCAGCACAGACGGACGTCCAGACGTACACTAACCGACTGATGTAAACACCAGTGAGATGCAGACCAACAAACACTCTAGTATAGAGCAGATCACATACAAGATATAAAATGAGGCCTCCTACAAACACACATCCAACAATCGAAAAGCGATGACTAGCATCGAGTAGGTGAGGTTAGCATAGTTTAGTGTAGGTCCTGCCCTATTAGAGTCTACCTTGTCGTGGTGGGCAGGCTTGTTATCTTCTAGCCAAAAATGACAGATTGAATACTTCCCTGATGAAGACTTTCCTTTCTGGCCAGATGATATAACTAAAAGACTCTTTGTGTAACCAAAGTGCCATGTGATAGGAACAGAAGAAGTATATGCATTCACATACATAAAGACAATAATTACAGAAGAAAGATGCTATAAACACGGCACACACGGAATGCCTGAGAGGCCAGGAAAGCGGTCATCACCACATCCGTCACAGTCCTATAGTGTAACCCCCCCCAAAAAAACAGTGCTTTACGCATGTCATGGTAAGTCAGTGATGCGGCCTTTACCCCTTCCATTGGTGGTACGTAGATCAGGCCCCCACCCCTTCCATTGGTGGTACGCGGATCAGGCCCCCACCCCTTCCGTAGGTAGTCAGTGGATAGGCTCCCACCCCTGCTTTTGTGGGTACGTGGATCGGCTCCCACCCTGCTGCGGTGGACAAGTGGATCAGGCCCCACCTCTGCCGTGGTGGACAAGTGGACAAGGCCCTACCTCTGCCGTGGTTGGCTAGTGAAGAAGCCCCCATTTTCTGCCATGATAACTAGGATGCTGTTTTACATTTCCACATCACGGCCCTTCACCGCATATACATCGCTCAGTAGGGAGTCCCAGCACACATGTCCAGTACTCATGGAAAGGTCCTGATCTCCTTTTTCGATCGGGACCTTTCTCGATCATGTGACAGCCGTAACGTCGTGTCACGGTGGTCACATGACCCTAAATCCCGCCCTGCTTCCTGGCATCAGAAACCTCTTAAAGGGCCGGGAGTAGCCGGCTTGAAAGGGTTAATAATTGTACACCTCAGCGTTTTCAGCTCACGTGGGAGTGACATCATCTCCCACCGACTAATGATGAGGTCTGAAGACTGGCACTCAGAAGATCATGCTGCTGCAATATTGCCGGACACCCAAGTATGGAGAATTTAGTTCCACTCCAACGGACAAACACGCATTGACTTGCATACAATGACTGCCATTCACTGACCTGCAGCAGCACAGACGGACGTCCAGACGTACACTAACCGACTGATGTAAACACCAGTGAGATGCAGACCAACAAACACTCTAGTATAGAGCAGATCACATACAAGATATAAAATGAGGCCTCCTACAAACACACATCCAACAATAGAAAAGTGATGACTAGCATCGAGTAGGTGAGGTTAGCATAGTTTAGTGTAGGTCCTGCCCTATTAGAGTCTACCTTGTCGTGGTGGGCAGGCTTGTTATCTTCTAGCCAAAAATGACAGATTGAATACTTCCCTGATGAAGACTTTCCTTTCTGGCCAGATGATATAACTAAAAGACTCTTTGTGTAACCAAAGTGCCATGTGATAGGAACAGAAGAAGTATATGCATTCACATACATAAAGACAATAATTACAGAAGAAAGATGCTATAAACACGGCACACATGGAATGCCTGAGAGGCCAGGAAAGCGGTCATCACCACATCCGTCACAGTCCTATAGTTTAACCCCCCCCAAAAAAACAGTGCTTTACGCATGTCATGGTAAGTCAGTGATGCGGCCTTTACCCCTTCCATTGGTGGTACATAGATCAGGCCCCCACCCCTTCCATTGGTGGTACGCAGATCAGGCCCCCACCCCTTCCGTAGGTAGTCAGTGGATAGGCTCCCACCCCTGCTTTTGTGGGTACGTGGATCGGCTCCCACCCTGCTGCGGTGGACAAGTGGATCAGGCCCCACCTCTGCCGTGGTGGACAAGTGGACAAGGCCCTACCTCTGCCGTGGTTGGCTAGTGAAGAAGCCCCCATTTTCTGCCATGATAACTAGGATGCTGTTTTACATTTCCACATCACGGCCCTTCACCGCACATACATCGCTCAGTAGGGAGTCCCAGCACACATGTCCAGTACTCATGGAAAGGTCCTGATCTCCTTTTTCGATCGGGACCTTTCTCGATCATGTGACAGCCGTAACGTCGTGTCACGGTGGTCACATGACCCTAAATCCCGCCCTGCTTCCTGGCATCAGAAACCTCTTAAAGGGCCGGGAGGAGCCGGCTTGAAAGGGTTAATAATTGTACACCTCAGCGTTTTCACCTCACGTGGGAGTGACATCATCTCCCACCGACTAATGATGAGGTCTGAAGACTGGCACTCAGAAGATCATGCTGCTGCAATATTGCAGGACACCCAAGTATGGAGAATTTAGTTCCACTCCAACGGACAAACACGCATTGACTTGCATACAATGACTGCCATTCACTGACCTGCAGCAGCACAGACGGACGTCCAGACGTACACTAACCGACTGATGTAAACACCAGTGAGATGCAGACCAACAAACACTCTAGTATAGAGCAGATCACATACAAGATATAAAATGAGGCCTCCTACAAACACACATCCAACAATAGAAAAGCGATGACTAGCATCGAGTAGGTGAGGTTAGCATAGTTTAGTGTAGGTCCTGCCCTATTAGAGTCTACCTTGTCGTGGTGGGCAGGCTTGTTATCTTCTAGCCAAAAATGACAGATTGAATACTTCCCTGATGAAGACTTTCCTTTCTGGCCAGATGATATAACTAAAAGACTCTTTGTGTAACCAAAGTGCCATGTGATAGGAACAGAAGAAGTATATGCATTCACATACATAAAGACAATAATTACAGAAGAAAGATGCTATAAACACGGCACACACGGAATGCCTGAGAGGCCAGGAAAGCGGTCATCACCACATCCGTCACAGTCCTATAGTGTAACCCCCCCCAAAAAAACAGTGCTTTACGCATGTCATGGTAAGTCAGTGATGCGGCCTTTACCCCTTCCATTGGTGGTACGTAGATCAGGCCCCCACCCCTTCCATTGGTGGTACGCGGATCAGGCCCCCACCCCTTCCGTAGGTAGTCAGTGGATAGGCTCCCACCCCTGCTTTTGTGGGTACGTGGATCGGCTCCCACCCTGCTGCGGTGGACAAGTGGATCAGGCCCCACCTCTGCCGTGGTGGACAAGTGGACAAGGCCCTACCTCTGCCGTGGTTGGCTAGTGAAGAAGCCCCCATTTTCTGCCATGATAACTAGGATGCTGTTTTACATTTCCACATCACGGCCCTTCACCGCATATACATCGCTCAGTAGGGAGTCCCAGCACACATGTCCAGTACTCATGGAAAGGTCCTGATCTCCTTTTTCGATCGGGACCTTTCTCGATCATGTGACAGCCGTAACGTCGTGTCACGGTGGTCACATGACCCTAAATCCCGCCCTGCTTCCTGGCATCAGAAACCTCTTAAAGGGCAGGGAGGAGCCGGCTTGAAAGGGTTAATAATTGTACACCTCAGCATTTTCACCTCACGTGGGAGTGACATCATCTCCCACCGACTAATGATGAGGTCTGAAGACTGGCACTCAGAAGATCATGCTGCTGCAATATTGCCGGACACCCAAGTATGGAGAATTTAGTTCCACTCCAACGGACAAACACGCATTGACTTGCATATAATGACTGCCATTCACTGACCTGCAGCAGCACAGACGGACGTCCAGACGTACACTAACCGACTGATGTAAACACCAGTGAGATGCAGACCAACAAACACTCTAGTATAGAGCAGATCACATACAAGATATAAAATGAGGCCTCCTACAAACACACATCCAACAATAGAGAAGCGATGACTAGCATCGAGTAGGTTAGGTTAGCATTGTTTAGTGTAGGTCCTGCCCTATTAGAGTCTACCTTGTCGTGGTGGGCAGGCTTGTTATCTTCTAGCCAAAAATGACAGATTGAATACTTCCCTGATGAAGACTTTCCTTTCTGGCCAGATGATATAACTAAAAGACTCTTTGTGTAACCAAAGTGCCATGTGATAGGAACAGAAGAAGTAAATGCATTCACATACATAAATACAATAATTACAGAAGAAAGATGCTATAAACACGGCACACACGGAATGCCTGAGAGGCCAGGAAAGCGGTCATCACCACATCCGTTACAGTCCTATAGTGTAAACCCCCCCAAAAAAACAGTGCTTTATGCATGTCATGGTAAGTTAGTGATGCGGCCTTTACCCCTTCCATTGGTGGTACGTAGATCAGGCCCCCACCCCTTCCATTGGTGGTACGCGGATCAGGCCCCCACCCCTTCCGTAGGTAGTCAGTGGATAGGCTCCCACCCCTGCTTTTGTGGGTACGTGGATCGGCTCCCACCCTGCTGCGGTGGACAAGTGGATCAGGCCCCACCTCTGCCGTGGTGGACAAGTGGACAAGGCCCTACCTCTGCCGTGGTTGGCTAGTGAAGAAGCCCCCATTTTCTGCCATGATAACTAGGATGCTGTTTTACATTTCCACATCACGGCCCTTCACCGCACATACATCGCTCAGTAGGGAGTCCCAGCACACATGTCCAGTATCATGGAAAGGTCCTGATCTCCTTTTTCGATCGGGACCTTTCTCGATCATGTGACAGCCGTAACGTCGTGTCACGGTGGTCACATGACCCTAAATCCCGCCCTGCTTCCTGGCATCAGAAACCTCTTAAAGGGCCGGGAGGAGCCGGCTTGAAAGGGTTAATAATTGTACACCTCAGCGTTTTCACCTCACGTGGGAGTGACATCATCTCCCACCGACTAATGATGAGGTCTGAAGACTGGCACTCAGAAGATCATGCTGCTGCAATATTGCCGGACACCCAAGTATGGAGAATTTAGTTCCACTCCAACGGACAAACACGCATTGACTTGCATACAATGACTGCCATTCACTGACCTGCAGCAGCACAGGCGGACGTCCAGACGTACACTAACCGACTGATGTAAACACCAGTGAGATGCAGACCAACAAACACTCTAGTATAGAGCAGATCACATACAAGATATAAAATGAGGCCTCCTACAAACACACATCCAACAATAGAAAAGCGATGACTAGCATCGAGTAGGTGAGGTTAGCATAGTTTAGTGTAGGTCCTGCCCTATTAGAGTCTACCTTGTCGTGGTGGGCAGGCTTGTTATCTTCTAGCCAAAAATGACAGATTGAATACTTCCCTGATGAAGACTTTCCTTTCTGGCCAGATGATATAACTAAAAGACTCTTTGTGTAACCAAAGTGCCATGTGATAGGAACAGAAGAAATATATGCATTCACATACATAAAGACAATAATTACAGAAGAAAGATGCTATAAACACGGCACACACGGAATGCCTGAGAGGCCAGGAAAGCGGTCATCACCACATCCGTCACAGTCCTATAGTGTAACCCCCCCCCCAAAAAACAGTGCTTTACGCATGTCATGGTAAGTCAGTGATGCGGCCTTTACCCCTTCCATTGGTGGTACGTAGATCAGGCCCCCACCCCTTCCATTGGTGGTACGCGGATCAGGCCCCCACCCCTTCCGTAGGTAGTCAGTGGATAGGCTCCCACCCCTGCTTTTGTGGGTACGTGGATCGGCTCCCACCCTGCTGCGGTGGACAAGTGGATCAGGCCCCACCTCTGCCGTGGTGGACAAGTGGACAAGGCCCTACCTCTGCCGTGGTTGGCTAGTGAAGAAGCCCCCATTTTCTGCCATGATAACTAGGATGCTATTTTACATTTCCACATCACGGCCCTTCACCGCATATACATCGCTCAGTAGGGAGTCCCAGCACACATGTCCAGTACTCATGGAAAGGTCCTGATCTCCTTTTTCGATCGGGACCTTTCTCGATCATGTGACAGCCGTAACGTCGTGTCACGGTGGTCACATGACCCTAAATCCCGCCCTGCTTCCTGGCATCAGAAACCTCTTAAAGGGCCGGGAGGAGCCGGCTTGAAAGGGTTAATAATTGTACACCTCAGCGTTTTCACCTCACGTGGGAGTGACATCATCTCCCACCGACTAATGATGAGGTCTGAAGACTGGCACTCAGAAGATCATGCTGCTGCAATATTGCAGGACACCCAAGTATGGAGAATTTAGTTCCACTCCAACGGACAAACACGCATTGACTTGCATACAATGACTGCCATTCACTGACCTGCAGCGGCACAGACGGACGTCCAGACGTACACTAACCGACTGATGTAAACACCAGTGAGATGCAGACCAACAAACACTCTAGTATAGAGCAGATCACATACAAGATATAAAATGAGGCCTCCTACAAACACACATCCAACAATAGAAAAGCGATGACTAGCATCGAGTAGGTGAGGTTAGCATAGTTTAGTGTAGGTCCTGCCCTATTAGAGTCTACCTTGTCGTGGTGGGCAGGCTTGTTATCTTCTAGCCAAAAATGACAGATTGAATACTTCCCTGATGAAGACTTTCCTTTCTGGCCAGATGATATAACTAAAAGACTCTTTGTGTAACCAAAGTGCCATGTGATAGGAACAGAAGAAGTATATGCATTCACATACATAAAGACAATAATTACAGAAGAAAGATGCTATAAACACGGCACACACGGAATGCCTGAGAGGCCAGGAAAGCGGTCATCACCACATCCGTCACAGTCCTATAGTGTAACCCCCCCCAAAAAAACAGTGCTTTACGCATGTCATGGTAAGTCAGTGATGCGGCCTTTACCCCTTCCATTGGTGGTACGTAGATCAGGCCCCCACCCCTTCCATTGGTGGTACGCGGATCAGGCCCCCACCCCTTCCGTAGGTAGTCAGTGGATAGGCTCCCACCCCTGCTTTTGTGGGTACGTGGATCGGCTCCCACCCTGCTGCGGTGGACAAGTGGATCAGGCCCCACCTCTGCCGTGGTGGACAAGTGGACAAGGCCCTACCTCTGCCGTGGTTGGCTAGTGAAGAAGCCCCCATTTTCTGCCATGATAACTAGGATGCTGTTTTACATTTCCACATCACGGCCCTTCACCGCATATACATCGCTCAGTAGGGAGTCCCAGCACACATGTCCAGTACTCATGGAAAGGTCCTGATCTCCTTTTTCGATCGGGACCTTTCTCGATCATGTGACAGCCGTAACGTCGTGTCACGGTGGTCACATGACCCTAAATCCCGCCCTGCTTCCTGGCATCAGAAACCTCTTAAAGGGCCGGGAGTAGCCGGCTTGAAAGGGTTAATAATTGTACACCTCAGCGTTTTCAGCTCACGTGGGAGTGACATCATCTCCCACCGACTAATGATGAGGTCTGAAGACTGGCACTCAGAAGATCATGCTGCTGCAATATTGCCGGACACCCAAGTATGGAGAATTTAGTTCCACTCCAACGGACAAACACGCATTGACTTGCATACAATGACTGCCATTCACTGACCTGCAGCAGCACAGACGGACGTCCAGACGTACACTAACCGACTGATGTAAACACCAGTGAGATGCAGACCAACAAACACTCTAGTATAGAGCAGATCACTTACAAGATATAAAATGAGGCCTCCTACAAACACACATCCAACAATAGAAAAGCGATGACTAGCATCGAGTAGGTGAGGTTAGCATAGTTTAGTGTAGGTCCTGCCCTATTAGAGTCTACCTTGTCGTGGTGGGCAGGCTTGTTATCTTCTAGCCAAAAATGACAGATTGAATACTTCCCTGATGAAGACTTTCCTTTCTGGCCAGATGATATAACTAAAAGACTCTTTGTGTAACCAAAGTGCCATGTGATAGGAACAGAAGAAGTATATGCATTCACATACATAAAGACAATAATTACAGAAGAAAGATGCTATAAACACGGCACACACGGAATGCCTGAGAGGCCAGGAAAGCGGTCATCACCACATCCGTCACAGTCCTATAGTGTAACCCCCCCCAAAAAACAGTGCTTTACGCATGTCATGGTAAGTCAGTGATGCGGCCTTTACCCCTTCCATTGGTGGTACGTAGATCAGGCCCCCACCCCTTCCATTGGTGGTACGCGGATCAGGCCCCCACCCCTTCCGTAGGTAGTCAGTGGATAGGCTCCCACCCCTGCTTTTGTGGGTACGTGGATCGGCTCCCACCCTGCTGCGGTGGACAAGTGGATCAGGCCCCACCTCTGCCGTGGTGGACAAGTGGACAAGGCCCTACCTCTGCCGTGGTTGGCTAGTGAAGAAGCCCCCATTTTCTGCCATGATAACTAGGATGCTGTTTTACATTTCCACATCACGGCCCTTCACCGCATATACATCGCTCAGTAGGGAGTCCCAGCACACATGTCCAGTACTCATGGAAAGGTCCTGATCTCCTTTTTCGATCGGGACCTTTCTCGATCATGTGACAGCCGTAACGTCGTGTCACGGTGGTCACATGACCCTAAATCCCGCCCTGCTTCCTGGCATCAGAAACCTCTTAAAGGGCAGGGAGGAGCCGGCTTGAAAGGGTTAATAATTGTACACCTCAGCATTTTCACCTCACGTGGGAGTGACATCATCTCCCACCGACTAATGATGAGGTCTGAAGACTGGCACTCAGAAGATCATGCTGCTGCAATATTGCCGGACACCCAAGTATGGAGAATTTAGTTCCACTCCAACGGACAAACACGCATTGACTTGCATATAATGACTGCCATTCACTGACCTGCAGCAGCACAGACGGACGTCCAGACGTACACTAACCGACTGATGTAAACACCAGTGAGATGCAGACCAACAAACACTCTAGTATAGAGCAGATCACATACAAGATATAAAATGAGGCCTCCTACAAACACACATCCAACAATAGAGAAGCGATGACTAGCATCGAGTAGGTTAGGTTAGCATTGTTTAGTGTAGGTCCTGCCCTATTAGAGTCTACCTTGTCGTGGTGGGCAGGCTTGTTATCTTCTAGCCAAAAATGACAGATTGAATACTTCCCTGATGAAGACTTTCCTTTCTGGCCAGATGATATAACTAAAAGACTCTTTGTGTAACCAAAGTGCCATGTGATAGGAACAGAAGAAGTAAATGCATTCACATACATAAATACAATAATTACAGAAGAAAGATGCTATAAACACGGCACACACGGAATGCCTGAGAGGCCAGGAAAGCGGTCATCACCACATCCGTTACAGTCCTATAGTGTAAACCCCCCCAAAAAAACAGTGCTTTATGCATGTCATGGTAAGTTAGTGATGCGGCCTTTACCCCTTCCATTGGTGGTACGTAGATCAGGCCCCCACCCCTTCCATTGGTGGTACGCGGATCAGGCCCCCACCCCTTCCGTAGGTAGTCAGTGGATAGGCTCCCACCCCTGCTTTTGTGGGTACGTGGATCGGCTCCCACCCTGCTGCGGTGGACAAGTGGATCAGGCCCCACCTCTGCCGTGGTGGACAAGTGGACAAGGCCCTACCTCTGCCGTGGTTGGCTAGTGAAGAAGCCCCCATTTTCTGCCATGATAACTAGGATGCTGTTTTACATTTCCACATCACGGCCCTTCACCGCACATACATCGCTCAGTAGGGAGTCCCAGCACACATGTCCAGTATCATGGAAAGGTCCTGATCTCCTTTTTCGATCGGGACCTTTCTCGATCATGTGACAGCCGTAACGTCGTGTCACGGTGGTCACATGACCCTAAATCCCGCCCTGCTTCCTGGCATCAGAAACCTCTTAAAGGGCCGGGAGGAGCCGGCTTGAAAGGGTTAATAATTGTACACCTCAGCGTTTTCACCTCACGTGGGAGTGACATCATCTCCCACCGACTAATGATGAGGTCTGAAGACTGGCACTCAGAAGATCATGCTGCTGCAATATTGCCGGACACCCAAGTATGGAGAATTTAGTTCCACTCCAACGGACAAACACGCATTGACTTGCATACAATGACTGCCATTCACTGACCTGCAGCAGCACAGGCGGACGTCCAGACGTACACTAACCGACTGATGTAAACACCAGTGAGATGCAGACCAACAAACACTCTAGTATAGAGCAGATCACATACAAGATATAAAATGAGGCCTCCTACAAACACACATCCAACAATAGAAAAGCGATGACTAGCATCGAGTAGGTGAGGTTAGCATAGTTTAGTGTAGGTCCTGCCCTATTAGAGTCTACCTTGTCGTGGTGGGCAGGCTTGTTATCTTCTAGCCAAAAATGACAGATTGAATACTTCCCTGATGAAGACTTTCCTTTCTGGCCAGATGATATAACTAAAAGACTCTTTGTGTAACCAAAGTGCCATGTGATAGGAACAGAAGAAATATATGCATTCACATACATAAAGACAATAATTACAGAAGAAAGATGCTATAAACACGGCACACACGGAATGCCTGAGAGGCCAGGAAAGCGGTCATCACCACATCCGTCACAGTCCTATAGTGTAACCCCCCCCCCAAAAAACAGTGCTTTACGCATGTCATGGTAAGTCAGTGATGCGGCCTTTACCCCTTCCATTGGTGGTACGTTGATCAGGCCCCCACCCCTTCCATTGGTGGTACGCGGATCAGGCCCCCACCCCTTCCGTAGGTAGTCAGTGGATAGGCTCCCACCCCTGCTTTTGTGGGTACGTGGATCGGCTCCCACCCTGCTGCGGTGGACAAGTGGATCAGGCCCCACCTCTGCCGTGGTGGACAAGTGGACAAGGCCCTACCTCTGCCGTGGTTGGCTAGTGAAGAAGCCCCCATTTTCTGCCATGATAACTAGGATGCTATTTTACATTTCCACATCACGGCCCTTCACCGCATATACATCGCTCAGTAGGGAGTCCCAGCACACATGTCCAGTACTCATGGAAAGGTCCTGATCTCCTTTTTCGATCGGGACCTTTCTCGATCATGTGACAGCCGTAACGTCGTGTCACGGTGGTCACATGACCCTAAATCCCGCCCTGCTTCCTGGCATCAGAAACCTCTTAAAGGGCCGGGAGGAGCCGGCTTGAAAGGGTTAATAATTGTACACCTCAGCGTTTTCACCTCACGTGGGAGTGACATCATCTCCCACCGACTAATGATGAGGTCTGAAGACTGGCACTCAGAAGATCATGCTGCTGCAATATTGCAGGACACCCAAGTATGGAGAATTTAGTTCCACTCCAACGGACAAACACGCATTGACTTGCATACAATGACTGCCATTCACTGACCTGCAGCGGCACAGACGGACGTCCAGACGTACACTAACCGACTGATGTAAACACCAGTGAGATGCAGACCAACAAACACTCTAGTATAGAGCAGATCACATACAAGATATAAAATGAGGCCTCCTACAAACACACATCCAACAAGAGAAAAGCGATGACTAGCATCGAGTAGGTGAGGTTAGCATAGTTTAGTGTAGGTCCTGCCCTATTAGAGTCTACCTTGTCGTGGTGGGCAGGCTTGTTATCTTCTAGCCAAAAATGACAGATTGAATACTTCCCTGATGAAGACTTTCCTTTCTGGCCAGATGATATAACTAAAAGACTCTTTGTGTAACCAAAGTGCCATGTGATAGGAACAGAAGAAGTATATGCATTCACATACATAAAGACAATAATTACAGAAGAAAGATGCTATAAACACGGCACACACGGAATGCCTGAGAGGCCAGGAAAGCGGTCATCACCACATCCGTCACAGTCCTATAGTGTAACCCCCCCTCAAAAAAACAGTGCTTTACGCATGTCATGGTAAGTCAGTGATGCGGCCTTTACCCCTTCCATTGGTGGTACGTAGATCAGGCCCCCACCCCTTCCATTGGTGGTACGCGGATCAGGCCCCCACCCCTTCCGTAGGTAGTCAGTGGATAGGCTCCCACCCCTGCTTTTGTGGGTACGTGGATCGGCTCCCACCCTGCTGCGGTGGACAAGTGGATCAGGCCCCACCTCTGCCGTGGTGGACAAGTGGACAAGGCCCTACCTCTGCCGTGGTTGGCTAGTGAAGAAGCCCCCATTTTCTGCCATGATAACTAGGATGCTGTTTTACATTTCCACATCACGGCCCTTCACCGCATAGACATCGCTCAGTAGGGAGTCCCAGCACACATGTCCAGTACTCATGGAAAGATCCTGATCTCCTTTTTCGATCGGGACCTTTCTCGATCATGTGACAGCCGTAACGTCGTGTCACGGTGGTCACATGACCCTAAATCCCGCCCTGCTTCCTGGCATCAGAAACCTCTTAAAGGGCCGGGAGGAGCCGGCTTGAAAGGGTTAATAATTGTACACCTCAGCGTTTTCACCTCACGTGGGAGTGACATCATCTCCCACCGACTAATGATGAGGTCTGAAGACTGGCACTCAGAAGATCATGCTGCTGCAATATTGCCGGACACCCAAGTATGGAGAATTTAGTTCCACTCCAACGGACAAACACGCATTGACTTGCATACAATGACTGCCATTCACTGACCTGCAGCAGCACAGACGGACGTCCAGACGTACACTAACCGACTGATGTAAACACCAGTGAGATGCAGACCAACAAACACTCTAGTATAGAGCAGATCACATACAAGATATAAAATGAGGACTCCCACAAACACACATCCAACAATAGAAAAGCGATGACTAGCATCGAGTAGGTGAGGTTAGCATAGTTTAGTGTAGGTCCTGCCCTATTAGAGTCTACCTTGTCGTGGTGGGCAGGCTTGTTATCTTCTAGCCAAAAATGACAGATTGAATACTTCCCTGATGAAGACTTTCCTTTCTGGCCAGATGATATAACTAAAAGACTCTTTGTGTAACCAAAGTGCCATGTGATAGGAACAGAAGAAGTATATGCATTCACATACATAAAGACAATAATTACAGAAGAAAGATGCTATAAACACGGCACACACGGAATGCCTGAGAGGCCAGGAAAGCGGTCATCACCACATCCGTCACAGTCCTATAGTGTAACCCCCCCCCCAAAAAACAGTGCTTTACGCATGTCATGGTAAGTCAGTGATGCGGCCTTTACCCCTTCCATTGGTGGTACGTAGATCAGGCCCCCACCCCTTCCATTGGTGGTACGCGGATCAGGCCCCCACCCCTTCCGTAGGTAGTCAGTGGATAGGCTCCCACCCTTGCTTTTGTGGGTACGTGGATCGGCTCCCACCCTGCTGCGGTGGACAAGTGGATCAGGCCCCACCTCTGCCGTGGTGGACAAGTGGACAAGGCCCTACCTCTGCCGTGGTTGGCTAGTGAAGAAGCCCCCATTTTCTGCCATGATAACTAGGATGCTGTTTTACATTTCCACATCACGGCCCTTCACCGCATATACATCGCTCAGTAGGGAGTCCCAGCACACATGTCCAGTACTCATGGAAAGGTCCTGATCTCCTTTTTCGATCGGGACCTTTCTCGATCATGTGACAGCCGTAACGTCGTGTCACGGTGGTCACATGACCCTAAATCCCGCCCTGCTTCCTGGCATCAGAAACCTCTTAAAGGGCCGGGAGGAGCCGGCTTGAAAGGGTTAATAATTGTACACCTCAGCGTTTTCACCTCACGTGGGAGTGACATCATCTCCCACCGACTAATGATGAGGTCTGAAGACTGGCACTCAGAAGATCATGCTGCTGCAATATTGCAGGACACCCAAGTATGGAGAATTTAGTTCCACTCCAACGGACAAACACGCATTGACTTGCATACAATGACTGCCATTCACTGACCTGCAGCGGCACAGACGGACGTCCAGACGTACACTAACCGACTGATGTAAACACCAGTGAGATGCAGACCAACAAACACTCTAGTATAGAGCAGATCACATACAAGATATAAAATGAGGCCTCCTACAAACACACATCCAACAATAGAAAAGCGATGACTAGCATCGAGTAGGTGAGGTTAGCATAGTTTAGTGTAGGTCCTGCCCTATTAGAGTCTACCTTGTCGTGGTGGGCAGGCTTGTTATCTTCTAGCCAAAAATGACAGATTGAATACTTCCCTGATGAAGACTTTCCTTTCTGGCCAGATGATATAACTAAAAGACTCTTTGTGTAACCAAAGTGCCATGTGATAGGAACAGAAGAAGTATATGCATTCACATACATAAAGACAATAATTACAGAAGAAAGATGCTATAAACACGGCACACACGGAATGCCTGAGAGGCCAGGAAAGCGGTCATCACCACATCCGTCACAGTCCTATAGTGTAACCCCCCCCCCAAAAAACAGTGCTTTACGCATGTCATGGTAAGTCAGTGATGCGGCCTTTACCCCTTCCATTGGTGGTACGTAGATCAGGCCCCCACCCCTTCCATTGGTGGTACGCGGATCAGGCCCCCACCCCTTCCGTAGGTAGTCAGTGGATAGGCTCCCACCCCTGCTTTTGTGGGTACGTGGATCGGCTCCCACCCTGCTGCGGTGGACAAGTGGATCAGGCCCCACCTCTGCCGTGGTGGACAAGTGGACAAGGCCCTACCTCTGCCGTGGTTGGCTAGTGAAGAAGCCCCCATTTTCTGCCATGATAACTAGGATGCTGTTTTACATTTCCACATCACGGCCCTTCACCGCATATACATCGCTCAGTAGGGAGTCCCAGCACACATGTCCAGTACTCATGGAAAGGTCCTGATCTCCTTTTTCGATCGGGACCTTTCTCGATCATGTGACAGCCGTAACGTCGTGTCACGGTGGTCACATGACCCTAAATCCCGCCCTGCTTCCTGGCATCAGAAACCTCTTAAAGGGCCGGGAGGAGCCGGCTTGAAAGGGTTAATAATTGTACACCTCAGCGTTTTCACCTCACGTGGGAGTGACATCATCTCCCACCGACTAATGATGAGGTCTGAAGACTGGCACTCAGAAGATCATGCTGCTGCAATATTGCAGGACACCCAAGTATGGAGAATTTAGTTCCACTCCAACGGACAAACACGCATTGACTTGCATACAATGACTGCCATTCACTGACCTGCAGCGGCACAGACGGACGTCCAGACGTACACTAACCGACTGATGTAAACACCAGTGAGATGCAGACCAACAAACACTCTAGTATAGAGCAGATCACATACAAGATATAAAATGAGGCCTCCTACAAACACACATCCAACAATAGAAAAGCGATGACTAGCATCGAGTAGGTGAGGTTAGCATAGTTTAGTGTAGGTCCTGCCCTATTAGAGTCTACCTTGTCGTGGTGGGCAGGCTTGTTATCTTCTAGCCAAAAATGACAGATTGAATACTTCCCTGATGAAGACTTTCCTTTCTGGCCAGATGATATAACTAAAAGACTCTTTGTGTAACCAAAGTGCCATGTGATAGGAACAGAAGAAGTATATGCATTCACATACATAAAGACAATAATTACAGAAGAAAGATGCTATAAACACGGCACACACGGAATGCCTGAGAGGCCAGGAAAGCGGTCATCACCACATCCGTCACAGTCCTATAGTGTAACCCCCCCTCAAAAAAACAGTGCTTTACGCATGTCATGGTAAGTCAGTGATGCGGCCTTTACCCCTTCCATTGGTGGTACGTAGATCAGGCCCCCACCCCTTCCATTGGTGGTACGCGGATCAGGCCCCAACTCCTTCCGTAGGTAGTCAGTGGATAGGCTCCCACCCCTGCTTTTGTGGGTACGTGGATCGGCTCCCACCCTGCTGCGGTGGACAAGTGGATCAGGCCCCACCTCTGCCGTGGTGGACAAGTGGACAAGGCCCTACCTCTGCCGTGGTTGGCTAGTGAAGAAGCCCCCATTTTCTGCCATGATAACTAGGATGCTGTTTTACATTTCCACATCACGGCCCTTCACCGCATAGACATCGCTCAGTAGGGAGTCCCAGCACACATGTCCAGTACTCATGGAAAGATCCTGATCTCCTTTTTCGATCGGGACCTTTCTCGATCATGTGACAGCCGTAACGTCGTGTCACGGTGGTCACATGACCCTAAATCCCGCCCTGCTTCCTGGCATCAGAAACCTCTTAAAGGGCCGGGAGGAGCCGGCTTGAAAGGGTTAATAATTGTACACCTCAGCGTTTTCACCTCACGTGGGAGTGACATCATCTCCCACCGACTAATGATGAGGTCTGAAGACTGGCACTCAGAAGATCATGCTGCTGCAATATTGCAGGACACCCAAGTATGGAGAATTTAGTTCCACTCCAACGGACAAACACGCATTGACTTGCATACAATGACTGCCATTCACTGACCTGCAGCAGCACAGACGGACGTCCAGACGTACACTAACCGACTGATGTAAACACCAGTGAGATGCAGACCAACAAACACTCTAGTATAGAGCAGATCACATACAAGATATAAAATGAGGCCTCCTACAAACACACATCCAACAATAGAAAAGCGATGACTAGCATCGAGTAGGTGAGGTTAGCATAGTTTAGTGTAGGTCCTGCCCCATTAGAGTCTACCTTGTCGTGGTGGGCAGGCTTGTTATCTTCTAGCCAAAAATGACAGATTGAATACTTCCCTGATGAAGACTTTCCTTTCTGGCCAGATGATATAACTAAAAGACTCTTTGTGTAACCAAAGTGCCATGTGATAGGAACAGAAGAAGTATATGCATTCACATACATAAAGACAATAATTACAGAAGAAAGATGCTATAAACACGGCACACACGGAATGCCTGAGAGGCCAGGAAAGCGGTCATCACCACATCCGTCACAGTCCTATAGTGTAAACCCCCCAAAAAAACAGTGCTTTACGCATGTCATGGTAAGTCAGTGATGCGGCCTTTACCCCTTCCATTGGTGGTACGTAGATCAGGCCCCCACCCCTTCCATTGGTGGTACGCGGATCAGGCCCCCACCCCTTCCGTAGGTAGTCAGTGGATAGGCTCCCACCCCTGCTTTTGTGGGTACGTGGATCGGCTCCCACCCTGCTGCGGTGGACAAGTGGATCAGGCCCCACCTCTGCCGTGGTGGACAAGTGGACAAGGCCCTACCTCTGCCGTGGTTGGCTAGTGAAGAAGCCCCCATTTTCTGCCATGATAACTAGGATGCTGTTTTACATTTCCACATCACGGCCCTTCACCGCATATACATCGCTCAGTAGGGAGTCCCAGCACACATGTCCAGTACTCATGGAAAGGTCCTGATCTCCTTTTTCGATCGGGACCTTTCTCGATCATGTGACAGCCGTAACGTCGTGTCACGGTGGTCACATGACCCTAAATCCCGCCCTGCTTCCTGGCATCAGAAACCTCTTAAAGGGCCGGGAGGAGCCGGCTTGAAAGGGTTAATAATTGTACACCTCAGCGTTTTCACCTCACGTGGGAGTGACATCATCTCCCACCGACTAATGATGAGGTCTGAAGACTGGCACTCAGAAGATCATGCTGCTGCAATATTGCAGGACACCCAAGTATGGAGAATTTAGTTCCACTCCAACGGACAAACACGCATTGACTTGCATACAATGACTGCCATTCACTGACCTGCAGCGGCACAGACGGACGTCCAGACGTACACTAACCGACTGATGTAAACACCAGTGAGATGCAGACCAACAAACACTCTAGTATAGAGCAGATCACATACAAGATATAAAATGAGGCCTCCTACAAACACACATCCAACAATAGAAAAGCGATGACTAGCATCGAGTAGGTGAGGTTAGCATAGTTTAGTGTAGGTCCTGCCCTATTAGAGTCTACCTTGTCGTGGTGGGCAGGCTTGTTATCTTCTAGCCAAAAATGACAGATTGAATACTTCCCTGATGAAGACTTTCCTTTCTGGCCAGATGATATAACTAAAAGACTCTTTGTGTAACCAAAGTGCCATGTGATAGGAACAGAAGAAGTATATGCATTCACATACATAAAGACAATAATTACAGAAGAAAGATGCTATAAACACGGCACACACGGAATGCCTGAGAGGCCAGGAAAGCGGTCATCACCACATCCGTCACAGTCCTATAGTGTAACCCCCCCTCAAAAAAACAGTGCTTTACGCATGTCATGGTAAGTCAGTGATGCGGCCTTTACCCCTTCCATTGGTGGTACGTAGATCAGGCCCCCACCCCTTCCATTGGTGGTACGCGGATCAGGCCCCCACCCCTTCCGTAGGTAGTCAGTGGATAGGCTCCCACCCCTGCTTTTGTGGGTACGTGGATCGGCTCCCACCCTGCTGCGGTGGACAAGTGGATCAGGCCCCACCTCTGCCGTGGTGGACAAGTGGACAAGGCCCTACCTCTGCCGTGGTTGGCTAGTGAAGAAGCCCCCATTTTCTGCCATGATAACTAGGATGCTGTTTTACATTTCCACATCACGGCCCTTCACCGCATAGACATCGCTCAGTAGGGAGTCCCAGCACACATGTCCAGTACTCATGGAAAGATCCTGATCTCCTTTTTCGATCGGGACCTTTCTCGATCATGTGACAGCCGTAACGTCGTGTCACGGTGGTCACATGACCCTAAATCCCGCCCTGCTTCCTGGCATCAGAAACCTCTTAAAGGGCCGGGAGGAGCCGGCTTGAAAGGGTTAATAATTGTACACCTCAGCGTTTTCACCTCACGTGGGAGTGACATCATCTCCCACCGACTAATGATGAGGTCTGAAGACTGGCACTCAGAAGATCATGCTGCTGCAATATTGCAGGACACCCAAGTATGGAGAATTTAGTTCCACTCCAACGGACAAACACGCATTGACTTGCATACAATGACTGCCATTCACTGACCTGCAGCGGCACAGACGGACGTCCAGACGTACACTAACCGACTGATGTAAACACCAGTGAGATGCAGACCAACAAACACTCTAGTATAGAGCAGATCACATACAAGATATAAAATGAGGCCTCCTACAAACACACATCCAACAATAGAAAAGCGATGACTAGCATCGAGTAGGTGAGGTTAGCATAGTTTAGTGTAGGTCCTGCCCTATTAGAGTCTACCTTGTCGTGGTGGGCAGGCTTGTTATCTTCTAGCCAAAAATGACAGATTGAATACTTCCCTGATGAAGACTTTTCTTTCTGGCCAGATGATATAACTAAAAGACTCTTTGTGTAACCAAAGTGCCATGTGATAGGAACAGAAGAAGTATATGCATTCACATACATAAAGACAATAATTACAGAAGAAAGATGCTATAAACACGGCACACACGGAATGCCTGAGAGGCCAGGAAAGCGGTCATCACCACATCCGTCACAGTCCTATAGTGTAACCCCCCCTCAAAAAAACAGTGCTTTACGCATGTCATGGTAAGTCAGTGATGCGGCCTTTACCCCTTCCATTGGTGGTACGTAGATCAGGCCCCCACCCCTTCCATTGGTGGTACGCGGATCAGGCCCCCACCCCTTCCGTAGGTAGTCAGTGGATAGGCTCCCACCCCTGCTTTTGTGGGTACGTGGATCGGCTCCCACCCTGCTGCGGTGGACAAGTGGATCAGGCCCCACCTCTGCCGTGGTGGACAAGTGGACAAGGCCCTACCTCTGCCGTGGTTGGCTAGTGAAGAAGCCCCCATTTTCTGCCATGATAACTAGGATGCTGTTTTACATTTCCACATCACGGCCCTTCACCGCATAGACATCGCTCAGTAGGGAGTCCCAGCACACATGTCCAGTACTCATGGAAAGATCCTGATCTCCTTTTTCGATCGGGACCTTTCTCGATCATGTGACAGCCGTAACGTCGTGTCACGGTGGTCACATGACCCTAAATCCCGCCCTGCTTCCTGGCATCAGAAACCTCTTAAAGGGCCGGGAGGAGCCGGCTTGAAAGGGTTAATAATTGTACACCTCAGCGTTTTCACCTCACGTGGGAGTGACATCATCTCCAACCGACTAATGATGAGGTCTGAAGACTGGCACTCAGAAGATCATGCTGCTGCAATATTGCAGGACACCCAAGTATGGAGAATTTAGTTCCACTCCAACGGACAAACACGCATTGACTTGCATACAATGACTGCCATTCACTGACCTGCAGCAGCACAGACGGACGTCCAGACGTACACTAACCGACTGATGTAAACACCAGTGAGATGCAGACCAACAAACACTCTAGTATAGAGCAGATCACATACAAGATATAAAATGAGGCCTCCTACAAACACACATCCAACAATAGAAAAGCGATGACTAGCATCGAGTAGGTGAGGTTAGCATAGTTTAGTGTAGGTCCTGCCCTATTAGAGTCTACCTTGTCGTGGTGGGCAGGCTTGTTATCTTCTAGCCAAAAATGACAGATTGAATACTTCCCTGATGAAGACTTTCCTTTCTGGCCAGATGATATAACTAAAAGACTCTTTGTGTAACCAAAGTGCCATGTGATAGGAACAGAAGAAGTATATGCATTCACATACATAAAGACAATAATTACAGAAGAAAGATGCTATAAACACGGCACACACGGAATGCCTGAGAGGCCAGGAAAGCGGTCATCACCACATCCGTCACAGTCCTATAGTGTAAACCCCCCAAAAAAACAGTGCTTTACGCATGTCATGGTAAGTCAGTGATGCGGCCTTTACCCCTTCCATTGGTGGTACGTAGATCAGGCCCCCACCCCTTCCATTGGTGGTACGCGGATCAGGCCCCCACCCCTTCCGTAGGTAGTCAGTGGATAGGCTCCCACCCCTGCTTTTGTGGGTACGTGGATCGGCTCCCACCCTGCTGCGGTGGACAAGTGGATCAGGCCCCACCTCTGCCGTGGTGGACAAGTGGACAAGGCCCTACCTCTGCCGTGGTTGGCTAGTGAAGAAGCCCCCATTTTCTGCCATGATAACTAGGATGCTGTTTTACATTTCCACATCTCGGCCCTTCACCGCACATACATCGCTCAGTAGGGAGTCCCAGCACACATGTCCAGTACTCATGGAAAGGTCCTGATCTCCTTTTTCGATCGGGACCTTTCTCAATCATGTGACAGCCGTAACGTCGTGTCACGGTGGTCACATGACCCTAAATCCCGCCCTGCTTCCTGGCATCAGAAACCTCTTAAAGGGCCGGGAGGAGCCGGCTTGAAAGGGTTAATAATTGTACACCTCAGCGTTTTCACCTCACGTGGGAGTGAAATCATCTCCCACCGACTAATGATGAGGTCTGAAGACTGGCACTCAGAAGATCATGCTGCTGCAATATTGCCGGACACCCAAGTATGGAGAATTTAGTTCCACTCCAACGGACAAACACGCATTGACTTGCATACAATGACTGCCATTCACTGACCTGCAGCAGCACAGACGGACGTCCAGACGTACACTAACCGACTGATGTAAACACCAGTGAGATGCAGACCAACAAACACTCTAGTATAGAGCAGATCACATACAAGATATAAAATGAGGCCTCCTACAAACACACATCCAACAATAGAAAAGCGATGACTAGCATCGAGTAGGTGAGGTTAGCATTATTTAGTGTAGGTCCTGCCCTATTAGAGTCTACCTTGTCGTGGTGGGCAGGCTTGTTATCTTCTAGCCAAAAATGACAGATTGAATACTTCCCTGATGAAGACTTTCCTTTCTGGCCAGATGATATAACTAAAAGACTCTTTGTGTAACCAAAGTGCCATGTGATAGGAACAGAAGAAGTATATGCATTCACATACATAAAGACAATAATTACAGAAGAAAGATGCTATAAACACGGCACACACGGAATGCCTGAGAGGCCAGGAAAGCGGTCATCACCACATCCGTCACAGTCCTATAGTGAAACCCCCCCCCAAAAAACAGTGCTTTACGCATGTCATGGTAAGTCAGTGATGCGGCCTTTACCCCTTCCATTGGTGGTACGTAGATCAGGCCCCCACCCCTTCCATTGGTGGTACGCGGATCAGGCCCCCACCCCTTCCGTAGGTAGTCAGTGGATAGGCTCCCACCCCTGCTTTTGTGGGTACGTGGATCGGCTCCCACCCTACTGCGGTGGACAAGTGGATCAGGCCCCACCTCTGCCGTGGTGGACAAGTGGACAAGGCCCTACCTCTGCCGTGGTTGGCTAGTGAAGAAGCCCCCATTTTCTGCCATGATAACTAGGATGCTGTTTTACATTTCCACATCACGGCCCTTCACCGCATATACATCGCTCAGTAGGGAGTCCCAGCACACATGTCCAGTACTCATGGAAAGATCCTGATCTCCTTTTTCGATCGGGACCTTTCTCGATCATGTGACAGCCGTAACATCGTGTCACGGTGGTCACATGACCCTAAATCCCGCCCTGCTTCCTGGCATCAGAAACCTCTTAAAGGGCCAGGAGGAGCCGGCTTGAAAGGGTTAATAATTGTACACCTCAGCGTTTTCACCTCACGTGGGAGTGACATAATCTCCCACCTACTAATGATGAGGTCTGAAGACTGGCACTCAGAAGATCATGCTGCTGCAATATTGCAGGACACCCAAGTATGGAGAATTTAGTTCCACTCCAACGGACAAACACGCATTGACTTGCATACAATGACTGCCATTCACTGACCTGCAGCAGCACAGACGGACGTCCAGATGTACACTAATCGACTGATGTAAACACCAGTGAGATGCAGACCAACAAACACTCTAGTATAGAGCAGATCACATACAAGATATAAAATGAGGCCTCCTACAAACACACACCCAACAATAGAAAAGCGATGACTAGCATCGAGTAGGTGAGGTTAGCATAGTTTAGTGTAGGTCCTGCCCTATTAGAGTCTACCTTGTCGTGGTGGGCAGGCTTGTTATCTTCTATCCAAAAATGACAGATTGAATACTTCCCTGATGAAGACTTTCCTTTCTGGCCAGATGATATAACTAAAAGACTCTTTGTGTAACCAAAGTGCCATGTGATAGGAACAGAAGAAGTATATGCATTCACATACATAAAGACAATAATTACAGAAGAAAGATGCTATAAACACGGCACACACGGAATGCCTGAGAGGCCAGGAAAGCGGTCATCACCACATCCGTCACAGTCCTATAGTGAAACCCCCCCCAAAAAAACAGTGCTTTACGCATGTCATGGTAAGTCAGTGATGCGGCCTTTACCCCTTCCATTGGTGGTACGTAGATCAGGCCCCCACCCCTTCCATTGGTGGTACGCGGATCAGGCCCCCACCCCTTCCGTAGGTAGTCAGTGGATAGGCTCCCACCCCTGCTTTTGTGGGTACGTGGATCGGCTCCCACCCTGCTGCGGTGGACAAGTGGATCAGGCCCCACCTCTGCCGTGGTGGACAAGTAGACAAGGCCCTACCTCTGCCGTGGTTGGCTAGTGAAGAAGCCCCCATTTTCTGCCATGATAACTAGGATGCTGTTTTACATTTCCACATCACGGCCCTTCACCGCATATACATCGCTCAGTAGGGAGTCCCAGCACACATGTCCAGTACTCATGGAAAGGTCCTGATCTCCTTTTTCGATCGGGACCTTTCTCGATCATGTGACAGCCGTAACGTCGTGTCACGGTGGTCACATGACCCTAAATCCCGCCCTGCTTCCTGGCATCAGAAACCTCTTAAAGGGCTGGGAGGAGCCAAATTGAAAGGGTTAATAATTGTACACCTCAGCGTTTTCACCTCACGTGGGAGTGACATCATCTCCCACTGACTGATGATGAGGTCTGAAGACTGGCACTCAGAAGATCATGCTGCTGCAATATTGCAGGACACCCAAGTATGGAGAATTTAGTTCCACTCCAACGGACAAACACGCATTGACTTGCATACAATGACTGCCATTCACTGACCTGCAGCAGCACAGACGGACGTCCAGACGTACACTAACCGACTGATGTAAACACCAGTGAGATGCAGACCAACAAACACTCTAGTATAGAGAAGATCAAATTCAAGATATAAAATGAGGCCTCCTACAAACACACATCCAACAATAGAAAAGCGATGACTAGCATCGAGTAGGTGAGGTTACCATAGATTAGTGTAGGTCCTGCCCTATTAGAGTCTACCTTGTCGTGGTGGGCAGGCTTGTTATCTTCTAGCCAAAAATGACAGATTGAATACTTCCCTGATGAAGACTTTCCTTTCTGGCCAGATGATATAACTAAGACTCTTTGTGTAACCAAAGTGCCATGTGATAGGAACAGAAGAAGTATATGCATTCACATACATAAAGACAATAATTACAGAAGAAAGATGCTATAAACACGGCACACACGGAATGCCTGAGAGGCCTGGAAAGCGGTCATCACCACATCCGTCACAGTCCTATAGTGTAAACCCCCCCAAAAAAACAGTGCTTTACGCATATCATGGTAAGTCAGTGATGCGGCCTTTACCCCTTCCATTGGTGGTACGTAGATCAGGCCCCCACCCCTTCCATTGGTGGTACGCGGATCAGGCCCCCACCCCTTCCGTAGGTAGTCAGTGGATAGGCTCCCACCCCTGCTTTTGTGGGTACGTGGATCGGCTCCCACCCTACTGCGGTGGACAAGTGGATCAGGCCCCACCTCTGCCGTGGTAGACAAGTGGACAAGGCCCTACCTCTGCCGTGGTTGGCTAGTGAAGAAGCCCCCATTTTCTGCCATGATAACTAGGATGCTGTTTTACATTTCTATATCACGGCCCTTCACCGCATATACATTGCTCAGAAGGGAGTCCCAGCACACATGTCCAGTACTCATGGAAAGGTTCTGATCTCCTTTTTCGATCGGGACCTTTCTCGATCATGTGACCGCCGTAACGTCGTGTCACGGTGGTCACATGACCCTAAATCCCGCCCTGCTTCCTGGCATCAGAAACCTCTTAAAGGGCCGGGAGGAGCCGGCTTGAAAGGGTTAATAATTGTACACCTCAGCGTTTTCACCTCACGTGGGAGTGACATAATCTCTCACCGACTAATGATGAGGTCTGAAGACTGGCACTCAGAAGATCATGCTGCTGCAATATTGCAGGACACCCAAGTATGGAGAATTTAGTTCCACTCCAACGGACAAACACGTATTGACTTGCATACAATGACTGCCATTCACTGACCTGCAGCAGCACAGACGGACGTCCAGATGTACACTAATCGACTGATGTAAACACCAGTGAAATGCAGACCAACAAACACTCTAGTATAGAGCAGATCACATACAAGATATAAAATGAGGCCTCCTACAAACACACACCCAACAATAGAAAAGCGATGACTAGCATCGAGTAGGTGAGGTTAGCATAGTTTAGTGTAGGTCCTGCCCTATTAGAGTCTACCTTGTCGTGGTGGGCAGGCTTGTTATCTTCTATCCAAAAATGACAGATTGAATACTTCCCTGATGAAGACTTTCCTTTCTGGCCAGATGATATAACTAAAAGACTCTTTGTGTAACCAAAGTGCCATGTGATAGGAACAGAAGAAGTATATGCATTCACATACATAAAGACAATAATTACAGAAGAAAGATGCTATAAACACGGCACACACGGAATGCCTGAGAGGCCAGGAAAGCGGTCATCACCACATCCGTCACAGTCCTATAGTGAAACCCCCCCCAAAAAAACAGTGCTTTACGCATGTCATGGTAAGTCAGTGATGCGGCCTTTACCCCTTCCATTGGTGGTACGTAGATCAGGCCCCCACCCCTTCCATTGGTGGTACGCGGATCAGGCCCCCACCCCTTCCGTAGGTAGTCAGTGGATAGGCTCCCACCCCTGCTTTTGTGGGTACGTGGATCGGCTCCCACCCTGCTGCGGTGGACAAGTGGATCAGGCCCCACCTCTGCCGTGGTGGACAAGTAGACAAGGCCCTACCTCTGCCGTGGTTGGCTAGTGAAGAAGCCCCCATTTTCTGCCATGATAACTAGGATGCTGTTTTACATTTCCACATCACGGCCCTTCACCGCATATACATCGCTCAGTAGGGAGTCCCAGCACACATGTCCAGTACTCATGGAAAGGTCCTGATCTCCTTTTTCGATTGGGACCTTTCTCGATCATGTGACCGCCGTAACGTCGTGTCACGGTGGTCACATGACCCTAAATCCCGCCCTGCTTCCTGGCATCAGAAACCTCTTAAAGGGCCGGGAGGAGCCGGCTTGAAAGGGTTAATAATTGTACACCTCAGCGTTTTCACCTCACGTGGGAGTGACATAATCTCTCACCGACTAATGATGAGGTCTGAAGACTGGCACTCAGAAGATCATGCTGCTGCAATATTGCAGGACACCCAAGTATGGAGAATTTAGTTCCACTCCAACGGACAAACACGTATTGACTTGCATACAATGACTGCCATTCACTGACCTGCAGCAGCACAGACGGACGTCCAGATGTACACTAATCGACTGATGTAAACACCAGTGAGATGCAGACCAACAAACACTCTAGTATAGAGCAGATCACATAAAAGATATAAAATGAGGCCTCCTACAAACACACACCCAACAATAGAAAAGCGATGACTAGCATCGAGTAGGTGAGGTTAGCATTATTTAGTGTAGGTCCTGCCCTATTAGAGTCTACCTTGTCGTGGTGGGCAGGCTTGTTATCTTCTATCCAAAAATGACAGATTGAATACTTCCCTGATGAAGACTTTCCTTTCTGGCCAGATGATATAACTAAAAGACTCTTTGTGTAACCAAAGTGCCATGTGATAGGAACAGAAGAAGTATATGCATTCACATACATAAAGACAATAATTACAGAAGAAAGATGCTATAAACACGGCACACACGGAATGCCTGAGAGGCCAGGAAAGCGGTCATCACCACATCCGTCACAGTCCTATAGTGAAACCCCCCCCAAAAAAACAGTGCTTTACGCATGTCATGGTAAGTCAGTGATGCGGCCTTTACCCCTTCCATTGGTGGTACGTAGATCAGGCCCCCACCCCTTCCATTGGTGGTACGCGGATCAGGCCCCCACCCCTTCCGTAGGTAGTCAGTGGATAGGCTCCCACCCCTGCTTTTGTGGGTACGTGGATCGGCTCCCACCCTGCTGCGGTGGACAAGTGGATCAGGCCCCACCTCTGCCGTGGTGGACAAGTAGACAAGGCCCTACCTCTGCCGTGGTTGGCTAGTGAAGAAGCCCCCATTTTCTGCCATGATAACTAGGATGCTGTTTTACATTTCCACATCACGGCCCTTCACCGCATATACATCGCTCAGTAGGGAGTCCCAGCACACATGTCCAGTACTCATGGAAAGGTCCTGATCTCCTTTTTCGATCGGGACCTTTCTCGATCATGTGACAGCCGTAACGTCGTGTCACGGTGGTCACATGACCCTAAATCCCGCCCTGCTTCCTGGCATCAGAAACCTCTTAAAGGGCTGGGAGGAGCCAAATTGAAAGGGTTAATAATTGTACACCTCAGCGTTTTCACCTCACGTGGGAGTGACATCATCTCCCACTGACTGATGATGAGGTCTGAAGACTGGCACTCAGAAGATCATGCTGCTGCAATATTGCAGGACACCCAAGTATGGAGAATTTAGTTCCACTCCAACGGACAAACACGCATTGACTTGCATACAATGACTGCCATTCACTGACCTGCAGCAGCACAGACGGACGTCCAGACGTACACTAACCGACTGATGTAAACACCAGTGAGATGCAGACCAACAAACACTCTAGTATAGAGAAGATCAAATTCAAGATATAAAATGAGGCCTCCTACAAACACACATCCAACAATAGAAAAGCGATGACTAGCATCGAGTAGGTGAGGTTAGCATAGTTTAGTGTAGGTCCTGCCCTATTAGAGTCTACCTTGTCGTGGTGGGCAGGCTTGTTATCTTCTAGCCAAAAATGACAGATTGAATACTTCCCTGATGAAGACTTTCCTTTCTGGCCAGATGATATAACTAAGACTCTTTGTGTAACCAAAGTGCCATGTGATAGGAACAGAAGAAGTATATGCATTCACATACATAAAGACAATAATTACAGAAGAAAGATGCTATAAACACGGCACACACGGAATGCCTGAGAGGCCAGGAAAGCGGTCATCACCACATCCGTCACAGTCCTATAGTGTAAACCCCCCCAAAAAAACAGTGCTTTACGCATGTCATGGTAAGTCAGTGATGCGGCCTTTACCCCTTCCATTGGTGGTACGTAGATCAGGCCCCCACCCCTTCCATTGGTGGTACGCGGATCAGGCCCCCACCCCTTCCGTAGGTAGTCAGTGGATAGGCTCCCACCCCTGCTTTTGTGGGTACGTGGATCGGCTCCCACCCTACTGCGGTGGACAAGTGGATCAGGCCCCACCTCTGCCGTGGTAGACAAGTGGACAAGGCCCTACCTCTGCCGTGGTTGGCTAGTGAAGAAGCCCCCATTTTCTGCCATGATAACTAGGATGCTGTTTTACATTTCTATATCACGGCCCTTCACCGCATATACATTGCTCAGTAGGGAGTCCCAGCACACATGTCCAGTACTCATGGAAAGGTTCTGATCTCCTTTTTCGATCGGGACCTTTCTCGATCATGTGACCGCCGTAACGTCGTGTCACGGTGGTCACATGACCCTAAATCCCGCCCTGCTTCCTGGCATCAGAAACCTCTTAAAGGGCCGGGAGGAGCCGGCTTGAAAGGGTTAATAATTGTACACCTCAGCGTTTTCACCTCACGTGGGAGTGACATAATCTCTCACCGACTAATGATGAGGTCTGAAGACTGGCACTCAGAAGATCATGCTGCTGCAATATTGCAGGACACCCAAGTATGGAGAATTTAGTTCCACTCCAACGGACAAACACGTATTGACTTGCATACAATGACTGCCATTCACTGACCTGCAGCAGCACAGACGGACGTCCAGACGTACACTAATCGACTGATGTAAACACCAGTGAGATGCAGACCAACAAACACTCTAGTATAGAGCAGATCACATACAAGATATAAAATGAGGCCTCCTACAAACACACACCCAACAATAGAAAAGCGATGACTAGCATCGAGTAGGTGAGGTTAGCATAGTTTAGTGTAGGTCCTGCCCTATTAGAGTCTACCTTGTCGTGGTGGGCAGGCTTGTTATCTTCTAGCCAAAAATGACAGATTGAATACTTCCCTGATGAAGACTTTCCTTTCTGGCCAGATGATATAACTAAAAGACTCTTTGTTTAACCAAAGTGCCATGTGATAGGAACAGAAGAAGTATATGCATTCACATACATAAAGACAATAATTACAGAAGAAAGATGCTATAAACACGGCACACACGGAATGCCTGAGAGGCCAGGAAAGCGGTCATCACCACATCCGTCACAGTCCTATAGTGTAACCCCCCCAAAAAAACCAGTGCTTTACGCATGTCATGGTAAGTCAGTGATGCGGCCTTTACCCCTTCCATTGGTGGTACGTAGATCAGGCCCCCACCCCTTCCATTGGTGGTACGCGGATCAGGCCCCCACCCCTTCCGTAGGTAGTCAGTGGATAGGCTCCCACCCCTGCTTTTGTGGGTACGTGGATCGGCTCCCACCCTGCTGCAGTGGACAAGTGGATCAGGCCCCACCTCTGCCGTGGTGGACAAGTGGACAAGGCCCTACCTCTGCCGTGGTTGGCTAGTGAAGAAGCCCCCATTTTCTGCCATGATAACTAGGATGCTGTTTTACATTTCCACATCACGGTCCTTCACCGCATATACATCGCTCAGTAGGGAGTCCCAGCACACATGTCCAGTACTCATGGAAAGGTCCTGATCTCCTTTTTCGATCGGGACCTTTCTCGATCATGTGACAGCCGTAACGTCGTGTCACGGTGGTCACATGACCCTAAGTCCCGCCCTGCTTCCTGGCATCAGAAACCTCTTAAAGGGCCGGGAGGAGCCGGCTTGAAAGGGTTAATAATTGTACACCTCAGCGTTTTCACCTCACGTGGGAGTGACATCATCTCCCACCGACTAATGATGAGGTCTGAAGACTGGCACTCAGAAGATCATGCTGCTGCAATATTGCCGGACACCCAAGTATGGAGAATTTAGTTCCACTCCAACGGACAAACACGCATTGACTTGCATACAATGACTGCCATTCACTGACCTGCAGCAGCACAGACGGACGTCCAGACGTACACTAACCGACTGATGTAAACACTAGTGAGATGCAGACCAACAAACACTCTAGTATAGAGCAGATCACATACAAGATATAAAATGAGGCCTCCTACAAACACACATCCAACAATAGAAAAGCGATGACTAGCATCGAGTAGGTGAGGTTAGCATAGTTTAGTGTAGGTCCTGCCCTATTAGAGTCTACCTTGCCGTGGTGGGCAGGCTTGTTATCTTCTAGCCAAAAATGACAGATTGAATCCCTCCCTGATGAAGACTTTCCTTTCTGGCCAGATGATATAACTATAAGACTCTTTGTGTAACCAAAGTGCCATGTGATAGGAACAGAAGAAGTATATGCATTCACATACATAAAGACAATAATTACAGAAGAAAGATGCTATAAACACGGCACACACGGAATGCCTGAGAGGCCAGGAAAGCGGTCATCACCACATCCGTCACAGTCCTATAGTGTAACCCCCCCCAAAAAAACAGTGCTTTACGCATGTCATGGTAAGTCAGTGATGCGGCCTTTACCCCTTCCATTGGTGGTACGTAGATCAGGCCCCCACCCCTTCCATTGGTGGTACGCGGATCAGGCCCCCACCCCTTCCGTAGGTAGTCAGTGGATAGGCTCCCACCCCTGCTTTTGTGGGTATGTGGATCGGCTCCCACCCTGCTGAGGTGGACAAGTGGATCAGGCCCCACCTCTGCCGTGGTGGACAAGTGGACAAGGCCCTACCTCTGCCGTGGTTGGCTAGTGAAGAAGCCCCCATTTTCTGCCATGATAACTAGGATGCTTTTTTACATTTCCACATCACGGCCCTTCACCGCATATACATCGCTCAGTAGGGAGTCCCAGCACACATGTCCAGTACTCATGGAAAGGTCCTGATCTCCTTTTTCGATCGGGACCTTTCTCGATCATGTGACAGCCGTAACGTCGTGACACGGTGGTCACATGACCCTAAATCCCGCCCTGCTTCCTGGCATCAGAAACCTCTTAAAGGGCCGGGAGGAGCCGGCTTGAAAGGGTTAATAATTGTACACCTCAGCGTTTTCACCTCACGTGGGAGTGACATCATCTCCCACCAACTAATGATGAGGTCTGAAGACTGGCACTCAGAAGATCATGCTGCTGCAATATTGCCGGACACCCAAGTATGGAGAATTTAGTTCCACTCCAACGGACAAACACGCATTGACTTGCATACAGTGATTGCCATTCACTGACCTGCAGCAGCACAGACGGACGTCCAGACGTACACTAACCGACTGATGTAAACACCAGTGAGATGCAGACCAACAAACACTCTAGTATAGAGCAGATCACATACAAGATATAAAATGAGGCCTCCTACAAACACACATCCAACAATAGAAAAGCGATGACTAGCATCGAGTAGGTGAGGTTAGCATAGTTTAGTGTAGGTCCTGCCCTATTAGAGTCTACCTTGTCGTGGTGGGCAGGCTTGTTATCTTCTAGCCAAAAATGACAGATTGAATACCTCCCTGATGAAGACTTTCCTTTCTGGCCAGATGATATAACTAAAAGACTCTTTGTGTAACCAAAGTGCCATGTGATAGGAACAGAAGAAGTATATGCATTCACATACATAAAGACAATAATTACAGAAGAAAGATGCTATAAACACGGCACACACGGAATGCCTGAGAGGCCAGGAAAGCGGTCATCACCACATCCGTCACAGTCCTATAGTGTAACCCCCCCCAAAAAAACAGTGCTTTACGCATGTCATGGTAAGTCAGTGATGCGGCCTTTACCCCTTCCATTGGTGGTACGTAGATCAGGCCCCCACCCCTTCCATTGGTGGTACGCGGATCAGGCCCCCACCCCTTCCGTAGGTAGTCAGTGGATAGGCTCCCACCCCTGCTTTTGTGGGTACGTGGATCGGCTCCCACCCTGCTGCAGTGGACAAGTGGATCAGGCCCCACCTCTGCCGTGGTGGACAAGTGGACAAGGCCCTACCTCTGCCGTGGTTGGCTAGTGAAGAAGCCCCCATTTTCTGCCATGATAACTAGGATGCTGTTTTACATTTCCACATCACGGCCCTTCACCGCATATACATCGCTCAGTAGGGAGTCCCAGCACACATGTCCAGTACTCATGGAAAGGTCCTGATCTCCATTTTCGATCGGGACCTTTCTCGATCATGTGACAGCCGTAACGTCGTGTCACGGTGGTCACATGACCCTAAATCCCGCCCTGCTTCCTGGCATCAGAAACCTCTTAAAGGGCCGGGAGTAGCCGGCTTGAAAGGGTTAATAATTGTACACCTCAGCGTTTTCAGCTCACGTGGGAGTGACATCATCTCCCACCGACTAATGATGAGGTCTGAAGACTGGCACTCAGAAGATCATGCTGCTGCAATATTGCCGGACACCCAAGTATGGAGAATTTAGTTCCACTCCAACGGACAAACACGCATTGACTTGCATACAATGACTGCCATTCACTGACCTGCAGCAGCACAGACGGACGTCCAGACGTACACTAACCGACTGATGTAAACACCAGTGAGATGCAGACCAACAAACACTCTAGTATAGAGCAGATCACATACAAGATATAAAATGAGGCCTCCTACAAACACACATCCAACAATAGAAAAGCGATGACTAGCATCGAGTAGGTGAGGTTAGCATAGTTTAGTGTAGGTCCTGCCCTATTAGAGTCTACCTTGTCGTGGTGGGCAGGCTTGTTATCTTCTAGCCAAAAATGACAGATTGAATACTTCCCTGATGAAGACTTTCCTTTCTGGCCAGATGATATAACTAAAAGACTCTTTGTGTAACCAAAGTGCCATGTGATAGGAACAGAAGAAGTATATGCATTCACATACATAAAGACAATAATTACAGAAGAAAGATGCTATAAACACGGCACACACGGAATGCCTGAGAGGCCAGGAAAGCGGTCATCACCACATCCGTCACAGTCCTATAGTGTAGACTCCCCAAAAAAACAGTGCTTTACGCATGTCATGGTAAGTCAGTGATGCGGCCTTTACCCCTTCCATTGGTGGTACGTAGATCAGGCCCCCACCCCTTCCATTGGTGGTACGCGGATCAGGCCCCCACCCCTTCCGTAGGTAGTCAGTGGATAGGCTCCCACCCCTGCTTTTGTGGGTACGTGGATCGGCTCCCACCCTGCTGAGGTGGACAAGTGGATCAGGCCCCACCTCTGCCGTGGTGGACAAGTGGACAAGGCCCTACCTCTGCCGTGGTTGGCTAGTGAAGAATCCCCCGTTTTCTGCCATGATAACTAGGATGCTGTTTTACTTTTCCACATCACGGCCCTTCACTGCATATACATCGCTCAGTAGGGAGTCCCAGCACACATGTCCAGTACTCATGGAAAGTTCCTGATCTCCTTTTTCGATCGGGACCTTTCTCGATCATGTGACAGCCGTAACGTCATGTCACGGTGGTCACATAACCCTAAATCCCGCCCTGTTTCCTGGCATCAGAAACCTCTTAAAGGGCCGGGAGGAGCCGGCTTGAAAGGGTTAATAATTGTACACCTCAGCGTTTTCACCTCACGTGGGAGTGACATCATCTCCCACCGACTAATGATGAGGTCTGAAGACTGGCACTCAGAAGATCATGCTGCTGCAATATTGCCGGACACCCAAGTATGGAGAATTTACTTCCACTCCAACGGACAAACACGCATTGACTTGCATACAATGACTGCCATTCACTGACCTGCAGCAGCACAGACGGACGTCCAGACGTACACTAACCGACTGATGTAAACACCAGTCAGATGCAGACCAACAAACACTCTAGTATAGAGCAGATCACATACAAGATATAAAATGAGGCCTCCTACAAACACACATCCAACAATAGAAAAGCGATGACTAGCATCGAGTAGGTGAGGTTAGCATAGTTTAGTGTAGGTCCTGCCCTATCAGAGTCTACCTTGTCGTGGTGGGCAGGCTTGTTATCTTCTAGCCAAAAATGACAGATTGAATACTTCCCTGATGAAGACTTTCCTTTCTGGCCAGATGATATAACTAAAAGACTCTTTGTGTAACCAAAGTGCCATGTGATAGGAACAGAAGAAGTATATGCATTCACATACATAAAGACAATAATTACAGAAGAAAGATGCTATAAACACGGCACACACGGAATGCCTGAGAGGCCAGGAAAGCGGTCATCACCACATCCGTCACAGTCCTATAGTGTAAACCCCCCCAAAAAAACAGTGCTTTACGCATGTCATGGTAAGTCAGTGATGCAGCCTTTACCCCTTCCATTGGTGGTACGTAGATCAGGCCCCCACCCCTTCCATTGGTGGTACGCGGATCAGGCCCCCACCCCTTCCGTAGGTAGTCAGTGGATAGGCTCCCACCCCTGCTTTTGTGGGTACGTGGATCGGCTCCCACCCTGCTGCGGTGGACAAGTGGATCAGGCCCCACCTCTGCCGTGGTGGACAAGTGGACAAGGCCCTACCTCTGCCGTGGTTGGCTAGTGAAGAAGCCCCCATTTTCTGCCATGATAACTAGGATGCTGTTTTACATTTCCACATCACGGCCCTTCACCGCATATACATCGCTCAGTAGGGAGTCCCAGCACACATGTCCAGTACTCATGGAAAGGTCCTGATCTCCTTTTTCGATCGGGACCTTTCTCGATCATGTGACAGCCGTAACGTCGTGTCACGGTGGTCACATGACCCTAAATCCCGCCCTGCTTCCTGGCATCAGAAACCTCTTAAAGGGCCAAGAGGAGCCGGCTTGAAAGGGTTAATAATTGTACACCTCAGCGTTTTCACCTCACGTGGGAGTGACATCATCTCCCACCGACTAATGATGAGGTCTGAAGACTTGCACTCAGAAGATCATGCTGCTGCAATATTGCCGGACACCCAAGTATGGAGAATTTAGTTCCACTCCAACGGACAAACACGCATTGACTTGCATACAATGACTGCCATTCACTGACCTGCAGCAGCACAGACGGACGTCCAGACGTACACTAACCGACTGATGTAAACACCAGTGAGATGCAGACCAACAAACACTCTAGTATAGAGCAGATCACATACAAGATATAAAATGAGGCCTCCTACAAACACACATCCAACAATAGAAAAGCGATGACTAGCATCGAGTAGGTGAGGTTAGCATAGTTTAGTGTAGGTCCTGCCCTATTAGAGTCTACCTTGTCGTGGTGGGCAGGCTTGTTATCTTCTAGCCAAAAATGACAGATTGAATACTTCCCTGATGAAGACTTTCCTTTCTGGCCATATGATATAACTAAAAGACTCTTTGTGTAACCAAAGTGCCATGTGATAGGAACAGAAGAAATATATGCATTCACATACATAAAGACAATAATTACAGAAGAAAGATGCTATAAACACGGCACACACGGAATGCCTGAGAGGCCAGGAAAGCGGTCATCACCACATTCGTCACAGTCCTATAGTGTAACCCCCCCAAAAAAAACAGTGCTTTACGCATGTCATGGTAAGTCAGTGATGCGGCCTTTACCCCTTCCATTGGTGGTACGTAGATCAGGCCCCCACCCCTTCCATTGGTGGTACGCGGATCAGGCCCCCACCCCTTCCATAGGTAGTCAGTGGATAGGCTCCCACCCCTGCTTTTGTGGGTACGTGGATCGGCTCCCACCCTGCTGCGGTGGACAAGTGGATCAGGCCCCACCTCTGCCGTGGTGGACAAGTGGACAAGGCCCTTCCTCTGCCGTGGTTGGCTAGTGAAGAAGCCCGCATTTTCTACCATGATAACTAGGATGCTGTTTTACATTTCCACATCACGGCCCTTCACCGCATATACATCGCTCAGTAGGGAGTCCCAGCACACATGTCCAGTACTCATGGAAAGGTCCTGATCTCCTTTTTCGATCGGGACCTTTCTCAATCATGTGACAGCCGTAACGTCGTGTCGCGGTGGTCACATGACCCTAAATCCCGCCCTGCTTCCTGGCATCAGAAACCTCTTAAAGGGCCGGGAGGAGCCGGCTTGAAAGGGTTAATAATTGTACACCTCAGCGTTTTCACCTCACGTGGGAGTGACATCATCTCCCACCGACTAATGATGAGGTCTGAAGACTGGCACTCAGAAGATCATGCTGCTGCAATATTGCCGGACACCCAAGTATGGAGAATTTAGTTCCACTCCAACGGACAACACGCATTGACTTGCATACAATGACTGCCATTCACTGACCTGCAGCAGCACAGACGGACGTCCAGACGTACACTAACCGACTGATGTAAACACCAGTCAGATGCAGACCAACAAACACTCTAGTATAGAGCAGATCACATACAAGATATAAAATGAGGCCTCCTACAAACACACATCCAACAATAGAAAATAGATGACTAGCATCGAGTAGGTGAGGTTAGCATAGTTTAGTGTAGGTCCTGCCCTATTAGAGTCTACCTTGTCGTGGTGGGCAGGCTTGTTATCTTCTAGCCAAAAATGACAGATTGAATACTTCCCTGATGAAGACTTTCCTTTCTGGCCAGATGATATAGCTAAAAGACTCTTTGTGTAACCAAAGTGCCATGTGATAGGAACAGAAGAAGTATATGCATTCACATACATAAAGACAATAATTACAGAAGAAAGATGCTATAAACACGGCACACACGGAATGTCTGAGAGGCCAGGAAAGCGGTCATCACCACATCCGTCACAGTCCTATAGTGTATCCCCCCCCAAAAAAACAGTGCTTTACGCATGTCATGGTAAGTCAGTGATGCGGCCTTTACCCCTTCCATTGGTGGTACGTAGATCAGGCCCCCACCCCTTCCATTGGTGGTACGTGGATCAGGCCCCCACCCCTTCCGTAGGTAGTCAGTGGATAGGCTCCCACCCCTGCTTTTGTGGGTACGTGGATCGGCTCCCACCCTGCTGCGGTGGACAAGTGGATCAGGCCCCACCTCTGCCGTGGTGGACCAGTGGACAAGGCCCTACCTCTGCCGTGGTTGGCTAGTGAAGAAGCCCCCATTTTCTGCCATGATAACTAGGATGCTGTTTTACATTTCCACATCACGGCCCTTCACCGCATATACATCGCTCAGTAGGGAGTCCCAGCACACATGTCCAGTACTCATGGAAAGGTCCTGATCTCCTTTTTCGATCGGGACCTTTCTCGATCATGTGACAGCCGTAACGTCGTGTCACGGTGGTCACATGACCCTAAATCCCGCCCTGCTTCCTGGCATCAGAAACCTCTTAAAGGGCCGGGAGGAGCCGGCTTGAAAGGGTTAATAATTGTACACCTCAGCGTTTTCACCTCACCTGGGAGTGACATCATCTCCCACCGACTAATGATGAGGTCTGAAGACTGGCACTCAGAAGATCATGCTGCTGCAATATTGCCGGACACCCAAGTATGGAGAATTTAGTTCCACTCCAACGGACAAACACGCATTGACTTGCATACAATGACTGCCATTCACTGACCTGCAGCAGCACAGACGGACGTCCAGACGTACACTAACCGACTGATGTAAACACCAGTCAGATGCAGACCAACAAACACTCTAGTATAGAGCAGATCACATACAAGATATAAAATGAGGCCTCCTACAAACACACATCCAACAATAGAAAAGCGATGACTAGCATCGAGTAGGTGAGGTTAGCATAGTTTAGTGTAGGTCCTGCCCTATTAGAGTCTACCTTGTCGTGGTGGACAGGCTTGTTATCTTCTATCCAAAAATGACAGATTGAATACTTCCCTGATGAAGACTTTCCTTTCTGGCCAGATGATATAACTAAAAGACTCTTTGTGTAACCAAAGTGCCATGTGATAGGAACAGAAGAAGTATATGCATTCACATACATAAAGACAATAATTACAGAAGAAAGATGCTATAAACACGGCACACACGGAATGCCTGAGAGGCCAGGAAAGCGGTCATCACCACATCCGTCACAGTCCTATAGTATAAACCCCCCCAAAAAAACAGTGCTTTACGCATGTCATGGTAAGTCAGAGTGATGCGGCCTTTACCCCTTCCATTGGTGGTACGTAGATCAGGCCCCCACCCCTTCCATTGGTGGTACGCGGATCAGGCCCCCACCCCTTCCGTAGGTAGTCAGTGGATAGGCTCCCACCCCTGCTTTTGTGGGTACGTGGATCGGCTCCCACCCTGCTGCGGTGGACAAGTGGATCAGGCCCCACCTCTGCCGTGGTGGACAAGTGGACAAGGCCCTACCTCTGCCGTGGTTGGCTAGTGAAGAAGCCCCCATTTTCTGCCATGATAACTAGGATGCTGTTTTACATTTCCACATCACGGCCCTTCACCGCATATACATCGCTCAGTAGGGAGTCCCAGCACACATGTCCAGTACTCATGGAAAGGTCTTGATCTCCTTTTTCGATCGGGACCTTTCTCGATCATGTGACAGCCGTAACGTCGTGTCACGGTGGTCACATGACCCTAAATCCCGCCCTGCTTCCTGGCATCAGAAACCTCTTAAAGGGCCGGGAGGAGCCGGCTTGAAAGGGTTAATAATTGTACACCTCAGCGTTTTCACCTCATGTGGGAGTGACATCATCTCCCACCGACTAATGATGAGGTCTGAAGACTGGCACTCAGAAGATCATGCTGCTGCAATATTGCAGGACACCCAAGTATGGAGAATTTAGTTCCACTCCAATGGACAAACACGCATTGACTTGCATACAATGACTGCCATTCACTGACCTGCAGCAGCACAGACGGACGTCCAGACGTACACTAACCGACTGATGTAAACACCAGTGAGATGCAGACCAACAAACACTCTAGTATAGAGCTGATCACATACAAGATATAAAATGAGGCCTCCTACAAACACACATCCAACAATAGAAAAGCGATGACTAGCATCGAGTAGGTGAGGTTAGCATAGTTTAGTGTAGGTCCTGCCCTATTAGAGTCTACCTTGTCGTGGTGGGCAGGCTTGTTATCTTCTAGCCAAAAATGACAGATTGAATACTTCCCTGATGAAGACTTTCCTTTCTGGCCAGATGATATAACTAAAAGACTCTTTGTGTAACCAAAGTGCCATGTGATAGGAACAGAAGAAATATATGCATTCACATACATAAAGACAATAATTACAGAAGAAAGATGCTATAAACACGGCACACACGGAATGCCTGAGAGGCCAGGAAAGCGGTCATCACCACATCCGTCACAGTCCTATAGTGTAACCCCCCCCAAAAAAACAGTGCTTTACGCATGTCATGGTAAGTCAGTGATGCGGCCTTTACCCCTTCCATTGGTGGTACGTAGATCAGGCCCCCACCCCTTCCATTGGTGGTACGCGGATCAGGCCCCCACCCCTTCCGTAGGTAGTCAGTGGATAGGCTCCCACCCCTGCTTTTGTGGGTACGTGGATCGGCTCCCACCCTTCTGCGGTGGACAAGTGGATCAGGCCCCACCTCTGCCGTGGTGGACAAGTGGACAAGGCCCTTCCTCTGCCGTGGTTGGCTAGTGAAGAAGCCCGCATTTTCTACCATGATAACTAGGATGCTGTTTTACATTTCCACATCACGGCCCTTCACCGCATATACATCGCTCAGTAGGGAGTCCCAGCACACATGTCCAGTACTCATGGAAAGGTCCTGATCTCCTTTTTCGATCGGGACCTTTCTCGATCATGTGACAGCCGTAACGTCGTGTCACAGTGGTCACATGACCCTAAATCCCGCCCTGCTTCCTGGCATCAGAAACCTCTTAAAGGGCCGGGAGGAGCCGGCTTGAAAGGGTTAATAATTGTACACCTCAGCGTTTTCACCTCACGTGGGAGTGACATCATCTCCCACCGACTAATGATGAGGTCTGAAGACTGGCACTCAGAAGATCATGCTGCTGCAATATTGCCGGACACCCAAGTATGGAGAATTTAGTTCCACTCCAACGGACAACACGCATTGACTTGCATACAATGACTGCCATTCACTGACCTGCAGCAGCACAGACGGACGTCCAGACGTACACTAACCGACTGATGTAAACACCAGTCAGATGCAGACCAACAAACACTCTAGTATAGAGCAGATCACATACAAGATATAAAATGAGGCCTCCTACAAACACACATCCAACAATAGAAAATAGATGACTAGCATCGAGTAGGTGAGGTTAGCATAGTTTAGTGTAGGTCCTGCCCTATTAGAGTCTACCTTGTCGTGGTGTGCAGGCTTGTTATCTTCTAGCCAAAAATGACAGATTGAATACTTCCCTGATGAAGACTTTCCTTTCTGGCCAGATGATATATCTAAAAGACTCTTTGTGTAACCAAAGTGCCATGTGATAGGAACAGAAGAAGTATATGCATTCACATACATAAAGACAATAATTACAGAAGAAAGATGCTATAAACACAGCACACACGGAATGCCTGAGAGGCCAGGAAAGAGGTCATCACCACATCCGTCACAGTCCTATAGTGTAAACCCCCCCAAAAAAACAGTGCTTTACGCATGTCATGGTAAGTCAGTGATGCGGCCTTTACCCCTTCCATTGGTGGTACGTAGATCAGGCCCCCACCCCTTCCATTGGTGGTACGCGGATCAGGCCCCCACCCCTTCCGTAGGTAGTCAGTGGATAGGCTCCCACCCCTGCTTTTGTGGGTACGTGGATCGGCTCCCACCCTGCTGCGGTGGACAAGTGGATCAGGCCCCACCTCTGCCGTGGTGGACAAGTGGACAAGGCCCTACCTCTGCCGTGGTTGGCTAGTGAAGAAGCCCCCATTTTCTGCCATGATAACTAGGATGCTGTTTTACATTTCCACATCACGGCCCTTCATCGCATATACATCGCTCAGTAGGGAGTCCCAGCACACATGTCCAGTACTCATGGAAAGGTCCTGATCTCCTTTTTCGATCGGGACCTTTCTCGATCATGTGACAGCCGTAACGTCGTGTCACGGTGGTCACATGACCCTAAATCCCGCCCTGCTTCCTGGCATCAGAAACCTCTTAAAGGGCCGGGAGGAGCCGGCTTGAAAGGGTTAATAATTGTACACCTCAGCGTTTTCACCTCACGTGGGAGTGACATCATCTCCCACCGACTAATGATGAGGTCTGAAGACTGGCACTCAGAAGATCATGCTGCTGCAATATTGCCGGACACCCAAGTATGGAGAATTTAGTTCCACTCCAACGGACAAACACGCATTGACTTGCATACAATGACTGCCATTCACTGACCTGCAGCAGCACAGACGGACGTCCAGACGTACACTAACCGACTGATGTAAACACCAGTGAGATGCAGACCAACAAACACTCTAGTATAGAGCAGATCACATGCAAGATATAAAATGAGGCCTCCTACAAACACACATCCAACAATAGAAAAGCGATGACTAGCATCGAGTAGGTGAGGTTAGCATAGTTTAGTGTAGGTCCTGCCCTATTAGAATCTACCTTGTCGTGGTGGACAGGCTTGTTATCTTCTAGCCAAAAATGACAGATTGAATACTTCCCTGATGAAGACTTTCCTTTCTGGCCAGATGATATATCTAAAAGACTCTTTGTGTAACCAAAGTGCCATGTGATAGGAACAGAAGAAGTATATGCATTCACATACATAAAGACAATAATTACAGAAGAAAGATGCTATAAACACAGCACACACGGAATGCCTGAGAGGCCAGGAAAGAGGTCATCACCACATCCGTCACAGTCCTATAGTGTAAACCCCCCCAAAAAAACAGTGCTTTACGCATGTCATGGTAAGTCAGTGATGCGGCCTTTACCCCTTCCATTGGTGGTACGTAGATCAGGCCCCCACCCCTTCCATTGGTGGTACGCGGATCAGGCCCCCACCCCTTCCGTAGGTAGTCAGTGGATAGGCTCCCACCCCTGCTTTTGTGGGTACGTGGATCGGCTCCCACCCTGCTGCGGTGGACAAGTGGATCAGGCCCCACCTCTGCCGTGGTGGACAAGTGGACAAGGCCCTACCTCTGCCGTGGTTGGCTAGTGAAGAAGCCCCCATTTTCTGCCATGATAACTAGGATGCTGTTTTACATTTCCACATCACGGCCCTTCATCGCATATACATCGCTCAGTAGGGAGTCCCAGCACACATGTCCAGTACTCATGGAAAGGTCCTGATCTCCTTTTTCGATCGGGACCTTTCTCGATCATGTGACAGCCGTAACGTCGTGTCACGGTGGTCACATGACCCTAAATCCCGCCCTGCTTCCTGGCATCAGAAACCTCTTAAAGGGCCGGGAGGAGCCGGCTTGAAAGGGTTAATAATTGTACACCTCAGCGTTTTCACCTCACGTGGGAGTGACATCATCTCCCACCGACTAATGATGAGGTCTGAAGACTGGCACTCAGAAGATCATGCTGCTGCAATATTGCCGGACACCCAAGTATGGAGAATTTAGTTCCACTCCAACGGACAAACACGCATTGACTTGCATACAATGACTGCCATTCACTGACCTGCAGCAGCACAGACGGACGTCCAGACGTACACTAACCGACTGATGTAAACACCAGTGAGATGCAGACCAACAAACACTCTAGTATAGAGCAGATCACATGCAAGATATAAAATGAGGCCTCCTACAAACACACATCCAACAATAGAAAAGCGATGACTAGCATCGAGTAGGTGAGGTTAGCATAGTTTAGTGTAGGTCCTGCCCTATTAGAATCTACCTTGTCGTGGTGGACAGGCTTGTTATCTTCTAGCCAAAAATGACAGATTGAATACTTCCCTGATGAAGACTTTCCTTTCTGGCCAGATGATATAACTAAAAGACTCTTTGTGTAACCAAAGTGCCATGTGATAGGAACAGAAGAAGTATATGCATTCACATACATAAAGACAATAATTACAGAAGAAAGATGCTATAAACACAGCACACACGGAATGCCTGAGAGGCCAGGAAAGCGGTCATCACCACATCCGTCACAGTCCTATAGTGTAAACCTCCCCCAAAAAACAGTGCTTTACGCATGTCATGGTAAGTCAGTGATGCGGCCTTTACCCCTTCCATTGGTGGTACGTAGATCAGGCCCCCACCCCTTCCATTGGTGGTATGCGGATCAGGCCCCCACCCCTTCCGTAGGTAGTCAGTGGATAGGCTCCCACCCCTGCTTTTGTGGGTACGTGGATCGGCTCCCACCCTGCTGCGGTGGACAAGTGGATCAGGCCCCACCTCTGCCGTGGTGGACAAGTGGACAAGGCCCTACCTCTGCCGTGGTTGGCTAGTGAAGAAGCCCCCATTTTCTGCCATGATAACTAGGATGCTGTTTTACATTTCCACATCACGGCCCTTCACCGCATATACATCGCTCAGTAGGGAGTCCCAGCACACATGTCCAGTACTCATGGAAAGGTCTTGATCTCCTTTTTCGATCGGGACCTTTCTCGATCATGTGACAGCCGTAACGTCGTGTCACGGTGGTCACATGACCCTAAATCCCGCCCTGCTTCCTGGCATCAGAAACCTCTTAAAGGGCCGGGAGGAGCCGGCTTGAAAGGGTTAATAATTGTACACCTCAGCGTTTTCACCTCACGTGGGAGTGACATCATCTCCCATCGACTAATGATGATGTCAGAAGACTGGAACTCAGAAGATCATGCTGCTGCAATATTGCAGGACACCCAAGTATGGAGAATTTAGTTCCACTCCAACGGACAAACACGCATTGACTTGCATACAATGACTGCCATTCACTGACCTGCAGCAGCACAGACGGACGTCCAGACGTACACTAACCGGCTAATGTACACACTAGTGAGATGCAGACCAACAAACACTCTAGTATAGAGCAGATCACATACAAGATATAAAATGAGGCCTCCTACAAACACACATCCAACAATAGAAAAGAGATGACTAGCATCGAGTAGGTGAGGTTAGCATAGTTTAGTGTAGGTCCTGCCCTAGAAGAGTCTACCTTGTCGTGCTGAGCAGGCTTTTCATCTTCTAGCCAAAAATGAGAGATGGAATCCTTTCCTGATGAAGACTTTCCATTCTGGCCAGATGATATAACTAAAAGACTCTTTGTGAAACCAAAGTGCCATGTGATAGGAACAGAAGAAGTATATGCATTCACATACATAAAGACAATAATTACAGAAGAAAGATGCTATAAACACGGCACACACGGAATGCCTGAGAGGCCAGCAAAGCGGTCATCACAACATCCGTCACAGTCCCATAGTGTAAACAATCCCCCCCAAAAACAGTGTTTTACGCATGTCATGGTTAGTCAGTGATGCAGCCTTTACCCCTTCCATTGGTGGTGAAAGGATCTAGATAACTTCCATTTTGTATTATGTACGCCATTTTAAGTATTAAGTTAGCTTTTTGCAGACATATTAAAAGTTTAATGAAACTGTTTTTGGTTGTTCAAGGATGTATCAACAGAAGTTAACATGACCCTGACAATGTCTTTGTCTGGCTGTTTTCCCAGAAAGTTAGCCAAAATAATTTGTACCAAGAAATGTATATGTTATGTTTTATGTAGTTAGCTCATGATGGAAAAGTTACAGTTTTGAAACTCGCTCCCCCCTCCCTTCTTATTATCTGTAGTCTATATAATCTTATTAATGTCTAATAAACTTTGAACATCTCTGAACATAAGCTGCCGTTATTCCCGTGTTCAAGGGGTGTTCCCAGAATTCTGCTGATAAACCAGGAATCTCTCCACAGACCGGGGGTCTCTGAGGGGAAAAGAAAATCATTCCTTTCAGCTGGGGGCTCGTCCGGGATGACCACCCACCTCACTTGGTAAGTAAACCTTTTGTCTTTTTATGACTAAAAGCTCTTTCTTGCCCTGTGTTGAGGGAAGGTCTTGAATCATTCTGTATTGTCTATATAGATCCGTGATAACCTGTAGCTGCTTTTGGTAAGCAGACTTAACTCTTTGGTAGAGTTACAAAATAGTGCACTATAAAAAAGGTGTTTTTGGTAAACACAGATTGTTCTCTGGTAGAACACACTGTTTTTGGTAAAACAGTGAAGAGATAACTTTTGGGAAGTTATCAAGAGGTTAATAAGTCTGTGGAGCAGATTCTGGTTTATCTGTCTTTTGCTTTTTCTTTCTGTTGCGTAGAAGTATAAGATAATTTTTTGTGTGGAACAAAATAAGATTTGAAGGTAAAATTGTCTTATCCACTGTCTAAATATGGGTCAAGGAGGTAGTTACCCACCAGGTCCCCCAGAAAAGGGAGAAAATTGTAAGGATTATGTTGCTAGAGTTTGTGGAACGGACTATTATTTAATAAATCCCTGGGTGGATTGTATGGCAGGCTGGACAGAAGCTATGGGTAGTACAGACCCATTCCCAAGAAAGGGGGAGAAAACTGGTTAAAATGGTCACCGTATTGGGTTGATAATAGCAAGGGAAAGTTCAATTTGATTTTCTCTTTAAAACAAAAGAGGAAGTTGAAATTGGATACATTAAAAATATGCCAGGAAAAGCATCAATCTGAAAAGACATGCAGACCCAAGATTGGACTGAAAACAGTTCAGACACCAATCCCACCCCCTCCGTATAATATATATCCTTCATTAAGTTGTTTTAAAAATGCTGCTGATGATGATTTTTTGATTAGTTTGGGGATGATTACTCCCCAGCCTAATGCCCCTCCAGTCCCTGCCTCTGTCCCTGCGCCACTTCCCGTCCCGGATCTACAACCAATACAGCCAATCCCCTCCACTAGACCCAAACAAATTATTAGTATAAAATCACCAGAAGAGGGTAGCCAAGTTCAAGGCATCCTTACGGAGAATAATGACAACGAAGGAGAGTTGGAATACGAAGAACAGGGACAGGTAAATATAATAAAATTACAGAAAAAGGATGGTCAATGGAGAAGAAGTGACACCAGTCATAGAAAGGGCAGAGAGGTGGAGGAAACTAGAGGGAAAAAGAGAAGATGAGGGGGCCGTAGGAGGAAAGGAGTTGGCTATATTGACACTACCTTTTCTCACAGCAGGAGAACTAATTCTAAAAAAAACCCATAGAATTATAAGATATTAATAAGATTGTTAAACATTGTCCCAAGCCTACAGTATCTCCTGGAGGTACACTTGCTTATTTAAAAAAGGCATGTTTAGGAAGAAATTACACACAGAAAGATATGAGATTGATCATTGATGGTATTCTGGGAAATAATCCAGCTTGGGATTGGATAAATGTAAAAAACATTAGTCACATAGAACCAAGTAATACACAGGCTACTGCCTATAAACTAAACACCACAGAAGGGAGAGAAACTATGTGGGAGGAGCTTGACACAGAATTAAAAAGGGTTTTCAAGAATAAGGCTTCCCTCCCTATTGCTACAGCATGTAAACAGAAGGTAGAAGAAACTGTTTCTCCTTACAACACACCTATCAATCCTGTTAAGAAGCCGGATGGCTCTTACAGGTTTGTACAAGATTTGAGGGCCATAAATAATTTGGTGGTTCCATTAGCCCCAATAGTGCCTGACGTGCCATCACTCCTTACCTCCATTCCGTCCGATGCAGAATATTTTACAGTGATTGATTTAACAAATGCATTTTTTTCGGTTCCTGTGGACCACCAGACAAGGGCGCTATTTGTATTTATATTACAAAAATTGCCAGATGAGCTGGTGTAGAATGCCTAGGGCTATGTAGATTCGCCTGCAGTCTACTCACTTGCCCTCCAGACCACACTGAGGTCCTGGACCCCTCCCAATGGTTCGGTCCTCATTATATATGTGGATGACCTATTGATTTGTAGTTCAAGTCAGGCGGCCAGTCAGGAGGATAGTTGGTCTCTGTTAGAATGGTTGTCAGGGAATGGTCACAAAGCATCTAAAAAGAAATTGCAATGGTGCCAAAAACAGGTTGAGTACCTTGGTTTTATTCTGGGTCATGGTGAGAGGAATGTCAGTCACAAAAGAGCTGCGGCTCTCGTGGGTCTGCCCCGCCCACAAACAAAAAAGGACATGCTAACTTTTCTTGGTATGATTGGTTACTGCCGCCAATGGATACCTGATTGTTCATTCTATGATCACACTCTGAGGTCTGCCACACTTTCAGAATCACCTGACATTCTCACATGGTCAAATGAAATGGTTGATGCCTTTGTGTACCTGAAGAATGCTATGGTAACGGCCCCTGGTCTTGGACTACCTGACTATAAGAATATGTTACATCTGTATGCTAGGGAAAATTGTACAACCATGGCGGGGGTCCTCGCTCAGGAACATGGAGGCAAGCTCCGCCCTGTAGTTTTTTTTCCAAAGTAGTGCCAACTCAGGTTCAGGGCATGCCTGCTTGTCTGAGAGCTATTGCATCCTGTGTGATGGTGGTGGGAATGGCTATTTCTTTCACATTGGGACATGAAACTACCCTACACACCACACATCAAGTGTCCTTACTACTGAAAAACATACACACTCAACACATGTCAGCACAAAGGTTGAGCAGATATGAAGTGATTCTTCTATCTGATCCCAACTTGATTATTAAATATTCTTCAGCAAATTCAGGTCCTACTCCAATTTTGAATGCCCTACTGGGGCTAAAGGGGGAACAGGATGAAGTGGCACCAGAACACAATTGTATAACCCACAAACAGCAAGACACTTCCCCTAGGTCCGACATGTCAGCTGTGGCTCTTGATGGGGCCCTAGATGTGTTTGTAGATGGCTCATGTTCTAGGCCAAATGATAGTACTTACCATGCTGGATACGGCATTGTGCAACTTCCTGACAAAATACTCGAGGCAAAGCCAATTCCATATCAGTCAGCCCAAGCAGCCGAACTGATTGCCCTTACAAGAGCATGTCAATTATTTGCAGGACAGGATGTCAACATTTACACAGACTCCAAGTACGCCCATGGTGCTGTACACGATTTTGGGGTCATTTGGGAGAGAAGAGGATTTATTGCTGCTGATGGCAAAACCATATCTCACTCTTCTTTGATATCTGATCTACTCAAAGCCATACAGTTACCAAAAACATTAGCCATTCTTCATTGCAGGGCACATACAAATCGCAGAGATCATATTGCCAAAGGAAATGCATTAGCAGATAAGGTAGCAAAGGAAGCCGCATTACAACAGGTGGCCAGTGAGCAGATGCCTTTGCTCACTTCAGGCATCACAACCACCCCACATGACCAGATGTATGCAGATTTACAAAAATTTGCTACAAAAATCGATTTAGCAGACTGGGATGGTTCTGGAGCACAACTAGATCCAGCTTCTGGTCTAGTGTGCTTAGAGGGGAAACCATGCATTCCCATGTCAAGTGCCCCATTGTTCATTGCACAGTACCACGGTCTAGGACATAGAGGATGGAAAACGACACGTGAAACATTATTGCAGGATTTTTACATTACAGGCTTATCTAGGTTGGTGAAAGAATATGTTTCTAGGTGCATTACATGTATAAGGAACAATCCACAGAACCCAAAGAAATCACAACACCAGCATCTAGTGTACCCAACTACACCTTTCACCCATTTACAAATAGATTTTACCCACATGCCAAAAACAGGACAGAGGCAAGAGTTTTTGTTGGTAATGGTGGATATGTTTAGCAGATGGGTGGAAGCATTTGTCACTAATAAAGAAGATGCACAAACTGTAGTCAGAATTCTCACACAGGAAATAATACCCAGATGGGGATGTCCGCTGCAGATAAATTCTGATAACGGACCAGCTTTTGTGGCCAAGGTATGTCAAGATTTGGTAAAAGTACTTAAGATAGATTGGAAGTTTCATATTCCCTATCATCCTCAAAGTTGGGGTATAGTAGAAAGGATGAACAGGACAATTAAGGATAAGTTGAGGAAGGCCACTGGAGGAACCTATACCCACTGGAAGAAGATGTTACCTGCAATTCTAGCAGAGGTAAGAATGACACCTAATAAGACTACAGGGTTATCCCCTTTTGAAATATTAATGGGAAGACCGTTCCCCACGCCTTGGGCTAGACAGCCACTTATGTTAGAAAGAGGGGACCTTGACCTGGTACAACAAGAATATGTGAGAAAATTGATTCAAACTTTAGATAAGGTTGAAAGAAATGTTGCTCGCACTTTTCTTTATCTTTTCAGGAACCAACACACCTTTTCCAAGTGGGAGATGTCGTAGTGGTCCGCCAACTCGCTAAAGACAAGAAGCAAGGCTACCCCTTTGGACCACCTACTACGGTGATAGCAGTTACCAGAACGAAGGTGAACCAAACACCTAAGAAACACGAGATGGAAAAAGGAGGTGAAGTATGAGAGAAAAATCCTCGAAGAGTGGGTGAAGTAAGTGAAAAAGGCCCTGAAGATGACATTCCTTACTGCCCTCACAGTGCTTTGAAACTCTGGGTCCTATTGGTCACACTGACTCTGCTCTTTTTCCTGCCAGTATGGATCCTAACTAACTGTATTTATCACCCTGAGGACTTGGGTCTAATAAAAGGTATCTGTGGTCAAGGACTAGTTTTAAATGAGACCCAGATAACCAAAAGTGAAAGAAAGTCAAAAAGAAAGTTTTGAAGACAACAATCCTATTTCAGGAAAAATGTTGATGATGCAGTTTAAATATGCTTATGCTCAAAAGTCAGGTTATGATAAATGTTGGATATGTAGTAAGTTACATCCTAGCACATATGAAATTCCTCTTCTGGCCGCTCCAGTCAAAATATTTTTGTTAATAAAAGGGAATGTAAGTATTGGTTTGACCAATATTACTTCTAATGCCACCATATCTTTTCCAACTCTGGGAGTCACTCAACTCCCCGATTGGTGTTTTAGACTGGGGAATACTTCTCACAAGGGAAGGGGAATGTGCTCTCAGTCCATATTAAATATATCTGATCCTGGAAGGAGGGATGGAACTTCTTCTGTGAAACTCTGGCAAGTAAATGATAAAACCCTGAATGAAAGTTTAGAAGGGATACAAGATAATGTGGGGAAAACTATGTTTGGAAAACTTCTTTTTTATTTTACACTTGTTGTCACCCCTGAATTTCGCTCTGCAATACAAAAATTGCCGATCTCCTTGGGAAACAATACCTATATCTGTTGTGGTAAGATCTGTTACCCTTGGATACCGAGTAATGTCCAGGGCTGGTGCTATGTAGCCCAATTAGTGCCAATTATGGCAGCTATAGACCAAAAGGAACACCAGGTAAAAGCCAGTACATACCCAAAACACCAACTAACTCTGAGACAGAGAAGGGAAACCAAACAAGAAAAGGTAGATCTATTCTCTACAGGGGATAAGGTTTGGTCATGGTTCCCTACTTACACGGGATGGGGAATAACACTTATGAACAAAATAAATAATTACACAAACATTATTGATGACATACTGGAGAGGAACTCTAAGGACATAGGGTTGCTAAATACTGAGACCAGAGCTATTAGAAAACAGCTGGAGATGCAAGAATTAGCTATTGAAAGTATGAGTGCTGCTCTGACAGGTCTGTGTGAGATGACAGAGGATTCTGAATGTTGTACTTGGATATATAATACCACAATGACTGTTCCAGATTATTATGAAATAATAAAGCAACACAGGGAACAGGTAGATGGTTTGATGGAAGAAGCTAGAGCTATAGGAAAAGATGGATTATTATTATTATTATACAGTATTTATAAAGCGCCAATAGTTCGCTCAGCGCTGTACATTACAAAAGGGAGACAGAACATGTGACAGAACAATACCAATACAATGCAAAACATGAGGGGATCAAGGGCCCTGCTCTTTCGAGCTTACAATCTAGGAGGGAGGGGGTGGTGGCACAGGAGGAGATAGCTGTGGGGGATGGAGTGGTAGGAAGAGTGGAGGAGGTCGGCAAGTTAGCAGGGGGTGGGGTAGGCTTCCCTGAAGAGATGGGTTTTCAGGGTGCGCCTAAAGGAGAGGAGAGTAGGTGATAATCTGATGGGTTGGGGCAGGGAGTTCCAGAGGATGGGTGACACCCTGGAGAAGTCCTGGAGGCGGGCATGGGAGGAGGAGACCAGGGAACTAGAGAGAAGGAGGTCTTGTGAGGAGCGGAGTGTGCGTGCTGGGCGGTACTTGGATATTAGGTCAGTGATGTAGTTCAGGGCAGTATGGTGGACAGCTTTGTACGTCAGCGTTAGGATTTTGAATTTGATCCGTTGCGCAATCGGAAGCCAGTGGAGGGATTGGCAGAGGGGGGTGGCGGAGACAGTGCGGTTGGAAAGTTGAATGAGTCTGGCAGCCGTGTTCAGGATGGACTGAAGAGGGGATAGCCAGCGGCGAGGCAGGCCAGTGAGGAGGGAGTTGCAGTAGTCGAGTCGTGATATGATGAGGGAGTGGATGAGCTGTTTAGTGGTTTCTGGGGTTAGGAACGTGCGGATTTTGGCGATGTTGCGGAGGTGGAGTCTGCACGAGTTTGTTAAAGATTGGACTTGGGGCTGGAAGGATAGGTTGGAGTCCAGAATGACACCCAGTACTCTGGCCTGCAGGGCGGGTTTGATGGTAGCGTTGTTGGATGTGATGGAGAAATCAATGGGGGGTGGTGTCCGGGCTGGGGGGAAGACAAGAAACTCGGTTTTGGAGAGGTTCAATTTAAGGAAGTGGAGCGACATCCAGTCTGATATGTCGCTCAGTAGGTGTGTGATTCGGGCTGAGACCAAGGGGGTGAGGTGGGGGGTTGAGAGATAGATTTGTGTGTCGTCGGCATAGAGGTGGTAGTTGAAGCTGTGAGAGTGTATGAGTTGGCCAAGGGAGGAGGTATAGATGGAGAAGAGAAGGGGCCCGAGGACAGAGCCTTGAGGGACCCCAACAGAGAGGGGGAGTGAGGGGGAGGTGGTAGCATTATAGGTAACGCTGAAGGAGCGTTGTGACAGGTAGGATGAGAGCCAGGAGAGAGCAGAATCTCTGAGGCCGAGGGAGTGTAGTTTTTTGAGGAGAAGGGGGTGGTCGACTGTGTCGAAGGCCGCAGAGAGGTCAAGGAGTAGGAGCACTGAATAGTGGCCATTAGCTTTGGCGGTTAGCAGGTCGTTGGAGAGTTTGAGTAAGGCAGTTTCGGTGGAGTGTAGGGGACGGAAGCCGGACTGTAGGGGATCGAGGAGGTTGGACTCCTTTTGATTGGTTAGGATCAGGATTTGGTTCCATCTTTTCATGGATGAAAGGTATCGCTGTAAGCATAGTTATGATATTGTTTTTTGTTTTATTTTTATATCTATGTTTTAAATGCTCATTATATTGCATTGCTAGAGCTACAAAGCTGCAAAATACAAATGAAGGTTATCTGGCTATGTAAAGAATTGAGATCATGTTCATGATCTCAGAGGGGATTGAAAGGATCTAGATAACTTCCATTTTGCATTATGTACGCCATTTTAAGTATTAAGTTAGCTTTTTGCAGACATATTAAAAGTTTAATGAAACTGTTTTTGGTTGTTCAAGGATGTATCAACAGAAGTTAACATGACCCTGACAATGTCTTTGTCTGGCTGTTTTTCCAGAAAGTTAGCCAAAATAATTTGTACCAACAAATGTATATGTTATGTTTTATGTAGTTAGCTCATGATGGAAATTTACAAGTTACAGTTTTGAAACTCGCTCCCCCCTCCCTTCTTATTATCTGTAGTCTATATAATCTTATTAATGTCTAATAAACTTTGAACATCTCTGAACATAAGCTGCCGTTATTCCCGTGTTCAAGGGGTGTTCCCAAAATTCTGCTGATAAACCAGGAATCTCTCCACAGACCGGGGGTCTCTGAGGGGAAAAGAAAATCATTCCTTTCAGGTGGTACGTAGATCAGGCCCCCACCCCTTCCATTGGTGGTACGCGGATCAGGCCCCCACCCCTTCCGTTGGTAGTCAGTGGATAGGCTCCCACCCCTGCTTTTGTGGGTACGTGGATCGGCTCCCACCCTGCTGCGGTGGACAAGTGGATCAGGCCCCACCTCTGCCGTAGTGGACAAGGCCCTACCTCTGCCGTGGTTGGCTAGTGAAGAAGCCCCCATTTTCTGCCTTGATTACTAGGATGCTGTTTTACATTTCCACATCACGTCCCTTCACCGCATATACAGCGCTCAGTAGGGAGTCCCAGCACACAAGTCCGGTATTCACGGAATGGTCCCGATCTCCTCTTTCGATCGGGACCTTTCCCGATCATGTGACCGCCGTGACATCGTGTCACGGCGGTCACATGACCCTAAATCCCTCCCTGCCTCCTGGCGTCAGATACCCCTTACAGTGCCTGGAGGAGCCGGCGTGAAAGGGTTAATAAATGTACACCTCAGCGTTTTCACCTCACGCGGGAGTGATATCATCTCCCGCCGACTAATGATGAGGTCTGAAGACTGGCACTCAGACGATGATGCTGCCGCAATATTGCAGGACACCTAAGTATGAAGAATTTAGTTCCACTCTAACGGACAAACACGCATTGACTTACATACAATGACTGCCATTCACTGACCCGCAGCAACACAGACGGACGTCCAGACGTACACTAACCGACTGATGATCCCCCCGGTCACATCAAGACATGCTGACACCGATGTCTCTGCAAATCGCACCAAAAGCAGTGCATGCACTACTTTAGAAGTCAGCGCGGCTCCGACAAAAAATCAGAACCATACCAATATGCCCGCTGTAATAGCGGACAATAGGGTGCTACTTGGCATACAATTTTGCAAGTCGCATGCCAAGTTGCATTTGATGGGACCGGGGTTTAAGGGGCATGCCAGCGTGTGCGTTCTCATGGTGCACCTATAGGACAGACCACTAATTTCAGTAGGCTTCCCTAGGTGTATAGATAGTGCAGGCATCATTTTTAAAACCACATAAATAAATGAAAGTGAGTTGAAAATAATATAGCAAAAAAAACGAAACGAATGGACTAAAATGTTTCTTTAATAGTTAGGTGAAAATAAAAAATATCCGCCTAGCAGAGGATGGTTTCGATCCAACGACCTCTGGGTTATGGGTTATAACAAGAATTCAACTACATTATTCATTAAACAGGTGTTCAGCAGACAGTTGATTATAAAAGGGAATTACTTAACAAAGAAAACCCCTCCCATTTTATGTTGTCAGCAATGGCACCACATGGAAGAGAAATGTCAAGAGACCTGTGAAATAAAATAATTTCTTTACATAAAAAAGGTGAAGGCTACAAGAAGAACAGCAAAGCTTTACTTATTAGTCAAAATACTGTAGCAAAAGTGATACAAAAATGTAACAAAGATGGAACTGCAACTATCTCACTGAGACGTTCATGCCATCCACGGAGGTTAACACCTTGACAGGAGTGTCTTCTGATGAGAAGGGTTGAATAAAATCGCCATGCAAGTTGACTGCAGTTCACTAAAGAAGTAGAAAGCCAAACTGGAGTGATTGTTTCCCATGACACAATACGGCATACACTGCAGACGAATGGCATGCATGGCTGTCGCCCACGAACGAAGTCTCTCCTAAAGCCCTTGCACAAAAAAAGTCTGCCTAGAATTTGCCAGGGCCCATGCTGAAAAAGATAAAGACTACTGGGACTCTGTAAGCAGCAATGTGGTGGATGAAATCCTTTATTGGAATCCTTTACATGCAATATGATAAGAACATGACAGCTCCAAGACAGAATAGAGGAGCAGTAGATGCGTTTCACACGAACACGTGCTTGAATGACTAAGCACGTGTTTGTGTGAAACGTGTCCACTGCTCCTCTGTCCTGTTTTGGAGCTGTCATGTTCTTATCATATTGCATGTAAAGGATTCCAATAAAGGATTTCATCCACCACATTGCTGTTTGTGTGGCCAACCATTCTGTTTTTCCATTGCATCTGTGATCACCTGCGTGTCTGTGGAGGGGTTATGCAGATTCGGCACTCACCTGGAGCGGATCTTTTGCTGTTTTACTGAGACTCTGTATTTTGGAGTGATGAGACCAAGATAAATGTTTTTTAGACTGATGGATTCAAAACTATATGGCATCGCAAAGGTGAGGAGTGCAAAGAAAAATGCATGGTGACTACAGTGAAATATGGTGGTGGCAGTGTCCTTCTGTGAGGTTGCATGAGTGCTGGTGTTGGGGAGCTGCATTTCATTGATGGTATCATGAATTCACAGATGTACTACTCTGTATTGAAAGAGAAGATGCTCCCATCACTCCATGCCCCTGGTCGTCGTGTACTTTTCCAACATGACAATGATTCAAAACACACATCTAAGGCCACTATTGTAATTTTGAAGAAGAACAGGGTGAAAGTGATTCAGTGGCCAAGTATGTTTTCTGATCTGAACCCAATCGAACACCTATGGGGAATTCTGAAGAGACAAGCTGAGCATCGCTCTCCATCCAAGCTCTAAAAGAGGTCGTTCTTAAAGAATGGAAAAAGATAGATGTTGCAATATGTTGTCAACTTGTTCATTCCATGCCTAGAAGACTTGGTGCTGTCCTTACACATGGAGGTCATACAAAAATTTAGATGGAATAGTTTTTGTTGTGTGGTGTATTCATTTTTTCATCAACTGATTTGAGTAAAACTGAAGATTTTGTAATTTAAGTTATATTATTAACCTTCCTTTCATGTAATGAGCTAAACAAATGTTCCATAAAACCTAGTTTTGTCAAAATTTTGGAAATTGTTCTTGTGTTCATTGAGATATTGATTAAAATCTTACTTTTCAAAAGGGTGTACTCATTTATGCTGAGCACTGTATATACTGTATAATTCCTCTGCACAGATTTCAATTAAAAAAAGGCTATTGTTTCATTGAGTTAGTGTTCTATACTATATTTTTTGTTATCCATTGTTGTTCCTTCTAAAAATGGGCTTGTATGTTTTCCAATATACACATTTTTATGTACACAACTCTGTTACATGGTCCATGTTATATGTAGATTATGCAGATCTGTGTTGTTCTGAACCTAGTTCTTATTTTATCCAGATACTATTGATAATAGCTATCTTAAAGCATGGACTTAAGTATCTGTTTGAAAAGAAAAATTTGGTACATGTTGTGCTGCCACGCAGCTTTACTGTTTAGCAGTTGTTATTTACATGTTATATTATAATGTTATTTGGTATCATCCACACACCCCTGCTGTTTCTGACTAGTTGGTTGCTTCCACCTTCATTTCCTGTTGTAACCCCATTTTAGTTTAGTGGTTATCAAGATGCTGTAGAGTGAGGAGGCTATGTACATCACTGGAAATTTACCTATGAAAACACCTTTATGTTCACACCTTTGTTACCTTGAAGCATAAAGAAGCATTGGAAAATACCTCTGAAGTTGTTATTCATTGAGTAAACTATCTGTTAAGGCGATCATTCAACTTGCTGCACACATTCTGACAGACTGGGTCTAAACGAATCTCGCCACAAGTACAACCGATGCCAAGACAGAACACATGTTTTATATACCCTCCCAGAAATGGGATGAGCATTGATGATAGATCACGTGACCGTATTCAGGTATTATTTATAGACTTGTTATGCAACATCCAAATATTGGCTCTGATGAAGAGCGGGATAACACTTCGAAATGCACCAGCCTTATTGGAAGGTCTTCGCACATTTGGGTTCATCTAGGAGACCAGATGTTCTCACGTTCATTATGGAGTTTGATATGCCTTTTCATTTGTGTTGTTTGTGAGTATACATCTACTCTTTTTATCACTAATAATATCACCATTGAGGTAATGTGCTAGGTTGGTGCACCCTGTTTCTTGTTTTTGCAGTTCATTAGTACAATGGCAGTGCTTTTTATTAACACTGATCACTGTATTAGTGTCAGTGGCAGTTAATCAATTCCCCACCCAATGTCAGTTAGTGTCAGACTGCCCACCATCCTATCACAGTACTGCTATAAGTTGCTGATCGCCGCCATTACTAGTATAAAAAGACAAAAAATCCAGTATCTATACCATAGTTTGTAGATGCTATAATGTTTGCACAAACCAAACAATATACACTTATTGGGATTTTTTTTTTACCAAAGACATATAGCAGAATACATTTTGGCCTAAATTTATGATTTTATTTTTCATTTCATTGGATATGTTTAATTTGCAAACAGTAAAAAGTATTGTTTTTTTTTTTTAAATCAGTCTTTTTTAATTTGTAGCGCAAAAAAAAGCGTTCAAATACCCCCAAATTAAAGCCCTATTTGTGTGAAAACAATGATATAAATCACATTTGTATACATTGTTGCATGACTGCGAAATTGTCAGTTAAAGTAGCGCAGCGCCGTATACCTAACAAATGGCCTGGTCATAAAGGGGGGTAAATCTTCCAGAGGGCAAGTGGTTATAGTACACCAATTTACAGTAAATATAAGGCTTGAGAACAGTCTTGTTATCTAGCTACAAAACATAGAAATCATTTTTAAATTCATGCTGCCTTTGAAAAAAGTGGAAAATCTGTATTTTTGGTGCCATGTATTAAAAATCTCCAACTCTGTAATAAAGCGGCTTGGAAGTGAAGGCTGTTGAACTGACACTGCTGATTAATATTCATACTGGTAATGCCCAAAGGGTGAACTTGGTATGTTTTATAACATAGAGACTGACAGACTAGAAGGAAACATATTTATTGAATTAGTAATGTCCACATAGATTTCATTTAATCACAACAATCATTCGTGTATGTTACAAGGAAGTGCCACTGATTACATTTATTTTATTGCTCTCACAACAGACAGGATCATTTTGACCCTCGGTTATCTTGATGACTATTTAAGGCAGATTTTCTAAAACTGGTGCACTAAGAATCTGGTGCAGCTGTGCATGGTAGCAGGGGCGGACTGACCATTCGGGCATTGCCCCAGAGCCAGGGGTCAGTAGGGGGCCTGTGAGAGGATCACTGACCAATGACAGTGTGGGGAGCGGAGGAGGGCAGTCTCATATCCCGACCCAAAAATAGCTCACCTGTCACTTCACGTGGTGACAGAGTGAGTCGGGTGATGGGTCTGGACACTGTGCTAGTGATGGAGCTGGTGGGCAGTGGGATGGTGAGAGGCATATCATCCATGGGTGCGGAGTGTTCACCGTATACACCCTGCACACCATTCCCCCCCCCATGGATGATATGTATCAGGAACAAAGTCGGAGATGTTCATTGCAGGGTAGGGACAGTGACAGCACCAATCTCCCTGCATGGATTTCAATGAAGCAGCAGAAAGCCGCCGGAGGGAGAGGCTTCCAGCTGCCTCATTGAAATCCATGCAGGGAGATCGGTGCTGTCACTGTCCCTCCCTTGCACTGATCATCCCTGACTGTGCATCGGATTTCCCTCCTGGGCCCCCCCTCTGTGCTCCTCCGCCCCCCCTCTCGCAGGTCTCTGATGCCTCCTCTTCTCTGACAGTGTCCAGCCCCCCCCATCCTCCACGGTAGAGCAGAGGAGAGAGGATCTGCTCTGCCTCCCCTGATCAGCCGGCAGCTCTGTGATACTTCTGAATGTACCAGGTCAGTTTTCTCTCTCTCTCTCTTTCTCTCTCTCTCTCTTTCCTTCAATTCTTCCTTCCTTTCTCCCTTCCTCCCTGCCTTCATTCCTTCCTCCATTCCCTCCCTTCATTCTTTCCTCCCTCCCCTCCTTTCATTTCCTTCCTCCCTACCCTCTTTCCTTCCCTCCCTTTCCTTCATTCTTTCCTCCATCCAATTCCTTCCTTCCTCCATCTATTCCCTTTTCTTCCTTCCCTTCCCTTCCTTCCTTTCTCTATCCATTCCCTTTTCTTCCTTCCTTCCTCCCTATTTATATTCCCTATTTAACATTACCACCACATTCTGCACTATATAAGTCATCTCAGACCCTATTTAACCACACCCCTTTTAAGCCATGCCCAATTTTTAGCATAATTTAAAAAACACCCCTCCTCTCTCATCCCTCTCTCTCACTCCCCTCTCTCTTTCACTTCCCCCACATGGCAGCCATCTTTAGACCTGGAAGTGCCCAGTGGCTTCTACGGAAAGAAGCCGGGAACATTCATGCAGTTTTTGCTGCAGTAAATATTTAAATGCCCCTTCTATGCAGCTGAGGTGCAATATGTAGGTAGGGTGTTCTGTGGGTGTGGCTTGGGTGTAGGTGGGGCACAGGGGGCCCCATTATCTCTTACTGCCCGGGGGCCCCATGAGTTGACAGAACGCCCTGCATGGTAGCCAATAAGCTTCAAACTTCAGCTTTTTTAAGCTTTGACAATAAAACCTGGAAGCTGATTTGTTTCTGTGCAAAGCTGCACCAGAATTTGCACTTTTCAGTTTTAGTAAATCAACCCCATTATGTCTCTTTAAAGCTGCACCAAGCTGCACTTAGATGTGAACTAGCCAGATTGTGATGAAAGGGATTTCTACTTAAAATGCTTCTACCTGCAGTAAAGTGCATGTGATTTACTGCAGGAAAACTGACAAATGTTAATGGGTTTCATGTTACAATTTCTTTTTCATTTTGAAATAAAATTAGCAGCTTTACAAAAGAGTGCCAGTCATGAGCAGTTGTAACCTTGTTCATTGTTACACTTAGGCCCCATACAGACTGGACGTTTACCCAGCTCTTCTAAATGTCTTTCTCCTGGTCAGAGAAGAGCAGCCTCAAAAGTGCACTTAAAGGAGAAGTACAGCCAAAGCTCTTTTGGCTGTACTACTCTTGTGGATCACAGGAGCAGGGGCGTTTGCCTTGGGCAGCATTTTTCAGTAGGGGGCGGTACCAACCCCTGGAAGAAGGGATGCTGTTTCTCCTGGGCACCGGGGCTGGGCATTATGGAAGTAGAGATGCTGTTTCTCCTGGGCACCGGAGCTGTGCAGCATTGGAAGATGGGATGCTGTTTCTCCTGGTCACTGGGGCTTGGCAGCATGGAAGATGGGATGCTGTTTCCCCTGGGCACTGGGCTGGGCGGCATGGAAGATGGGATGCTGTTTCTTCTGGGCACTGGGGCTGGGCGGCATGGAAGATGGGATGCTGTTTCTCCTGGTCACTGGGGCTGGGTGGCATGGAAGATGGCATGCTGTTTCTCCTGGGCACTGGCACTGGGCAGCATGGAAAATGGGATGCTGTTTCTCCTGGGCACTGGGTGGCATGGAAGAAGGGATGCTGTTTCTCCTGTGCACCGGGGCTTGGCGGCATTGAAAAAGAGATGCTGTTTCTCCTGGGCTCCGAGGCTAAGCAGCATGGAAGTAGGGATGTTGGTTCTCCTTGGCACTGGGGCTGGGTAACAGAGCAGAGTGAGGGGTGCCATGGCAGCAGAAAGGAGTTACGGTGATGGTGAGTCTCTCTCTGGGTAAACGTGGGGGCTCTGGTGTGCAGAGCGATCGCTGGTTGAGGGGCTGGTGGGTGGTGGGGGCAGGGGTGGGACCAGGGGGTGTATTGGTGGCAGATTTTTTGTGTCGCCTAGGGCAGCTCAAATTCTAAATATAATCAGCAGTTTCTCTCGAACAATAAATGTGTTATATCAATAAACTGAAACTATTGAAAACAGCCCACACCAACCACATACTCATAACATTTAAGGAAGTGATGCACTGTATGTTTATATTAAAAATTCTAAATACACTCCTACACAGGAGTCCATTTTGTTCTGCACTCCTGCTGAAGCCTGCTATGGTAACGCGTTTTGACATGTCAAGAACTTGGTCATTCATTCATTTCATTGGCTAGAAAAATGATTTTTTCTAGCCATTGAAAGGTTTGAACGCTCAAGCACTTGCTGCACCTAGCGTGAACACGTGTTTAGACACATTTAGACATGTGAGGTGCTTTTTAAACGTCAAAACGCTCCTCTCCTAAATTCACAGGCTCTGGGAGTTTTCCTGCTTCTAAACACCTATGTGTGCATGGATGCATAGGCCAACACAGAGGGGCGTTTAGAGGCAGAAAAAAAAATGTCAAATGCCCTTAAAAGTCCATTTTTGACTCCCAGTGTGCATGAGGCCTTACTTTCATGGTACAGGATTCTGTACATATAATATGATTTTTAAAGCCATTTTCTTTATTAGGCAGATTTATCATTTATATTTATATAGTTTTTATTAAATGTCTTCACAGCTCACAGTAAATATTGATATTGTTGATTTAAAACACATGGAAAATGTATCTTCTGTAAATTTCAGTCACTCTCCCTTGTCCTCAATTATCCAACTGATCTACAAACGAGAAAAAACAATAAATTTCAACTCTAAACTGCTGAAAAACTAAAATCAGTAAGATTCATTAAAGCGATATTAAAGGCTCAGGTAAAAAAAAAGAAAAACATGTTATACTTGCAATGGTTTAGCACAGAGAAGCCCCTCCTCTCCTGCTGACCCTTCTCCCCTGCTGAGTGCCTCTCAAGCTCTATGGGCACTCCCGCGTGCTTGTTCTCGAGCCCCGTTCTGTGTATCTATAAGTCCCACAGAGCGTGTCTCAGCCCCGCTCCTGTTCATTCCTCACTGGCTGTGATTGACATCAGTTGCGGCCAATGGCTCCCGCTGTTATGCCTCAGCCAATGAGAAGAAAGAGAGCTGGAAGAGCAGAGGCTCCCATGCACAATCCTGAATTGACCTTCATGTATAGTGTGCACTATATGTATAGTGTGCAGGAAGGTAAAAAAAATCTTCAGCCTTTACAATGACTTTAGGAAAGATCTTGATGCCTCTGACTTCAGAAAAAATATTAAGGTATTAAAAAAGGAACATACAGGAAAAGAAGATAAAAGAGTATTGTTCTGGGGTTTCCCTGTGTCTACATCTTAGAGACTAAAAACTAAGCCTGAGGAACCAGTGTTCAGGCCCATAGGGGTAAGAAAAAAGATAATCTGCTACATTTATTTTTATTATAATATAAAAAGAAGAGAGGCGCCTTCTAAGTGCAGTATTAAAATCGTTTTAATGAGCCACAAATGTTAAAACTCACAATAGAGAAGTGGTATGTAATATTAATTTTTAATATCTAAACTTTAATTCGGTCTTTAGTAGTTCTGATATATGCCTGGCAGAGAATACCCTCTTAATTGGACGTGAATGCGAGGTTTTGAAATTGAGTGGTCACAGATGTGAATTATTTGTGTCTGAGCTAAGGTAATCAGTAGAGGTTTAAATTCATGTTTTCTCTAAGCCTAGTCTATGTAACGTATACTTTATTTTGAATTCTTATAATGAGTCTGAGAGTTTAAATTGTAGTCATAAATCACGTATTCAGACAGTTGTATGTAACATAAGAACTTCAGAGACCTCTTTCATAGTCTGCATGTCAATCATGATAATGACTTGGTGGTTTGAATAAGTAACACATGTTTAAGTTAGGCTGGGAGTGACTAAGGGAGTGTTTAAGGAGCCCGCGAATTTGAAACAAAGGTTAATGGGAGGACTTAATTTCTCATGCATTTTAAGTATGTAGCTTTTCAAGGAAGGAGAGTCAGTTGCTTCTTAGCTACTCTACACTTCACTTCATTCAGACATACCTACACTTCAGACACTTACACAAAGGAGCACATGGCATGCTTGAACAAAGAACAGCAAGCTAGGCCAAAAACTTCTATCTAAGCTATTCAAAGGAACTATATTTTCTTCTAATATTCAAGAAACGAGCAACTTATATTCTTTATTTTTATTTCATTTTAAGCTACATATATCTGAATTTACTGTTTTTTATTGACTTTGTATTTTTTGGTGTGTGATCAAATAAAGTCACACTGCTTATTCTGAACTCGCTTCCATAAGGATTTCTTCCCACAACCATCTACAAGAACCTAGAAATACTAATAGAGTTTTTCTCACAACTCTGGAAATCTAACATGGTAAAAAAAAGATGGCCTCCCACAGTGGCCATCTACCCTACGGACGGATCCCTGCAGGACACAGATGACGGCTTCACAGATAACCTTACTGATCGGCTTTTTTACCACTTCACTATTGCGAGTTTTAACATTTGTGGTTCATTAAAACCATTTTAATACTACACTTAGAAGGCGCCTCTCTTCTCTTCTTTTTATATTATGCATATAGAGTTGGCTTACTCTGGGATGGTTGCCACCTAAGCGGTTACATTGCTACGGACTTTTGTTTTGGGACTTCATGTATGTTTGTTCTAAAATTCACTGGATATAAGCCATTAGTGCACTGAGAGTTCCTTATATTGTTATTTGCTTCTACCACCATGTGGTCTCCCCTATCTTTCTACAGCTTGCTTTGTTCTAGGATTGCGAGTTATAGGCATCACCTGATTTTGCTTGTTGGTTGATATAGCACCTACACAGCCAATCCCTGTCCAGCCTGCCAGTCAACCTCACTATTTAGCTGTGCTCAGACCAACACCGGTTGCTTGAGCAATAGGTTCATTTTCTAGCCCCCAGCTTCAGTCCATGTTAGTTCCTGCATTCATGTAATCCTGATTCTCTGGTTACCAACACCATATTATATATGACTGCACTTTTTCTCTGTCGCCCTTTTGCTTGGCCCTGTTTATGATGCTGCCTGTTGATTGTGTCCCTGGCCATCTGCCATCTGCACTGGAGTGTCTGAAGGCCACATACGGGGTACATACATCAGTAAAATCCATCAATCCTTTAGAGGTGCTTTGTTGAAGATCTGGTGTATATGCTGAGATTGCATTTTAACCCTTTTAAAGTGGTAGGAAACCTTTACGTAAGCCTACTGACATTACAAGCCTAAGGTCATAAACAATGATTATTATTATACAGGATTGATGATGAAGCCAACGCTCCCATATAAGGGACATCACACACTTCACATCAGTGAGCTGAGTGTAATCTGAGACCTAAGTGTAGGGAATACATACATCCTCTATGCAGACTCATATCATCAGTTCAGTGAGGCTGTCAATCACCTTTTGTGTGCTGGAGGGAGCACCATAATGCATTGTCTAGTGTCAGAAAATCCTGCCAGAAGTGATTGAAGAGAGTAGAGAACAGCCAAGATCTACACCAGGTGCTGTGAATTGAGGCAAGTACACTTTATATAAGGATATGCCTTGAAAACCACTTTAGCCTGGGTTCACATATATGCGGTGCAATATATCGCATGTGATTCGCACAGGAACCGCACCACATTCCTGTGCAAATCATATGCGATTTGTGTGTGGTGCGATTGGAGCCATACATTTTGTATGGCTCTAATTGCAACGCACCCGCACCAAAAATGCGCAGGACCCTTTTTTGGGTCCGCACAAGAATCAGATCGCATGGGTATTCACACCTTTGTGATCCGATTCTGCACATCGCACCGTGTTTTGCGGAACGCTTTCGGGGTGTTGTTAACATACACACACCTGCATTGGTTCATATGAACGGGGTGCGATTGTGATGCTGTGCGACATTCACACAGAAAACACTGCAAATTCCACACTGCTTAAGGTGGAACTTCACTCTCTCAATCAACATTTGAATCCCTATGCTGCTAGCAGAAGTAAATGGATAGGAAAGCATATCAGATTTACTTGTTTTAATTTTTTTTTACATTTCTTCAGTTACTTCCTAGTTTCCATGCCTAGGCAACTGATGTCATACATCCCAGGAGTCCGCAGGAGGGTTTTTTATAAGCTAAGCACACCCTCCTGCCTGTATGCCTTAGCTAAGGGCAGACAGATTCCAAGAAGTAAATGGTACATGATTCATCTGTCCTTGCTCAAGATGGCCACAGCCAGAAATGCTGGGGGGGGGGGGTGGTCTAATTGATAACTCAGCAAAATAAAGCATGCAGACATGGATGGGTGAGTTTGCTTTGACTATTAAAAATGAATTCAACATTGTTTTTGGTTTTTGGGGCTCAGATACATACAGTGTAGTATAACTAAAGGCAAAACATTTTTTCCTTGTTTTGGGTGGAGTGGAGAAGGATTAGAACGTTTGTCAGTTTTTATTGCTGTCTGTGCCCCCCCAATAGGAAAGTTCACCCTTTCTATTTGTCCTGGTTATCATTCTCATTGAAAGTGAAAGTAAAATAAAATCCCACATTTTGGGTTGTCCCCAGGAAAGTAATAGAGGGGAAATCTTCAAATGGGTTCTGGTGCCCTGGGCGGGGGGCCAAAGGACTCCCGTAATTTGCAGGGATTTCCTCTCACTTCCTTTTTTGACTAGTTTGGAAGTGAAAGTAAATCTCCTCAATGGGACACAGATGGTGAAAAAAAAAATCTGACAGGGGTTATAACCCTCTCTTGCTCTATAAAAAGAAAAAAAAGAAAAAAAAAAAAAAGGAGGTTTTCCTATAGTTTTACTTTAAGGACTCATATCCTCTCCATCAGACAGCACAGAGGGTGCACTATCCAGTTTGTCTGTTACAATTGGACACATGTCCATTCACACCCACTGATCCATAGAGCGCAATGGAGCGTCTGATCGGCTTCGCTTGAAAAATGGATAGGCAAACCCAATCGGTGTGACAGGGGCCTTAGTGTCACAACTGATCTCAGCTGTGTTAGTTTTGGCCTACTGCATATTATTACAATATTACAGAATCTTAATTATTATTTAAATTTTATTATATAAACTACTGTATATATAATTCATAACATTTTTTGTAATTTAGGCTCTCACAGTAATGCTAGAAATGTAACTCACCAGTGATACAATATGTTTTAAAGAATGCCCATAAACAGATTGGTGGCAATTAGTGTGACCACCAGTACCAGCAGCTTCTGGAAGGGGCTGTAGATGGCTGAATCTCCAGCAGTGAGTACAAGAATGGGTGGAGCAGTTGTTGTCGATGATACTGTTTTAGCATTGAAAGACCTTGTCTGAGCGAAGACATTGTTCAGTTCAAATTCCAGCCTGTAGCCCTTTCCTGTAAAGGAAAGAAGAAAAGATGATAACAAGTACAATATTTTCTACATAAAACACTTTATAATAATAATAAAAATAATAATAATAATAAACAACATACATAAGTGTCCATATTTGTGGAGACTAACTGGTAATGTCTTTTATCTGTTTTCAAACGTTTTTGTTAATTCTTCTACCTGAAGTCACCGGTTGCAAAGCAACCCTGTAAATACTTTTTATTTCTCTACAGTCTTCAGGCTGGTTTGATAAGATCATTTCCTTTACTCCTCACAGGTCACAGGTCCTTCCTCAGTCCAGAAGTACTGTGAGCCCAGCCTATGTTATGACACACCCCCAGGGAGCAGGTCCATGACAGCCTGGACTTAAAGCAGAGTTCCACCCAAAAGTTCCGCTTTAAAGATTGGTCCCCTGCTCCCCATTAAGGATTGGCACCTTTGGGGGGCGCGGGGGAGTGGGTACCCGAATTTGACAGGTGCCAGCTCCCACTTCCGCTGCGATCGCCTAGGCGATCGGAAACGGAAGTTATCCTCCTACCCTCCCTCCCCTAAGTCTTGTGGGACACGTGACAGGTCCCAGAAGACAACGGGACCATTCAGGAAGCGCAGCTCTACTTGCGCATGCGCAGTGGGCACCCGGCTGTGAAGCCACACGCTGTCACAGCCGGGTGCCAAAACTGAAGATGCTGGCACCTGTAATACAGAATGGCTGGTGAAACAGGCTGCAGCGGGAGCAACACGGGATCGTGGGACAGGTGAGTGACTGTTTTTTTGAAAGTCAGCAGCTACAGTTTTTGTTAATTTTTTTACAGAGTGAGTGGAACTCCACTTTAAGCTGGCCATAGATGGAACGATTTTATTTCCCGCAACCGCGGGTTGCAGGGAAGAAAATTGCTTGATTCCCTCATCGACACAGTCAGTGTTGATGGAGGAATCTCTCCCGTGGTGCCATCATGTTCTCCCAGTGGTGGGGTGAGGGAACCACAGTGCTCATTAGGGCACACAGGAGGTAGGCACTCCCATGTGCAGAAACTGCGAGGGAAAATTTTTCCTCAACAGAGCAGTGTTAGGTTGACCATACACTGTTAGAACATTGGGAATCAGCCCAAATCCTAACAAAAGATGTCCCTGCCAGCTTGACAAAATTCTATTTCTTAATTAACTTTTGTTGAAGAAAATAGGCTTACAATTGCCAGCTGAACAGCTGCTCAGCCAATCAGCTGCAGGCACTCTATGGGCACTAGTGGCTGTCAGAATACAATAGTCTGGTGGGGGGGATTTGTTCATCAATGCCGTTTGTGTGAATGGAGGAACCTGATAGATTTCAATGGTTCAGCCTGCAAGCTGAAACAAAGAAATCTATTAGTGTATGGCCCAATTTAGGTGGTATGGGTAGAAGGAAAGGAAAGTATGTTGTTTCTCCTTTGGAGATCTGTTTTCTGTGAACTTTTTTTCACAGCTGGGACACTTTAGAACCACTTACATGTATCTTAGCCCTTTAGATGCACAAAGAAGCAGAGATGTGATATGTTGCTCCTACCTGGTAGTCCGAGAACAAGGTCGGTGTAGTTGGTCCAGCAACTATCAAACAAAATGGTAGTGTTTCCAGCCAGTCCATTGCTGGCGTAGGTGTTATTTGCATGTTTCAGTCTTGCTGTTAGTGACAATGAACTGGTGCTCACAGAAACACAATTTCCCTACAAAGAAGACATTGTTCAGTTAAAGCTGAGCTCAAGGTAGAAATCAAAACATATTTACTCTAATTATGTATTATTAATAAAAAAAAATCATTTATTTTACACAGAACTAGCATATGTTTCAGAACCGGTTTTCAAATCAACCTCTGTAGTTCCTTGCATAGCAGCACTGAAATCGCCAGGGAGAGGGTCAACACTGTGATCCTGTTTAGGCTTCGATGCTTTTGCACTGTGCTGTCTGTCATGCAGACTTGATTACAGGAGGACTGCAGAATGTAATTCTATATTGCTTTGTTCATTCAACAAATTTGGGACAAGTTGCCAACCAAGCTGTATTGTAGTAGGTAAAAAAAAAAAAAAGAGGTCACCGATATGGCTATATTGCCTGGCAGGGGTGCCCCAGTCACAAGACTGCAGATCCTGACAATTTAGTGCAATCCACCTAAACCTTCCCCAAATCACCATGTACTGCTGCAAGCAACCCCTGAAAATATTATTTCAGCTTTCAGCTAGTGCGAGTCATGAAAGTCTAAAAACTTCTTTCAGGTAAATACACTAATGTACTTAAAATCATATTTCATATATTGTAAAACAATACATAAATAAAGGCTATTTTGCTATATTGCCTGGTTTCCTCTTTAGTACATGTGCCTAAAAGAAAACCCTACTTTTAGCAATGCAGTCCAACATATGAATTCTCAGGACAATTTATATAGTTTTATTTGGGTTTGGTTGTATCAGATGTTTTGTTGAGCTGCTGCCCGGGTGTTTCTATACTGCAGGGTAGCATATTCCCATCTGTACAGTATATTCAAAAACATAAGGAGGGGGCTGCCATGTTTTTAAAAATAGCAAACCTATAAAAAGGTAATACAACAAAAACTAGAAAAGCTACAATTTCTGGGGAAATTGTGTGAAGTGTTCTTGTCTCCACCAGTAGTCTACAACTGGAGTGGGTGGAGTAACTGGGTGGAGTGGCTTGAGTAACTGTTGTGTGGTTGGAGTAACTGTGAAAAGGCTGGACGGGGCAGTCCCACTCTACCCACTCTAGTTTTGAACATTCCGCCATTCATTCCTATGGGACCAATTTCACCACAAAAATGCAGATATTTCCTGAACCATTCGGCGAAACGTTCCACAAAGTAATAGCACACCAATCGGGAACAATCCGCACGTTTCGGTATATTACTGTCTATGTAGTGTAAAAACTGTTGGAGGAGTTAGGGTGGTAAATTTGGCTATAATAATAAGAATATATATGTGAGATAACAGTAAGTGGTCTTGCCATGCAAGAACATTTAATTATAAACCCATACATATGAATATCAAACTTGCACAATATATTGTACTCATAATTTTAGTAAAGCCTCGTACACACAAAGAGCATATCGGAAAAATTATAGTCCGTTTTTTTTTTTTTTTTTGCATGCTAGTTTCATATCAAAAGTGACTTAAAAAAGTTACAAAAATTCTTGTATGACAGAATAAAATTTGAAAGTGATGTACTGTATTGTATTGTATTTAAATTGTATTTTCAGCTGAAAACTGTACTGATTAAACAAAAATCATATGATCTGGAAAATTTTCATGCTTGTCCCTTCAAATAATATTGAATGAAAACGATCAGATTATCGTACAATTGCCTCGAAAGCGGTATTTTTCATACGATTTTCTGATCATGTGTACAAGGCGTAAGGGTAAATAAATGTAAAGAAGCCCCAATTACATAACACATTTTAGGTAACCCAGCACACACTAGAGATTCAAGAAGAACTTTAAAGAGATGCCATTACCTGTCCAAGTACCATTGCCTCCTGATAGCCCCCAGCAAGCATGCTGCACATGGGGGAGCTCACATGCTCCTGTATACATAAAAGCCTCACCCTTACAGCAATAGAGCAAGGTTCTGATATATCAGGAAGGCAGTGGGGTAGGGTGAATGGGTATAGCTTGCTGGTGGGTTGGCAATCAGGAGACACTGTCACTCTGCCATGCCTCCTGATCACGCCCTACCATTAAGGTCTGCCTTCATAGTAGAACATTTTATAGGTAAAGATGTGAACGTTTTTAGTGTAAGATGTTTATCATCACTAACAGTTTTTCATGACTTCATTTTTTACTGTTTTGTGCACGGTTTAATGTGAAATTATACTCCCCTGCCCTCCAGTGATGCCAAATCCATGAGCTCCGCAGGCTTCCTCTTGCACAGGAGTTTAATTATCCATCCTGTTAGTTTTGAGAAGTGTACACTGAACTGCACATTTGCAGCTCAGAGTTCACTGTACAGAAGATTGCGGGTGAGCAAGGACGTTTTTTTGCAACTGAGACCTAGCATGTCTCTACTGCAATAAAAATTTGCCTTTTATTTATTTTTTATTTTTAGTTAAAGTGATATTAAACCTTTATTTGTTTTTTAAAAACCAAACATGTTATACCTACCTGCTCTGTGCAATGGTTTTGCACAAAGCAGCCCCGATTCTCTTTTTCTGGGGTCCCCCGCTGGCACTCTTGGCTTACCCCCCCGTTTTAAGTAACCCCCTAGCAAGCTGCTTGCTAGAGGGGGTACTCTTGCAGGCTCACTCCTGAGCCCCGCTACCTGCATACATTGACACAGACAGCAGGGCTTTTCCCCGCCTCCTCGCTCCCTCATCATAGGATTTGATTGACAGCAGCAAGAGCCAATGACTCCCACTGCTATAAGCACTGTGAGGAGGGATAGAGAGCTGAGAGAGCCATTGCTCTTGCACACAGCGCTGGATCAAGATCAGGTTCAGGTAAGTATAAGAGGGGTGAGGGGGGGATCCTCCAGCACAAAAGATTTTTTACCTAGAAGGCAAGCTTTAGGACCATTTTAAAGGTGAACTTCACCCAGGAAGTGAAGTTGGGAGTTAAGCAAGAATCTGTACCCACCCCCACCTCCTGAATCCTTACCTATGCAAGGATGATGTTGTGTTGTCTCTGTTGATCTCCCCCACATCCTCCTGGGATGATGTCACATGCCCCAGGAGGCTGCAGAACTCCTGTGCCGCATGATCTTGTGCTTATGGAGCCGGGAGCTGGCTGTGACACATCAGGAAGTCAGAGCTGGCTCCCAAATCCATAATGGAGAAGACAACGCTGTACTCCACAGACTGGCAAGTACCTATTTTTTAAAAGTCAGCAAGTACAGTATTTGTAGCTGCTGACTTTTAATTTTCACAACACCAGGTGAAGTTCCTCCTTAAAGTTCCACATTTTTGTCATATATTTACTCAGCATAGTTTTATCTTTTATAATAAGTATGAATTTATACTCGTTGGCTGCTTTATTAGGTACACCTTGCTAGTGCCAAGAATATATCCCCCACACCATTACACCACTAAAAGCCTGAACCATTGATACAAGGCAGGATGGATCTATGCTTTCATATTGTTTACACCAAATTCTGACCTTACCATCTGAATGTCGCAGCAACCATTTTGCCCATTCTCCTCTTACCTCTGACATCAACAAGGCATTTTCATCCACATAACTACCACTCACTGGATATCTTCTCTTTTACGGACCATTCTCAGTAAACCCTAGAGATGGTTGTCCGTGCAAATCCCAGTATATCAGCAGTTTTTAAATACTCATACCAGCCCGTCTGGTACCAACAACCATGCCACATTCAAAGCCACTTAAATCCCCTTTCTTCCCTCTTCTGATGCTCGGTTTGAACTTTAGCAAGTCATCTTCACCACGTCTACATTGAGTTACTGCTATGTAATTGGCTGATTAGCAATTTGTGTTACCAAGCAATTGAACAGGTGTACGTAATAGAGTGGCTGGTGAGTGTATGTGCATTAATATGTATTACACATATTAGGTATCATGACACACAATACAGGTTCAAGAATATCCTTTGCATTTTTTTTTTAGGAAACACAGATTTGATATACAATTGTTCAATGCCAAAAAATGTACAGTCCTGAGATTTTAGGACATTGTTTGAGGGAGCCTTTGAAACTTGAATTGGATATTTTTTTAAATGCCCCCTTGGGCCCCTTATAAAATATAGCTTTAGCTGCAATATCCATCTTCAGCCTGGAGCTGTCCCTTGCATTACTTCTTCTTCTCCACAAATTGTCCCCAGTTTTCCAGGTTGAATGACAATGAGCCTCACTCAACCTAGAGGATTAAGGAAAAACTGAGTGCAGGGCATAGTGGCCCCACCTTTGGAGCACAGTGCCATGCACTTACAGTGTATTGATGCAGAGAGCAGTGCTGATGTCATCTCATTGGCACTGCCCTCTGCATTATCCAGGATTTCCACTGAGACAGACTGAATAAAAAGAGGACCCATCTCATAATCAACCAGAAAACATCTGAATAAGGTGTAGCACTACCCTCTTAGGGATTTCTGATTAATTGGATCCCCCTACAGTCCTGCACAGCCAGGCAATTCAGCATTTTCAACACAAGCTTGCTTCAGAGTCAGAAACAGGTCCTTGAGCTTTTGTTTTGTATTTTATAAGGGGATTTAACTGGGATAGGGAAGGGGGGTAAAGGATACCCAAGGAAACCTATAACTGAGGACAACTTCCTGAACTATTCACAAGCTTTGTCTTCTGCAACAGTCTCTGTTGGAGTGCTAGCCAGCATCCTGACAGCCTACCTCCTCCAGCCTCACATCTTCCTCCTTCTTTCACCTGACTCCTCATACTCCACTCCTCTTACTGAGCAAGCTCCTACACGCTTAAGGGAGTCCCAGTCCCTTGCCAAGCCTTCTTTTGGGGATTGGCTGAGGTCCTTCAACAGTGCAGTCAGCCACTCCACAGATCCACCCACTGCCTCCAAGGCCCTCCTCTGACAGCTTCAGAGCCAGGGGAATGCAGAGTCTCTCAGTCCTGACTAAAATCTGGCTATTGAATCAGAGCTGCTAACCCACTCCTGTCTAACCATTAGGATCTATCTCTGCCTAGCTAAACTAGGAGGGTGTTACAAAGGTAACTAAAAAAAGAGTATAAAATACTGCTGGGGGGGAATTTGGACTTTAAGTGAATTCTATGAATGAACTTCTGATAACAGTCACAGTTTGTTACAAAAGAGCTTGTAGGAAACTTACATTGGAGTCTACAGCCATTATAGATGGTTGTTGTGACAGCACCTGTCCTGGGAATCCAGCCACAGGTTCACGGATTACTTTCAGCGATGATACTGTAGCCAGATAGCTTCCGGTGGATGATGACTGGTTTCTGCTGACAACAGGCTCTGATGCCATCTAAAAGGCACAACATTTCTTTGTCACTCTGTACATCACTGGCTACTTCTTTTCAGCCTTTTCTTTATACACATTTATTGTACATGATATATTTTATTGTAAATTAAAATGTATTTCCCATTGCTCTACACTTTCCATATACAAAGCACCTGGTGCTTCCTGGTGACATCCGAATAAAGTCTTTCCTCACTCTGGAAAAGTATATCTCTACTCTATGCAAAATGAAACATTAAGGTTTTGCCTTCAAATATTAATTATTTGGTTCTTGATAGCATATTTTTTGAGGTGTCTCATTATAGTTACCTAGGTATAAAATGTACATGAAACATTGAGGTATAACAGGCCATAAGGGTGCAGGTTTCTGGTCTTGGAGCCTCAATCTCCCATTATACTAAATGTAAAACTTTTTTAGTTTTAGAATGATTAGAGGTTAGGATGACTATCAGGTTTCACTAAGAATAAAAGAAAATCTAAAATTGTGAGATATGACCAGAACAGGAAGAGAGGAGAATTCTTCCAAAGGGGACATTTATTCCAGTGATAATTGTCTTGTTGTGGCTAGATAATAGGAACTGAAAGAAAATCTCCTTGTATGGGAACAGATAGGAAATAAACTGATAGAGATTAAATAAATATCTAACCTATTTAAAGTAAAACATAAACGTTTTTGCTTTAGATATACTTTTAATATTTTTCCTTTGCTGTTTCCATATCTTTTTGAGGTGTCACATTATATAAGACATACATAAATTGTTGAGGTCTAACAGACCATAAGGGTTCGGGTTTCTTTACCTTGGTGCTTCAATGTGCCATTATACTAAAGGCAAAACTTTCCTCAATATTAGAGGGAGTTGGACCAGCCATCAGGTTTCACTAACAATGAGGGAAAATCCAAAAGTTTGAATTGTGACCAAAACTGGAAAAAAGGGGAAATCTTCCAGTGGGGAAACTTGTCCCAATAATAACCATTCTGTTGTGTTTTTATAATAGTGAAAATAAATCTCCCCAAAGGGACACAGACAGACAATAAACAGATAGAGCTTAAACAATCTCTATGCTATTCAAAATAAAACATAAAAGATTTGGCTTTAGATATACCTTAAATATTTTTTTCTTTGTTGTTTGCATATTTTTTAAGGTATCACATTATAGTTACCTGGGTATAAAACATATACAGATTGTTGAGTTGGAACATACCATAGGGCAGGAGTCTCCAAACTTTCTAAAGAAAGGGCCAGTTTACTGTCTTTCAGATTTTAGGGAGGCCGGATTGTCCCCAGTGGGAGTAAACAATGCCAGATCTTTGATATTAGGGGGAGAAATAGTTGGTGTCAGTGAGAGAATAGTGACCAATTATTCGTGTCAGTGGCAGGAATTATGCCCCATTGTTGTAGTCAGTGGCAGGAATATTGCCTCAAGTGCCAAATAAAGGCAAGCAAAGGGCCTCATCCGCCCCAGGGCTGCAGTTTGGAGACCACTGCCATAGGGATTAGGGGTCTTTAGGCTGTATTCACACCTGAGCGTAGTGATTTACTGGTGTTTTTATTTGAGAGTTTTTGAGCGTTTTTAGAAGAGTAATACAAGCATTTTACAGCTTCAGGCATTTTTGTTTAGCCAATAAAAAGCACTAGAGGGAGGAGAGGGGGAGGAAATTAGGGGTGGAGAGCTGCTGTCTGAGCAGAAAATGCACAACAAAACACTGGTAAAATGCTCAAGTCACATTTTTTCAGGCATTTCTATTGAAGTCTATGGGACGAAAAACACTTGTAATCTGCCAAAAAGAAGCTCATGTACTATATTGAGTGACAAGTGTTTTGCCTCAGGCGACAGAATGAGAATGCATGTGAACAGGGGCCATTGAAATTAATGGGATTTGACTTGTTGAGCATTTTAGAGCTACTAGCAGAAAATCGCTCAGGTGTGAATGGATCCTTACATGGTGCCTCAATGTGCCATTATTGTGTGATGTTTCCCTTCAGTATGCACAGACTGACAATCTATGGTCCACCAATAATTGATTCAGGCAACCGATATGAAATCCTGACCTTCAGAACGCACAACACTATCAATGACATCCAGGTAACTGGGTGCATTGAAGTACTGAGTGCAGCTGTCAGATTGTTACTTGTGAGTGGTACAGGGAGAGGTGACCGCACTCCTAATCTATCAGTCCCACTACTGGTATTACCTGGCTCCAGGCTGCGTCACTCGGAGGTGGCACAGGAGTAGATACTGACAGTGACGAAACTGTGACATTCAGGAAACCGCTGAGACTTCCATTGATTGCAGCTGATGCCAGGTTTTGACTCATTGACTGGAAATCTGAGTATGACAGACCATCTACAAAACAAGAGAAATACTTAACATTGGGTTGTTGGCCTGGCATACATGCACTCAAATGTAGATATGAGAGCAATGTACAGTGAATAAATGTTGCAATGTTATTAAGAACCGGGACTATATATTGCATGTCCACCCACTCAGTGGCAAAGCATTTTTCAACAACACACAGGCCTGAATGGGCCCTGCTAGGAGATCTCTTCAAAGTAAAGGAATCCCTCTCTTATACAGTTGTCGCTAGAATAAGTTTCCCCATTGGAAGATTTTCCCTTTATTTGTGCCCCTTTGGGGACACAGACAACAGTGAAAATATGACATATTTTCCAACCCTTCCCTAATTTATCCAAAATAAAAAAATGTCTTTAGATATACTTTTAAGCGATGTGAAACCAAAACATTTATACTGCAGCTTACAAATTCTTAAATGTGATGGCTCCTCTAGTTCTCTTTTTTAGGCTCTTTCCTTTATTTTCATCTACTGATCCAGCCAGTAAGTCTGTTTTTCAAAAGAATGAGCTCTCCAGCAGGGTTATCAGTTACAGGGTTCAGACAAACCATTCAAAGATGGCACAGATGCTTCCAATGATCAACTTTTATTTAAGAAAGACCTTTCCTGCAAGGGAGGGCTCGCTCAGAACTAGTGAGGGGGTGGTAGTGGACCTTTCTCTGTGTTTCCCAATTAACTGATTGGATGTTAAGTCTTGGCCACATAAGAGGACTACCCCTGGGGTAGGTTCTTCTGGGCTATGCTAGGCACCTGAAACAAGGGTCACTCTCCTACACATGGGGTACCTTTGCTTTAGTGCCATTTCATCCATGCCCTAGCACAAGGCTGAGGCTGCCATGGGGGAATACTAAACCTTAACTGTAGAGATGACCGTTAAACCGTTTACACTTGCAACATAACTGTTCTCCATTTAACTCTCGGGTCCCCATGTAAATGTACAACTTACCACTGTAGTTTGCAATTAGGTAGGCCGTGCTGAACACTGACCACAGATGCCTGTCCAGAGTTTCCTACTACCAGTCCTGGCAGCAGCATGGAACCCAGCCATGCACATGGTGCTAGCTCCATGGTGCACTTGACTTACTGGAGCTCTTGAACTTCCGTACCTTTATACAGGATGGGGAACTGCAGTGCAGTTCCACTCTGGTTGCTATGGGAGACCATGGCGTAGGGATTGCTGACAACATCTTCCTTGCGACTAGAGGCGATTCCACCTATAACAGGTACATGTTTGCAACAGGCTACTCGCTGACTGTACCTTCCATTGCTTGTGGCAACCACATGTAGAACTTGCACTACAATAACTTTGCTGACTCTTCCTACCTCATGTGCTAGTGGCCCAAGTTGTAGACTAAGTGTGGGATATTTCCACTTACTTGCAATGCACACCTTTCAAAGGACTTCAGACCAGGCAGAAGGCAGGGTTTAATACTTCACTGTTGAAAATCATGCACAGTACAAAAGGGTCCCAAAACAAACAGGACAGTCCAACAGAACTTCAGCACAACAGTCATTATCCCTAAGTCCCCAGTCCCTACTCCTAATCAGGCTTTGTGCTGCTCCTGTGTTCCTGCACAGGTAGACTTCATGTGAATAAAGGTCCATTAGTGGCATTCCCCAGTGGCTGGTGTTTTCTAGGTGAACCCCAGGTTGGATGGCTCTTACATTCTTCACGCTCCCAAGCTGCTGCACCTCCAATGAAACACAGCTGGAGGGCCAGCAGCAAGGCTTTCAAACTCCTGCAGGGAAACTCGGCCTCGTCTCACTGTCCCTTTTTATATCCACAAGAACAGTGGGTCAAACGCAAAGATCCCACCAAACAAAAAACCTGGGAACTAAGTTAACCCCATCATTCCCATCCAGGGCAGCACCTAGCTAGCTAGTTCTAACCCACTTACACCTTTATCCCAAAAGGAAAAAAAAACTGTTTGCTGTAGCTGATTATAAACTGTTAGCTGGAGCTTAGATTAAAATTATAATCTGCTAGTACATTTAATATTCCCTTCCCCGCAGATTGACAATGCTGCTGTCCAAATGTGCTCCCTGTGCTCCTTCATCCAGAGTGGTGTCTGTATATAACAGAAGTGTGTTACTGGCCAGATCACCAGGTAAAAACAGGGAAAAGTCTCAAAAACGAATGCAGCCGCCATGTCTAATAAATGATAAGCGGCAATATATTAGATTTTGGGTTTTGGGATTAATTCCGCTTCAAAATTTGACTGAACTGTCAGTTTAAATCAACTAAAAATATTTCAGGGACATCAAAACAAAAAGTGTTCAAAGTCTCATGTTCCATGTGTATGCAGTGAGCAAGTGTAGGTGTGATTTGGCCCATAGAGTTTCCCTTTGTGTTTCACACTAAACTGGATCACATAGATGTGGACCAGCCACATAGGAAAGAATAGAATTTCTACTTGATGTGCATTTTCATGTAGCAGAATGCAAGATCGGAACAGACAAGTATGAAGAAGTCCTAAGTTTGCTGAACTACAGCTCTGACTCTACTGTGGGTATCAAACCAGTGAATAGAGACCACTGCTTCTATGTAGAGAGCAAAGGTCCTTCTCAGCAGCATGCTGACAGTGGACAGGCTTTTCTACATAAGCTGTGGATGCTTTCTATAGAAAACAAACTAAAAGCCTTTGCACAACTCTTACTGCTGCAACTGGAATGTCTTTAGCAGATTTAAACAAAAAGATCAGTTCCATTCGCACATGCCAGCTCTGTTGTGTTAAAGCACACATTATGTGCCTTATGGGGTCCATTAATGTAAGCGGCATTTTTCTTTTTTTTAGTAAATTCTTTTTATTGTATTTTTGCCCATTCATTTTTAATAGGCTGCCAAAGCAGCAGATAGAAAAAGTACTTGCACCTTGTTTTTCTGACACACGACTCCACATCGCATGGTAGTACATAACCATGTGTCAGGATGCACTACAACACAGGTGCTTTGTGAAAGTGCGTTCATTTTGAATGGAACCCAAATGTACCAAAAATGCATAAAGTTCATTCCCATAACACAGTGGTGTGAATCCAGCCTACAGCAATTGAAATGATGACAATTGGGATATGATTCACATTTACATTAACGTTTAACACATTGTATTGCAAAAACAGCAATAAATAGAAATTAGATTGGTATTAAACTCAAAAACATAAATTGCAGTTTATCAATCCTTAAAAGTGAAGGCTGCATTTGTTTTTTTAGGATTTTTTTTTTCATTTATTTCACCTGGTGATCCAGCCAGTATACATTTCCTGTCTTAGGGTGTTTTAACTCCGAATGCAGGAGCAACTGAGAAACCTTTGGACAGCACATTGTAAATCCAGGGAGAGGATATTTGTGGACTAGGAGACTTAGACTAACAAAATGAACTCCAGTTAACTCCTGACTAACAAAATAAACTCCAATTAAAGGATAAGTCCACCTTCTGAAAAAAAATTAATGCACATTTTTTTACAGATATAAAATGTGCATTTATTATTTTTTTTCTAAGGAGTTTTCAGAGCATTGCACCCATGATCAGCAGACTGTGGTGCAATGTCAGGCTCCAGCAGACTCTCTGTATAGCTGTTTGCCTGTACCTCATATGGGAAGGCAGTTACACGAGAGCAGAAAGCTCAATGGACTATGAGAACGCTCACCAGTGCCCTTGCATTGTATTAAGAACTATAAGCTGTCAGCCACAAGATTGAATGGCACTGTCAAACTGTGACAGCAGGGGCGGGGAGAAGATCCCCCACCCACTGTCACAGGGAGAGAGGGAGAAAGAGGAAAGTTTGCAGCTAAATATGGGTGGAATATGTAATATGTTCTATAAGGTGAATCTATGCAATCTAAGCCTGGTACACATGCTGAGCTTTATTTTTTTTGTTCAACCCAGCATGCTGAATGATAAAACTGAGGAGCTCACAAGAAGGTCTCTGAACTAAGTACACGATGTTAGTACAGCGATCTCCCTGCTGACCCATTGTGTTCTGACTAGGGGACTGCCCCACTGCCAGAACACACAAGTCAGCGCTAACAACCATTGGCTGAGAATGCTGATTGGATGCCAATTGGCTGGTTTTCCAGCATGCTTGTTCAATAGAAGCCAGTCATGAGTTCGACTTCTGTCGGACAAGGACCTGTACACACGGGCCAAATGTTGGCCAACGTCTACTGTACTGGCTGATTTCGGCTGATATTTGGACCGCGTGTCTGGGGCTTTAAGCAAGTACAGCAACAGTGTTCTTCTTTTGGAAGATGGCAGTTGTAAGCAACCCTGTCAGTGTTAAATGGTTTGTCTCAACACTTTAACAGCCACTTTTGGAAGACAGCTTGGTCTATTAAAGGAGTCTGAAAAATAACAAACTTACAGGATCACTGGGTGAAAGTAAAGGAAAACAGGTTTAAAAAAGAAAACGAATACAGCTGCCACACCTAAGAAAATATAAGCTGCAATATAATAAGTTTTTGTTTTTGGGTTCAATTCCTCATCCAAAAAAAATTAAACACTGCATTTCAGGTCTTAAAAAAGTTCCAGACATGGTCTTTACGGCAAGCTGGAAAAGGCAGTATTCAAAAGTCTCTATAGGTATGTGCCATGATAAAATAATTTAAAGATGCACTTAATTTTCCAAAGGTGTGCATCAAAGCTAGTTAGCTATAATACTGCACTAGGGGAACAATATTCACTACACTACCATCATGGCACGTTTAATATGCATACGGTGAATGTACAGTGCAAGCACTTATAAGAAAAAAATGTGAACACGTTATGTGATACTTTGATTTGCACTCAGTGAATTTTCAAAGACAAACTTTTGCTAGATCAACTACCTTCTTGGAGTAGTAAAATTTTTTTTTAGAAATTAGATGGTTTTACAAAATGAATTTCCAAAAATAATTACAATCCTAAGTACATAATCCGTCACATCAATGTATTTAAGGAATTCCCTATGACCATTCTTTACCTGTGGAGTTGGAAGTTGTGTTTTTCTGCTCTGCAGGCGGATCTGAAATTTCCACAGTGACAGAGATTCCCCCTGTTGCCCTCTTCCTTCGTTTGGATCCCTCCGGAATGATCTTTGTGATCCGAATTTTGCTGGCAGGAATCTTCAGGAAGAGTGCTAGGTTTCTCACGAGATTTGCTCCGTAAAACTGGTCCACTGTCATTGCGGGCAGATTAAAGGCAACAATAATGAGGGGAGATGTGTGTATTTCCACTGGGGAGGATCCTCGGACCAGGACATACAGCATGTTGTAGTCGCTGTCAAAAAAATTTTCTCCAAGCACAGAAGATTTCAGCTGTGGTATATATTGACCTTTTAAACAGATAACCAAATATAGGTTACGTTAAAATGTTGTCTATGGTTTACCAGTTGCACAGATTTTAGTTTGCAGAGATAAGTGAATGGCTTTGTGTGGGTTGGACTTATTGGCAGGTCAGGCTGGTTCACTCACACAAAGCAGTTTTTTCATTTCCAATAAACATCTCTGTGATTGGAAATCATTAGTTCAGGTGAACTGGATGATCCATGGTTCATGTAGAGCTGTCTGCTCTGTGAACCTATAAAGTAGAGTGGCAGCGGGAACCCCCCTGCAGTGGGACCTTCCATCATCTGGTGGGAAGGAGTGGGTATCCCACTTTTATAGCAACAGGATGTTATAGGCAGGGATCTAGTATCGTAGTAGTTCCTTAGTAGGGCATTCGGGGGAATCCTCTTTTGTGAAATCACTTCCCCAATATGAAAACCTAATTTCCTTATTAGTATGGATTTATTACTCACTCTGAAAGGTCTATTAAATTGGTACTCAACTCCCTCCACCACCCCCCTCCTGTTTTTTTCCACTTATCTGTAGTGCTGTAGTGTTCTTCAAAGCGTATACTCACCCACACAGCGAAGACAGCATTGTCCCGCTGTGATCTGCCGTTTGGAGGATTTTGCACTGCCAACTTGGTCTTCTCCAGATGGCCTCAATTTCCAGGTCTAGGCAGCCAGCTCCAATAATGCGCTGGACCCAACCCCCCAGCCCAACTCCTTACCACCCCAGTTGCTCCATGTCCCGATCCTGCAGCCTCCTGGAGATGTGATATAAGTATCCTGGGGGCTGCAGGACTCAGTACACCTCAGTCTAGCCTAGGACAGAATGATGTTAGAAGCAAGGCTACATTTTTAAAAAAATTTAAAAAAAAACCTGTGTTTAATATAACAAATTAACAATTCTGTCTCAATTCCTAATACTGGAAAGGTTTCTAATTTTCCAATTGGCTGATCTTGTAACCCAATCAGAATGATTTGTTAATTACATCTGCCCTGCTTTATGATAACTGAGGGTCAGAAGTAGCTATGCTGTATCCCTGGCCTCTAATTATTGTTTCATGCACAGCAGCAATACCTTCTGGGTCACTGACCTTGAACAAGTACACAGATCAGTTGTTGTGGCATCACACTGCCTTTACTTGTATACCTGTTCCAAGACAATGACTAAAAGTATTGAAACCAGAGCATCAGCATGACCGCTGGGCTGCTGGCATTTTCACAAGGAGGTCATCAATGGAATCCTCCATATTTGCTTCATAACAGATTTTCTCTAATGTCACCATAATGCTATATGCACTGTGAAAGCAATAGTTATCACACATACAGTTGCAAGAAAAAGTATGTGAACCCCTTGGGATTACGTGGAGTTTTGCATGAATTGGGCATAAAATGTGCTCTGAACGTCATCTAAGTCACAACAATAGAAGAACACAGTCTGCTGAACATAATAATATACAAACATTTGATGTTGCCATGGTTTAATTGCACATAACATGTAAATATTCACAGTGCAGGGAGGAAAAAGTATGTGAACCTTTGGACTTAATAACTGGTTGACCCTCCTGTCGCAGCAATAACCTCAACCAAACGTTTCCTGTAGTTGCAGATCAGACCTGCACAACGATCTGGAGTAATTTTGGACCACTCCTCTTCACAAAACTGTTTCAGTGTAGCAATATTCTTGGGATGTCTGGTGTGAATCGCTCTCTTAAGGTCATGCCACAGCATTTCAATGGGGTTGAGGTCAGGACTCTGACTGGGCCACTCCAGAAGGTGTATTCTGTGCTGTTGCAGCCATTGTTTTGTTGAAATACTTGTATGCTTTGGGTCATTGTCCTGTTGCATCACCCATCCTCTGGGGAGCTTCAGTTGGCGGACAGATGCTCGTACGTTTTCCTGCAAAATGTCTTGATAAACTCTGGAATTCATTTTCCCATCAATGACAACAATCCGTCCAGGCCCTGAGGCAGCAAAGCAGCCCCAAACCATGATGCTCCCTCCGCCATGTTTTACAGTGGGGATGAGGTTTGATGTGGGTGTGCTGTGCCTTTTTTTCTCCACACATAGTGTTGTGTGTTCTTCCCAAACAACTCAATCTTGCTTTCATCTGTCCACAGTATATTTTGCCAGTAGTGCTGTGGAACATCCAGGTGCTCTTTTGCAAACTTCAAACGTGCTGCAATATTCTTTTTGGACAGCAATGGCTTCCTCTGTGGTGTCCTCCCATGTACTCCATTCTTGTTTAATGTTTTCCTTATTGTAAATGTGTCAACAAAAATGTTAGCATGTGCCAGAGATTTCTGTAGGTCTTTAGCTGACACTCTGGGATTCTTCTTTACCTCATGCAGCATTCTGCGCTGTGCTCTTGCAGTCATTTTTACAGGACGACCACGCCTAGGGAGAGTAGCAACAGTGCTAAACTTTCTCCATTTGTAGACAGTCTGTCTTACCATGGACACATGAACATCAAGGCTTTTGGAGATACTTTTGTAACCCTTTCCAGCTTCATGCAAGTCAACAATTCTTGATCGTAGGTCTTCTGAGAGCTCTTTTCTGCGAGGCATGGTTCACATCAGACAGTGCTTCTTGAAACCAGTAAACGCAAAACAGGTGTGTGTTTTTTAAGGGCAGGACAGCTGTCAGCAACACATCCAATATCATCACACTGATTGGAGTCAAGGTTGGCTCACTCCTGGCTCCAATTAGCTCTGGGAGAAGTCATTAAGCTAGGGCCTCACATACTTTTTCCTCCCTGCACTGTGAATGTTTACATGTTATGTGCAATTAAACCATGGCAACATCTAATGTTTGTGTAGTATTATGTTCCGCAGACTGTGTTCTTCTATTGTTGTGACTTAGATGATGTTCAGAGCACATTTTATGCCCAATTCATGCAAAACTCCACGTAATCCCAAGGGGTTCACATACTTTTTCTTGCACCTGTATACTGACTTACCTTGGTAAGTTGGAGCTTTGAGAGTAAAATCAGAAGATCCCTTCCATTCTATATTAGTTGGGTTTATATAGACATTGTTCACATAAACATCCAGACGCTGGGGATTTGAGAAATAGATTCCAGCAAGAACAGACTAAAAGAAAACAGACATTGGTATGAAAATCTGACCTATCTAATAGGACAGTGACACGGTGTAAACATAAAAGGTGAAGATCCTTCAAAAAGCTCCTTTTTGTCATAAAGGCTGCCAAAGGTGCATGTTCTAGTTTAGTGTAAGTCTAATTTTTCCTTGATCGTAGTTCAAAATTCTTTCCAAGGTTAATCCAGTGGATAATCCAATGACATCGCAAGTCATTCCCCCACTGCTGAACTGAATGATACTCATGCATGCAGTACTGTAATACTTTAGGCCCAGGTGATATTATGACACCATCCAAGTGAATGAATCCTTGACAACCTATGCTTAGATGAAGGGGTTTGAGGGACTTCGGCCATCATTCAACCCTGAGGACGGAAGAACATCTAGTGATGGAAAATAATTACTGAAGGGGACAATGCTGAATTGAGGGTGAGTATTGCAGCAAGTGCTTCTTTTTATGTTACCTTTTAAATGGCTATTTTTTGTTTTTGGGTGAAATTGTACTTTAAATTAAGTTATTACCTGAAACAACCTACGTTTCTCCATGTTCCCTTCAGTGTTGCTCACATAATTAAAAAAAAATTAAGAATTTTCTTACAGGATCTCTGATGAAGAGTAGGCTCATCCATTCTAAACTTTAACTGTCCCCTTTAACAGATATCACTATGTATGCATATGGTTTTGTTTAAGTGAGTAGCACTTGGGGGGAGCCTAAAGCAGAATTTTCTCCAGTAAAGGTGACTGTTTCCTTATCCATTTCAGCAAGACTTTATGTAAACATTTGAGTATAGACCACATTAAAATTCAATTCAACAATTCCACCTTTCTGTCACACCTTGGAAGTCAATATAAAAAATAGACACCCTTCAGTAACAATAGATCCCCAGCAGCCAGCATCAATAGACCATAGAACACTCCCCAGCATCCCTTGCCATTACATACATTCATTGCTGGGGGTGTCAGAACTGCATTCCCCCATGTTCAAAAAAATCCCTGGCTGGTCTTCATTGTGGCTTCAAAAACATGTAGCACACCTTCTATGTCTCTAGAAATACTCTCTAATCAGTTTGGGAAGGTGTATAGCCATCAGTACAGCTCCAGCATATGATAAAAACATATGTTGATATATTCAAAATCCTGTGTAACCGCAGGGGCAAAAAAAACAAAAAATCTTATGTATCCTATTTATTAAGGTCATCCATAACAGTCAATAAGGGAGACATCATGCTCAGTTTGTACATAACTCTTTTGCTGGTGAACTTACTTTGGAGTCATCTGTGTTGAGTAGCTTAAGACGCATTTTCTGGGGACTGGTGCTAGTAAAATATATATCAAATGACTTGTTTGTTGCCACTATGGAGTGAAACAAAGAAACTCTTTTTTGACAGGTGTATCCACTGCACCAGCCGTGGTCTTGGGGCCCTGTAAGAAGACCAAAGTATTTATCTGTATGGGCAACCAACACAATACATTTACTTTGGCAGGAGATGCCACAAGCACAACAAGTTATATATTTTAATTAGATTCCAACTTTAATATTTAAGCTGACAATTTCCAGGGCACTTTTAATTCTTATTGGAGGCTATAGGGAAACAATCACAGCTCTCAGTACTGAAATGTTCACATATGAGATCTGCAGAGAACAGATTACTTGTTGTATTTTATAATCAGATTTTTAATCTGAGTGAGGCATTAATGAGCCTTATCATGGGATTCCAAATCCCATGAAAATGTGCTGCAATACAATACAGAAGTGTATTCTTGCGGGAATTAGGATCCCCAGCATTCCCAGGATCCCAGGAGAAAGTCCAATGTCACCACGCACACCAGAAGCTAGGGTGTAATGTATTTTTTATTTTGGGGGCACTAACTAAGAAGCAGATCCATTTCTTTCAAAGTCAGTTTTAATCTGCAAGATTTATTTAAGGGAAAGCAATGCGGATTCACTGCAGGTGTGTGAGAGATAGCATCATGATCACTGGGGCAACAACTTTATGATCACTTTATCTTTTAGCTATCAAGAGGGAACTGGATAAATCTACAGTTTAAAGCTGCACTCAGGGGAAAGTAAAAATCCTCTCTTGTAGTGGGGCTGCCCCTACACTGCATAGGTTCAATTTACATTTAGAGAACTGGGAAAAGCAGTTTTTCATATCTGATTCTCTGCTCATACAGGCTCCTCCATGCTACAAGACTAGTTGCTGCAGACTCTTCTCCCTCATGCTCTGGTGGACAGATGCCCTCTGACCTCATCAAGACCAATTGGACTGCATTGGATATGGGCACGCTGAGGAACAGTTCCCTGCCTGAGAATATGGGAGCACCTTCTACTAGGGGAGCGGAGGACTGGGTTATTAAAAAAATTTTCCCCCTAGACTTAAACAAGCATTTAACCTTTGCAGTGCGGAAGAAGCTTCACTGCAAGGGAGCACGTTCACTTTCCCAGAGAGCTTTAAGTAGTAAAGCCCTTAAAGTAAAGCCCAAAAACTGTACTGTATGTGGTAGTTCAATGCTGAACCACATGACCCATTCTATTTTTTGTTTCTTTATGTTCTTCAGACTAACAGTTGATACTGTATATGAGTATTTATAAATGAGTGACTGTGTTACCTGCAACAACCAATCAAAAATGTATATTTCTTTTTGTAATCTGTATAACAACTGGAGTCCATACCATTAATGAGATCTAAATAGCCATCTCCCAACAATGCTACTGGGGAAAGTCGCCTTCTCTCTGTATCTGCATCCAGACTCTCAATGGCAAGCATCTCATAGTTCAGTCCAAAACATTTATAGGCTTCCCAGGATGACATGTACACACAAGTGCTGTCCCTGATGATTCCTTAACAAAAGACAAGCACATAGAAGCATTATTGTAAAGTATAATTTTATTTTAAACTAACAATGAGTTTCTATAATAAACATTATGAATCATGAGACAGAGGGATTCAGGTGAAAGCTACAAAATGGGGCCGTTGGCACCTTCTCAATTTTGCTGCAACCAGGAGTTGTGATTCCGGATTTTACTTACAGCATCACCTGCAGGTGAATTCTGGTATTCCGGACCAGTCAAGCAATAGTAACATGGCATTATTCAGACTACTGGATTTGTATACGTATAGAAATACCTTTAGATGGAGCCACCTGTGATACAGGTATCCGGCTTCCATTGAGACTGGTCAACATCACTTTCGGAATTCTGTAATCTCCAAGTCCCTGTCTCTTGTCTCCATTCCACTCCCATTCTGACTGTGGTACCACAGCACCTATTTGTCCCAAGAAGGAACCATCAAGATCTTTCAAGAGGGTCTTCCTCTTTGCATCACAGGTCATATCCACACAGTCTGATGGGTTCGCTTTGCTGTATTTGAAAAAATAAATAGTTCAGAGGAACCCAGAAATAAGGCCATAGATGAATACTTCTCAATTGTTTTGTATTGCACAGTACAGAGTATGTATTACCCAAGGGGATTGCAATACAAATGTACCCTATCTTCTCCTCTTACTTATGGTGACAGTGTCACACTGACCTTTAAGGCAAGTAAACCTTGCAAGGCAAAGACCAGCGCTCCCCCTTCATTAAGCTGCATCAATGAGTAAATTGAAAAATGCTTGAATGGATGTGAGTGAATTACTGCATTTTTACTATAAGCCATTGGAAAGAAAATATGGGAGCATTAAATCAATTAAGTGCCCACCCAAAAGTAATATTTCGGGTACCTATGGAGCATGATAGGCTGAGCCAGCCACTACTTTCCCCAGCAGTGAGATGTGCCTGCTATAATTCTTTGACAGTTACATTAATAACAATAATAAATAGAAAAAAAAATGTAAAATATATATTTTACTTTTTTGCACTTGTCAATATATAATAAAAAAAAAAATTGAACAAAAAACTAATTAAAAGAGTGAAACAAACAAAAGTCTCACATTTAATATAACAATATATCATAAATGTATATTCTAATAATATATATATATTTTATAGGCAAATAAGTCATAAGGGTATTTACAAGTTACCAACGCATCCTGACACTACTAAATTTGGCTCTGGCACCTTGGCATCGATGACCTTAGGTCATGAAAGCGTTAAAGGTTAAACAAACCAGGTATTTTATCTCCCCAACATTTGCAATGTCCATTTTGGGTCAATTGACCCGTTAAGAGTATAGTAAAGCTGAATCATTATTATCAATGGATGAACATGCTACTTACGTCACATCTGGTCGGTGGATGAAGACTTTTTGGTCCTCCGTAGTGTCCACTAACGTCAGTCTGGAGACCTCTATTGGATGCTGCAAGTCTTCATTTTCAGGGTTGGTCATGAACATCACACTGGACTCTCCAGAGCACACATTTTTGTAATTCACAAATATTGTGTCTGAAAATGAAACAATGCTCTTATTAAATGTTTGTCTGTAAAAGACATAAAATACATAAAATATTATAAAGTACATGACAGAAAAAAATCAAAAGAACACTTAAAAGGGCTCCAGGCAAGTAACAACATAATAAAGTTACTTCAATTATTAATTAATTATAATTGAGATTTAATAATAATAATTATTATTTAATAGAGAAACCCTGTGTTGAACTGCTGCTGTAAAGAACACTCAATCATGTGCAAGGAAAATAAATAAAATTAATTTTTGCATGTTCATGATGGGACGAAAGAAGTCATCAGAGCTTCACCTCATTGTGTGATTGAGCTTATGATTTATTCCTGGAGAATTGATTATAATTCCTGTTTTGCAAGGAGACAAAAATTGACACATCCCCGCTGTCAGTCGAAAGATTTGTGTTGTTTACCAACACAAATCTTTCTCCTGTCACCAGCTCCGATGTTCGGTGGGTCCCGGTCATGAATCACCAGTTGGGACCCGCTGATTGGCATGTCAGGGAGCCAATGACAGCATGATTTAGAAGGCACGCGTGTCCCCTTACCCCTACATATACACGTGATTTTGCACAGGCAGCCCACACTGTAGCAGTAAAGCTTCAGTGCACAGTCGGCAAGTGGTTAAAAACAACATGCATATGAACATAGGAGCGGCTATGAACATATAAGGTCCTATGAAAGATTACCTTCCACGGTCATTAGTCCATTGATTGCATTGTAGCTCATAATTCCTGCCATCGGGTGCCCTGGGGCCAAGTTATGACCAGAGGCAAAGGTTGGCCAGCAGATGCCACTTCTGCCTCCTGTTGGAGAAACAAAACAATACATAGCACATCTTGTATCTATACACTTACAAAATAAAAGAAGAAAAATGCTAATTCCCAAAACAGATTGTATTATGCCATATAGCAACTTGCTTTTATTGACATAAGCAGCTGTATCTATAGATATAACCCACAGCATCAACTGCTGGTAAAACATTATGTTTACACAATTATTCCCTTGCAACAGCTCTGGATATAATCCATCAATGCTCATTGGTCATACTTTCCTTTCTGTCAATAATTATCCATATTATAAACACAGGAGAAAACATGGTAGTCCCAAGTACAGGCAAAAGGGAAAAAATTGTTTACAACATCTTAATCCTGAGCCCAAAAAATCTAAGTTATATCAATAAAGTGGTTCTAAAGGCTAAACATGTTTTTCCATGCATTAAGGCAAAAAAATGTCCCAGTAATTGTATCGCCCCCTCACCCCCCGTATACTTAACTGAGTCTTCACTTGATCCAGCACCACTCCAGACCCACTTATTCAAAGTTTACCTAAAGGCAAACATTGTTTTTTTGTTTTGGACACTGAAGAGGGATTTGACTACCTGGCATGTTTTTTTTGCTAGCTGTGCCACTTTTAGGGAGATAGGCCCTCTTTATTTGTCCTGTTATCATCGAAAGTTAGAGTAAAAGAAAGACCCAAATTTTGGGTCATCCCCAGAAAAGCATTAGAGGGTATATCTTCCAGTAGGAACACTAGGTTCTGACAATCATGGTGACAACTGGGAATTCCCTCAGTTCGGTGGCATTTCCTTACACATTCTGGCTGTGACGGGAAGTGAAGGGAAATCTCCCCGATGGGATCAATGGGACAAGAAACTGACGGGGTTATTACCCTTCCTTACTCTATCCAAAAAAAAAAAATAATGATTGCCTTTACTTCTAGGTTTTGTGCATCTGAATAAAATGTTGGGAAGACCCAACATTTTTCACTATTTTTATATCATTGTTAATTTAGAGTTTACCTGTCGGAGGTCTGCGACTGCGATGCTGGCGGGAAAGTTTAAGGTTGGGGTCACTGTCTGTGAGAATATCAGAGCAATCAAAGTTGGGGCTGCTTCCAACAAGCAGCGAATTCTGTAAAAAAGACAAAACAGTTTATCGAAAAGGGGAATTAATGAGCCACTAAACACTACTAGGTTGTTTAATAAAATAACACTATTAATACATTTGGGTGTAATAATAATAATGATAACCATCATCATCCATAAAATGTAAAAATTTCAGTAGGATGTCTACAAAACGGATTATATTAAAAGGGCAAGTTAACTTTTTCAATAAAATTGCCTGTGCAGTTGAGGGGCCCCAGTTGGCATTAATAAACTATGCATCTTTGCAAAATGTTTATTAATTTTATTGTCATACCTGTAGGCCATTTGGACTGCCTTGAAAGCCTGGCTGAAAAACTCCCAGTTAGCAATTTCCACATCCTGCCTTGCTAGGAAAATCACCCTCAGCATTACTGGAGTGAAAACCAATGTTTTTTTCACATCCTAACAACAAGGCAGGACATGATGATTGCTAACTGGGAATTGTTTCGGCTAGTCTTCCAAGGGGACCCAAATTACAGGTATGACAATAAAACTAATGAATATTTTACAGAGCTGCACAGTTTTTAATACATATGGTAGCTCCTTGATTTCGTAGACAATTTTTAGCTTGATTAGCTTATTCATATAGCTAATAACAGAATGACCTGACTGATAGGCCTTGGTAATACTCTTAATCGTGATTAGTATACACAAACACTAAAGGAGATTTTATACTGGACTTTTTTTCAGGTGGCAAAAGTACAGGCATTATAGGATAAAAAAATTATATTATTTTATTAATACATAGCTGTTACAAATCAAATATATGGCAATACATAATGTATATAGTTCCACTCATTTAGTTGAGATGGTACACATAATTATATTCTTCTTTGCTTTCCAATCCCTAATATCACCACTTACCTCACATGTTCTTTGTTGGGAAGGACACTTTCATGTATGAGAAAACCATTGATACTTATTGGCACCTTAAAAGTCCCATGTAAATATCCTTTAGTGTCTCTGTACATATTTAAATAAGAATTTAGAGAAAATATTTAAAATCCATTTTTAGTATTGGATAGAGAATGGAGAGGTTAAAAAAATGGTCAGGTTTTCAATCTCTTTACTGAACCTTGATTTGAAAACTTATGCTAAACTAATAGCGACTAGATTGAATAATATTCTCCCTCATCTAATACATCGTGACCAATCCGGTTTCGCCAAATTTTGTCAAACCTCTGATGCCACCAGACGATTGATAGATCTTATACACCACGCCGAGGTCTCTCGAACGCCTTCTCTGCTTCTATCCCTGGATGCAGAGAAGGCGTTTGATAGGGTCCATTGGAATTATCTTCATCGGGTACTACTCAAATTTGGATTTCAGGGCAATTTTAGCCCTCTATACTACCCCTTTGGCTCAGGTTTATTCCTCGAACATGTTATCGCGTCCCTTTCACATAACCAACGGAACAAGGCAAGGATGCCCATTATCGCCGTTAATTTTTAATCTTCTTATGGAACCCCTAGCAGAGCATATACACTCTAACCCAAACATAAAAGGCTTCTCTATTGTCCATCGCACCCACAGACTAAGTTTGTTTGCCGATGCCGTTATCCTTTTCATTTCCGATCCAGCTTCCTCTTTGACCAAGGTATATCATACTCTAAACTGGTTCAGCAAAGTGTCGTATTATAAAGTCAATGAAAACAAATCTGTAATATTGGATCTAGGTCTAGATGGTATCACCAGAAATATATAGCAGAATTTATTCCCCTTTGCTTGGGACGACTCTGGCATATCTTACTTAGGAATACGACTAACCAAATCAGTTAAAGGTCTGTTTCCGGCCAACTACAATCCATTTCTCTCAAAAATGCAACAAGACTTGCAATCATTACAACAACATGAGCTTTCCTGGGCTGGCAGGCTTGCTGCCTTTAAAATGTCTATTCTTCCCCAGTTGCTTTATTTATTTAGAACCCTCCCCATTCCTATCCCACGTTCATACTTCAAATCCTTACAAACCTCATTAAACAAATACATATGGCAGGGAAAGAAAGCGTGCTGTGCTGATGCAACACTTGCAAAACATCGATCAGTAGGAGGCTGTGGATATATTAACTTTAGTAATTACTATACAGCAACGATACTTTCACAACTGAGAGAATGGTTTAATACCTCATCTACTGCTACAGTGTGGAGTCAAATAGAATCTACCTACATTCAAGGAGAGAATCTAAGTGCATGGCTCCTGGGAATATCCCTAGGGATTCCGATCACACCCACTCTCCCCCCGCCTATTTTCGCGACAATCTCTGCATAGCGGATTCTCATCTGTGCTCCTTGTCCTTCCATGCAAGCAGTGATGCCTAATCTTCCTTTGCACATTTTAATACATCTTACCCCAGATATTCCTATACGCCATTTGTCCGCATGCGGCATAGCATACACTCAGGATTTTTTTAATGACTTCTCCCTTAAATCATTCATGTCTCTTCAACAAGAATACCTCCCCAATTACTTTTCACCTACCTTAGGATATCCCATTGCCTATCTAAACAATCCTACCCCTTTTACAAACTTCCTAAACCCACTTGGAACTATATCTCTCACTCCACTACTAAAACCAAAGGTATTTCACTTTTCTACAATATCTTAAACCAAAAGAAAGCATTTACTAAGGTTAAACCACTTCTCCAATGGGAGGATGATCTTGCCTACATTTATACTGAGCAACAATGGCTTCACGCATTTCAATCAATTTACCGAGCCACTTGCGGCTCAACACTATGGGAATTAACACAAAAAATATCCTTTAGATGGTATCTCACTACCATTAAAATGGTGCGATTTAATAACCACGTATCCCCTTTGTGCTGGAGGAACTGCGGGAACCCTGGGAGCTTTATTCACATCTCTTGGCGTTGTCTGCTCCTAAACAAATTTTGGTCTACAATTTTTCAAATTATATCTGCTATTTCACGGTCCTCTGTTCCCCTAAATCCTGATTTAGCGCTACTGAATTTAAATATTGACAGTATTAACCCCCATGCTAAACACTCTGTCACCCACATTCTTTTGGCAGATAGATTGAGTATCACTAGATCTTGGAAAACCTCTCATCTGCCCACTGCATTTGATGCTATCGCATTAGTTCACAGGCACTGTTCTTATGAACTTGTGATGGCCTCTAGCAAAAGTAAATATAGAAAAGTACTTGCCCTATGGCTACCTTGGCTCAGATGGTACCAAACAAACCCACCTGTGTGAACACCTCACTTTGGTAGAAAGTTCTTTAGCTGATCTCTCTAAGCTTCGACATTTTAAATGTAAAGGTTACTGTGTCACTGGTCTTTTTATGATTTTTTTTTCTCTTTTTTCTCTAATTTTATCAATGACTGTAGAATGTTTATCTACTGCATACGGGTATATCTTGTATTTTTATGTAAAAATTTCCAATAAAAATTATTGAAATATAAAAAAATGGTCAGGTTTTTACTGCTGTCTACGTCACGTCTATGCCATGGGGATTTAGAAACCTAGAGGAAAATGGATAAACAAGGAAAAAGTATTTATGTGTTTTCCTATAGTCAGCCATTACTATCATTTCAAAAAATGAATGGCATTAAGCTGTGGGCATGGTGTATATTTAAAGCTATACGTATAGTGTATGAAATACAGTATATTGGGCATGTAACAAAATACTTAGGTTATGATTTTTTGTCTAAAGTTCAAATGTTTTAGTGGAAAGCAATATATTAACAGCAATAATCTCGTCTTTCTGTCTAGTAACCATATTGAAGACTGTTCCTTTTCAGATAACAACCAAGGGGGTCTATTTTTTTCAATGTGATCATCCAAGATTTCCACAATTTTCACCCAAGATTCACCCATATTTCCAGTTGAATTTTATGTGAAAAATGGTTTGATCTTGTATAAATGTTTTGTGACTATTGGGCAAAAACTTTGGAAAATAGGCTCCTAGGTCTGACACTATGATGCAAGATAGAGGGTGACCACAAATAAAATATTTTTCAGAGTGTCAGATTTTGGCCTGCATATATTTTATTTTATTTAATTATCTACAAATAAATTTGACATTTATTCCCACGGACACTGAACAATATTATAGATTTTTTGAAATATTGAGATAAGAGAAAATGTTTTTGTTAAACTGACTTTGTCTTAAATTACCGTTTTCTGTCAAAAGGTTGTCAAAGTGGAACCTCTTGATTTTACTCATTAAACTGATTCAGTTTGCTTAAAAATACACTTATAAAAATGCTATACAAAGAGTGAGAGTTTTTGTCTGGGGTATATAGGGTAAATTTGTCTATTTCATTTAATGTACCGTACTTTATTTGAAGATTTTTCTTTTCTGTGTGTGTTTGATTGTTATTCATGCAGTTTAACTTTTTGTAAATCTAAATTTTATTTATGCTGTCTGTTAAATTTAAAGTATAAATAATGAAAATAACAAGGGGCTGTTTTTTGGCTCAGATGAAGGGGACTTCTGTAATCCACAGGAGACATTTAAAGCCAAATTTTCACCAATAAATCACAAAAAACACCTTCATTTCACCTTACTCAGTGACTCACCTTACTGAGTTGCATTTTGCCAAAACTAAATCTCACAAAAATCTCCCAACTTTGAAATTTTAAGGATATGAAGACCTTGTATTTCTCTCATCCCTATTAGACATGCATCTATTTTAGTAACACATAATTCAATTGTAATTCCAGTATCTGATGGCTGACTTTCATACCTTGATCTGAACAGTCTTATTGGAGATTACATGAGAAACTGCAGAAGGAGTGTAGACTATAGAAAGTATACCCATTCCATTGTCTGCCAGGGTCACATCAGAGATCTGCAATGAGGAACTGGTCTACAAAACACAACACAAACATCAAAGTTTAGACCGTGTTTTACAATAATGTACAACACACCTATACGTCTGTTTTTCTATAACTTACCTGGGTGTAGATTCCATAATCCCAGCATTTCCATATTAAAAACCCTCTCACAAGTGAACACACTGGAAGGCCATCTGCATTCATGTAGACACCATACAACCCACCATAAGCTTCATTGTTGTACCATGCTGGACCAGGATTAGAGAAACCTGTAACAGCAAAATAGTCAACTGTTTAACCTCTGATGACTGGTTTTAAAGAGCAACTTCACTGAACAAGTTTTCTCCCTTATGGGTGTGATCAAGGTTCTAGCAGGGCATTAAAACACATTTATCAATTGCCCATTTAGAGCCTTATGATAGCCCCTTTTAGCAAAGCATAACACCCCATCCCCATTCCTTTTCAGTTTTCATGTTGTAGGAGTCCACCTTGGATAAGCTCCAGTAATGGATGGTGTTGGCACTTACCTAGGTGGATGATGATCCTTAGCCACCAACCTCCTCCAGCGATAGTGTTTCTGTTTGGCAATTAGACTTGGAGCAGTGAAACTCAAACCATATTGATCAAAATAATAATTAAAGGAAATCTCTACATTTCTATGTAAAATATACAAATGTAATTTTCACCTGAACAAGGTTCACCATTAATTTCATATGCTGCTCGTTCAAATCCAGCCACCGTATTATTCTGTAGTACAATGTCACTGCCTTCATTAATCTAAATATGGATATTATAAAAGAAGATATACTTTTCAATTTAATATTTTGTATAATACCATTTACCTCACACACAACACAACTCAAACCTTGGTAAAATGTAAGGCTTTGGGGAAGTTGTACCCCATACACAAACTTTAAATCTAAATGTGCACTCCTTTGCCTTTAAGAGGGGTGGCTCCCTCAGGTCCACCTGCCCTTGATCTATCCATTAAATGCATGTGCCTCTACTATGGGGACTCACAAATTTTAGAGTTAGGACCACAGATGATCAGGTTGCCGTGTCGTGGCTCTGTGGCTTACGTATGTATTTGCAAATGTGTGCTAACTAAACCCCTGTTATAAACGCATACTGTTAGACAGGTTAATTCGGTTGTTAGCAAGCTGGCTGGCAAGTTGTCCAAGAACATTGTTCTCTCCCTCTTTTTTCACTATGTGATGCCTGTTTATGTGTCCTTGCTTCATAAGCCAGTTATAGACTTGGGCGGGTGGCCACTTTTATGCATATTTGGGGAAGTTGTACCCCATACACAAACTTTAAATCTAAATGTTCAGTAACAAAGCACATAACATGGAAACACCAAGACACAGATAAATAATTACATGTGGTGAAATGTGAATGTGGTGAAATGTGAATGTGGTGAAATGCCACTATTGTACAAGGAATACCCAATCATGTGCATGAAAAGTAAAAAACCCCACAAAACTGTATTTTGACAGATACTTTGAATGGATGATTAAAGTCAGCAGAGCTTCACCTCATCCATGAAGCTCTGGGGAAAGTTCCCTTGCAAAGTGAATAATCTATTTGCCATTAGTAAATTAACCCCATTGGGTTCATGTTACATCTAGAATCAGTTAGCCTTAGTCTTCCAGGTCTTAAGAGGGGGTCCTTAACATCCATTCCTCCAAGCCTTACCCAGATGTCCAAGCTTAAAGGATTTATTAAAGTGGAGCTCCACCCAAAAAGGGGAAGTTCCGCTTTAAGGACTGCTCCCCTGCTCCCCATTAAGGATTGGCATCTTTGGGGAGCGAGGGGGGGGAAGCGGGTACCCGAATTTGACAGGTACCCACTGCCACTTCCGGTCCGATCATCACTGCGATCGGAAACAGAAGGTGTCCTCCCTCCCTGTAGTCTTTTGGGACACGTGACAGGTCCCAGAAGACTACAGGTCCATTCACGAAGCGCAGCTCTACTCGCGCATGCGCAGTGGGTACCCGGCTGTGAAGCCGCAAGCTATCACAGCCGGGTGCCCACATGGAAGATGCCAGCCTCCTGGAATACAGGACGGCCAGTGAAATGAGCAGTGGGGGACACACCACGGGACCAAGGGACAGGTAAGTGGCTGTTTTTTAAAAGTCAGCAGCTACAGTTTTTGTAGCTGCTGACTTTTATTTTTTGATAGGTCGAAGGAACTGCACTTTAAACTATGCAGCACAATACATGCAAAGGATGAACACACTGTCAGGTTTAAATACTGCAGCACATGCACCTGTCAATGGCTGGCCCACGAAGGAGTAATGACAGCATTCCAAACCAGTGAAGGAGATAGTAGACAGCCAAGAAATATTTGTAATTTCTGGCAGCTGAGGATTTACACAATGCTTCCCATAAATTATTCATTTTACCTGGACAGTCTCTATTTTTAGACTTTATACTGAAAAGGTATCAGTTAATATTTTCCAGGCCAACAAAATGTAGGTGACACTGGTCTGTCTATCATAGAACTAATATATTTCTAGCAAAAACAGGCGATGTCTTAGGAACATCTCTACATCATGCTACCGATAGTCTTCATTTATGACTGCTGGTACACAATACCAGGGAACAAGAAGGGTCCGAGGAGGGGGTTGATCTGGATATAAAAAGATGTTTGATGAGTAATTTTGGTGGCCTCCTTCAACAAGTGCTAAATAGATGCATATATTCAAACCATATAAAATAATAGGTAACAAAGAAACACACAGGATGATACAAAGGCAAAAAAAAGATAATTAGATGATAGCTTGTCTAAAGAAATACGTTTTTAGATTTGATTTGAATGAGTTTAGAGAAGATGACTCTCTGATGTTCGTTGGAAGTGAATTCCAGAGTTTTGGAGCATAGCAGCATAAGGTTCTGTCTCCCAGTTAGTGTAGGTGAGTAGGGGGGCACAGAAGACCAGAATTTGAGGAGCGGAGGTTACGAGGTTGGGGTAATTTGATAAAAGTTCAGACTGATAATGGGGTGCCAAGCCTTGAAGGGCCTTCTAGGTGAGCAAGAGAATCTTAACACTTTCCCGCCCAGCCTATAGCAGATTGATGGCCGGGCGGGACACTCCCCGTTGTGACTGGGAGTCATATGATGTTCTGTCAAAAGCAGCCACTCACATGCCGCAAAGCCACGCAGCAACGTGATCTGTCACCGGCTGTGACACAGTCGATGACATATCACTACACCGGCCAGTTGCCAGTGTCATGTGACCGCTTTGACCAATCAAAGCAGATCACATGTCAAATGTATACATTGGATGGCTTCCTGTCATGCCATTCATTGTATACAATTGTTGATAGCTGTGATTGACCAAAGCTGTCACATGGTACAGACAGGGCCAATCACAGCCCATCTGTATCATGTGATGAGCTTTACCCAATCACAGCTGATTACAACAAAAGACTGAATGAATCAGTTTCATTCAGTAACAATGATTGCAAATATCAATGAAATACAGTACATTGGTACTAGCAATCATAATGTGTAAAAAAAAATCCTGATCACTTGCCCAGAGTAGTTCAATGTAACTATGGTAACATTGTATTGCTTTGATTACAGTGTGTTGAAAGAAAATATTAATGTAATACAAAATAAAAAAAAAATAGAAACATTTGAAAAAATAAAAAATTATTATTTTTATGTATTTTAACATACTGTCACCAGTCAGTGTCCCTGATCACCACCACACCAGTTATATAATCACACTGTACTGGACTGGTGACAATATGTAAAAAAACAAAACATAAATTGTGATTTTGTTTTTTTATTTCTACATTTTATAAAAAAATTGTAACAAAAAACTGCAACCTCCAAAAAACTCACCATGCCTCTAACTAAATACCTTGGACTGTCTATTTTCCAAAAATGGGTAATTTGGGGGGTATTTGTACTCTGCTGGCGTTTTCGGGCCTCAAGAAATGAGATTGACAGTCAGCACATTAATTGATCGATTGTCAGATATATACCATATTTTTCGCTCCATAACATGCATCTTTTTCCCCCCACAAAATGGGTGAAAATGTCTGTGTGTCTTATGGGGCGAATATGGAGCGGCCAGCCTGGTATTCCCCCCATTGCTGCCGCCGTGTTAGAATACCAAGCCGGCCGCTCGGCTCTACTGTGCAAAAGAACCTGCTCCTCGGTCCAGCGGTGTCCTGCTTTCACCGGCCGTCTTCTCTCCCTTGCACCGGCATCTTCAGTGCGGGCACCCGGCTGTGACAGCTTGTGGCTTCACAGCCTGGTGCCCACTGCGCATGTGCGAGAAGTGCTGCACTTTGTGAATGGCCCTGTAGTCTTCTGGGACCTGTCACATGTCCCAAAAGACTACAGGGAGGGAGGGGGGAGGACAGCTCTGCGGAAGTGGGAGCTGGTTATGTCCTGTACTATGTCCGCAGTCTCTGGTCATGTCCTGTACTGTGTCCGCAGTCTCTAGTCATCTCCTGTACTGTGTCCACAGTCTCTGGTCATCCCCTGTACTGTGTCCGCAGTCTCTGGTCATCTCCTGTACTATGTCCGCAGTCTCCGGTCATTTCCTGTACTATGTCTGCAGTCTCTGGTCATCTCCTGTACTATGTCCGCAGTCTCTGGTCATCTCCTGTGCTATGTCCGCAGTCTCTGGTCATTTTCTCTGGTCATTTCCTGTACTATGTCCGCAGTCTCTGGTCATCTCCTGTACTATGTCCGTACTCTCTGGTCATCTCCTGTACTGTGTCCGCAGTCTCTGATCATCTCCTGTACTATGTCGACAGTCTCTGGTCATCTCCTGTACTATGTGCGCAGTCTCTGGTCATTTTCTCTGGTCATTTCCTGTACTATGTCCGCAGTCTCTGGTCATCTCCTGTACTATGTCCACAGTCTCTGGTCATTTCCTGTACTATGTCCGCAGTCTCTGGTCATCTCCTGTACTATGTCCGCAGTCTCTGGTCATCTCCTGTACTATGTCCGCAGTCTCTGGTCATCTCCTGTACTGTGTCCGCAGTCTCTGGTCATCTCCTGTACTGTGTCCGCAGTCTCTGGTCATCTCCTGTACTATGTCCGCAGTCTCTGGTCATCTCCTGTACTATGCCTGCAGTCCATTGGTTCAGAATATTTTTTGTCTTGTTTTCCTCCTCTAAAATCTAGGTGCGTCTTATGGTCAGGTGTGTCTTATGGAGCGAAAAATAAGGTATACCATGATTTGTGGACTCTATAACTGTCCTACAGACTAAATAATATACGTACAATAATTTGGGGTATTTTCACCAAAGAAATGTAGCAGAATACATTGTGACCTAAATTTATGAAGAAATGTTATTTATTTGCAAACTTTTATAACAAAAAGTGACAGGTCTTTTTTTGTTTATTTAACAAAAAATAAAAAACTCACATGATTAAATACCACCAAAAGAAAGCTCTATTTGTGTGCAAAAAAATGATAGTTTTTTAATGGGGACAGTGTTTCATGACCGCTCAACAGTCATTCAAAGTGCGACAACACCAAAAGCTGAAAATTGGCCTGGGCAGGAAGGGGGTAAAGGGGTGCCCGGTATTGAAGTGGTTAAAGTCTATGCAAAATCTGACAGATAGCCAGTGCAAGGACACCAGGATAGGGGTAATATGGTCACTTGTACTGGACTTAGAGAATTCTGGCTGCAGAATCATGTACATATTGTAGTCGAATAAGAGTGGATTTAGGTACCTGAGCTAGTAGAGCATTGCTGTAGTCAAGTTGGGAGAACACAAATGTATGCATCAGCTTTTCAGCTACAGTGCATGGCTCAATGCACACTGTTGTTTTGATAACGCTGGTAATGTTAGCTGTGTAAAGTCACATTAAAAATGTGACATTTTCAGCTTTTATCATTCTTGTAATAGCGTTTAGTGGCGTTTTGTCAGGTTTAGCGTTGGCTTTCCGCATTTGCGTTTTTAGCATTTTTTTACCCAAAAAAAATTTTTTTTGGGCAAAAAAAGTCCAAAAACGCCAGTTATCAGTGTTTTACCATGGTTTACTGCTCTTTTTCAGCATTAGAGCGTTTTTACAGCTAAAAAACTCCTCTAGAAACACACTAGTCCTGGGTTATTTTCCAGCCAAAAAATGTCCCTGCCAAAAAACGTTGCTTACAGTCTATGTGTGCATGGACACATAGGATAACATGCTGGGGGGTTTACTAGCTTTAGAAAAAACGTCAAAAGCCAAAAACAGCCGCTGTAAAAATGTCAAAAACAGCCGCTGTAAAAGTGTACATGAGGACTCGTAGGACGCAGCCAAGCAATGTTTCTTAAAGCGGAACTCCACCCAAAAGTGGAAGTTCCGCTTTAAGGACTGCTCCCCCGCTCCCCCCATTAAGGATTGGCACCTTTGGGGGGTGGGTACCCACATTTGACAGGTAGCGGCTCCCAATTGCTGTCAGACTGCCTAGGCGATCGGAAACGGAAGGTGTCCTCCCTCTTTCCCTCCCCGTAGTCTTCTGGGACACGTGACAGGTCCCAGAAGACTACAGGACCATTCAGGAAGTGCAGCGCTACTCATGCATGCGCAGTGGGTACCCAGCAGTGAAGCCGCAAGCAGTCACAGCCGGGTGCCCACACTGAAGATGCCGGCCTCCAGGAATCCAGGATGGCAGGTGAAACGGGCTGCGAGGGACACACCACGTGACCGAGGGACAGGTAAGTGGCTGTTTTTTAAAAGTCAGCAGCTACAGTTTTTGTAGATGCTGACTTTTATTTTTGACAGGCTTAGTGGAACTCCGCTTTAAGTAGAAAAAAATATGTTCTCACATTTTGTATATGTGGATTAAAGGTTAAGCTAGCATCAAATATCACCCCTAGATTTTTCAATTTAGACTGAAGCTCAAGTTCAGTGACATCGATAGATAAACTACCAGGACTGGCCTTACACGATTTATGGGGAGGTGCCGATAAGCATGACTTCAGTCTTGTCACAGTTTAATTGAAGGAAATTTTCCAAATTTTGATATCACAAATATAGTTAGATAGGAAAGAAGCAGCCAAAGCAGAATTTGGTTTCGGATCTAAAATCTTCATGAGTTCTGTCATATTTTTGGTAATTTGGAGAAGCTTTGATCCCAAAACAAAATAATGTGAATGTGAAATTCAATACATTTGATATGTAATATATTGTGATAATCAGTTTGTGGCGGCTGTGAAGGTTAGGCTCTATTAAGTAAGAAGCAAAGCATCTGTTATTTGCCATAATGGTAGTTATGACAGTGTGCAGTCTCCAGAGCTCCAGGAATTAACTGACAAAATGAAGCCGGGGGAACCAGGGCAAAAGGTGGCCTATGGATAGCATTTCGGGAATGCTGCCCTCCTCAGACAGGGTATCAACAACTGGAAAAAGAGCAAACAGGTGGTGCAAACACCTAGTCCATTATCCAAGGTTTATTTAAAAAGTCAAAAAGACAAAAACATAATCACAGATACAGCATGTTTGTAAAGCTTAATATGAGAACTGAGATAGCCACAGCAGTGGGCAAGGTGTTCTGACTGTCAGTGTGGTTCACTTGTTGCTGCATTTCGGGGACGAGCCCCTTTCCACAGAGCAAGTGACTAGCCCTGAGGAAAGGGACTCGTCCCCACTGCTGTGGGCATATTAAGCTTTATAAACATGCTATGTCTGTGATTATGTTTTAGTCTTTTTGACTTTTTAAATAAACCTTGGATAATGGACTAGGTGTTTGCACCACCTGTTTGCTCTTTTTCCATAATGGTAGTTATATTAGGCAGTTTGACTGTTGTGTTTAACTCTAATTGGCTGTTATGGCTAAAAAGGGGTTGTTGTGGCAAATAACAATTGTTTAAGATTAGAGATTTTGAGCTTTATACTTTCATGAAGTATTGCTGGGATTAGATACAAATATGGTATTTTTTTTGATAATCTAAGCTCATTTTCTGGCCTTATATTTAATCATATAATGTAAAAGCACTGGCGCGTAAAGCTCAGCAACAAATCAGAAATAGCTCTAACAGTTTGCCCACTCAAGTTCCAATTAGTTGTGCTGGGTAATTGCACATTATAGCTCTTCGCATTGTGTTTATAGGGCCGGTTCACACTACAAAAAATTCCTCTCTAAAGGCTTGTTTACACCTGCGGTGAACTGCTTTTCATAAAGCTGTGCAGGCATGTCTGATAAGCATTCAGGCAATACTGTCATTTCCTAAGTGCCTGTTTTCCTTTGAGCTGCCTGAATGGCAATACTGCACCAACAAGCCTAGCATTTAGCTCATGGTTACAGTACAGCCCCATTAACTAGGATATGTCTCATTCAGTGCCAGAACTGCCCACTGAACATGGTGAAAGGATCATTTTTGCCACACCATGAATCTTTGTGAACATGATATTTGAACCCCCCTATCTGGCTGAATTGGCAGCTTAAAGGGGGTTGATTGGCTCAGCTGCCTATTTTTACCCCCCCCCCCCCCCCAATGCAAATGCAAGTGTAAACTGAGCCTTAGACAGCTCTCATGGCAGCAAATGTCCCCAATGGAAATGTGCCTCTCTATTCCTTTTCTGGTGGAGACTCACAATTTTGGATTTGCCTTCACTTTCATTCCTGGTGAAAGTGGTGGTAGAGACAGCAATAAAAAAAACCTGACAGTGGTTCCCACTCCTTGCCACTCTGTACACATCTAAAAAAAAATGTTGCCTTTAGTTTTAATTGATACTGATCCATGTTATATTATTGTGTAGCTATTCACAAAGAACCATACAGACAATGAGCAAATAAATCAGTACAACACACAATACCAACCGCTATTCCTGCATGCCACAGGGTGTTAGAGACCTCCATTCTGCCTTGATATGTACCAGGCCAGACAGAAAGGGTCACAAGATTTCCTCTCACATTTATCCGATTTCCCATCACTCTAATTCCTGCATTAAATAAACAAAATAAAAAAGGTTGGCTATTTTACTTTATGTAATTTCCTGTTATTAGTCACATGTTGGCACTGTGCATTAATGAGCAGCCTGTTCCTGTAAATTCTGGGGCAAGGAACAACTTTTGGTATAAGAGGAAAATATAGTTCTTTATCATTGTTTTACAGATGTCTGTAATAACCCCTAGGATAGTGGTTAAAAAACTGCTGGCCTTTGCTAGTCTTTATGCAGCCCTTGGGACACTATTCCTCCCAATGGTATAACACACTATTTCTCCCACCTGTACCAACAGTGGAACATAATTCCTGACACTAACAGCAAATATGGGGCACTATTCCTATCCCTGATAGCAATGAAGGGGCACTATTCATCCCACTGTTACCAATGATGGGGCACTATGCATCCCACTGATACCAATGAAGGGGCACTATTCATCCCACTGATACCAATGAAGGGGCACGATTCATCCCACTGTTACCAATGATGCGGCACTGTTCATCCCACTGCTACCAATGATGGGCACTATTCATTCCACTATTACTAATGATGGGGCACTATTCCCCCCCCTGATACCAATGATGGGGCACTATTCATCCCACTGCTACCAATGATGGGCACTATTCCTCCCACTGATACCAATGATGGGCACTATTCATCCCACTGCTACCAATAAAGAGGCACTATTCATCCCACTGATACCAATAATAGAGCTCTATTTTTCCCACTGATACCAATGGTGGGACACTATTTTTTCCACTGATACCAATGATGGAGCTCTATTTTTCCCACTGATACCAATGATGGGGCACTAGTCATCCCACTGATACCAATGAAGAGGCAATATTCATCCCACTGATACCAATGATGGGGCACTATTCCTCCCACTGATACCAATGATGGGGCACTAGTCATCCCACTGATACCAATGATGGGGCACTATTTCTCCTCCAACTGACCACAGGAACTATGTAATTTTCTTTACTCCCACTTACCACCAAACCTGAGGCATTTAAGGAACCATGAAAACCAAATGGGACTTTACTGGTACAGAAAGTGGACAACATCATATTATTGTATAAAACATGTTTATTGAAACATATTCAAAAATGTATCATAAAAACTGTATTTTGGCTAATCAGCCAAATTAGAAGACAAAAAAGTCCAGTATCCTAGATGTCAACATCAGTGGTAATAAAGGGTAGCAGCATCCACATAGCGGTTAAAAAGGTCCCAGATGAATATCCGCCCATACGGCTGTGCACCAGCAGGGAAGGACGTATGTACAGAGTGGTTGCTGCCACATCGTGTATTGAAGGAGTCACACACTGATGATCCTGGTGATTGATACTGAAGAATTTTTGGAAAACTATCTAGTGATATTGCTGTCTTTTGGGTGGACATTTTCTATCTTCTCCTTGATCTGGGCTTATCAGATTGCCCCGGAGAGAGGGTGCATAGGAGATATCACAGATATTTACATTGGCATGTGGATATTTTCAGTGTGTGTTTCCTCTATCAGTGAATCATTTAATGGCCTCATTATATGCGGAATGAGGGGATTCATCCGTATGGTCGGATGTTCATCTGGGACCTTTTTAACCGCTATGTGGATGCTGCTACCCTTTATTACCACTCATGTTGACATCTAGGATACTGGACTTTTTTGTCTTCAATTCCTGTGGGGTCCTGAGGAAGCTAACAAGCGAAACGCGTCAACCTCTGGAGTACTTTGATGTCATGATATACAGTGCTGTGATATATTGAGCTGATTAGCCAAAATACTGTTTTTCTGGTACATTTTTGGAAGATGTGTTTCAATAAACATGTTTTATATAATAATATGACGTTGTCCACTTTCTGTACCAGTAAAGTCCCATATGGTTCCTTATATGATAGATGAGGGATTAGGTACGTTTGCAGTCTGGCTTATATAAACCTGAGGCATTGTTTACTCCCACTTATGCTGGGACATATTCTACTCCCACTGGTCACAGTCCAGCCCCTCTAAAGTCTGAAGGACAGTACACTGGCTCTAGAATATAATATAAGAGATAGCAGAGCATTCTGATAAAAGACACAATAGTAACAATTTTTTTTTAAATTCATAATTTGTTAAGGATAAAGTTTCAGTATGGCAATTTTTACATAGTTATAATGGTCCAGTTTGGACCAATGTAAGTAAGTACGTTCCATACTTAGACGCTTGTAGAAGCTAAAAATTATTGCAGTATGCATTGCTACTACAATGTCTGTCACCACCCCACCTCTCCACCTCATCTGTCAGTGAATTCTTAGCATTCATTGGATTTAAATGCATAACGTTCTTTGAATGGTGCCCATGCCAAGAGAGCAACCTCCACAATTGTCCACAATACAGCAAAGCAGTCACTTGGCACAGGACTGAGAAGCTAGTGGAGATTACTGGAGTAACGGTGCCTACTAGAGTAATTTCCAGCTTCCATGGGGATTCCACAGGTATGGCACACACATACTTACCTGAAGCCCGCTGTCAGCTGACGTCACAGTACTGGTCCATATGGTCAGGTCCACCCAGAAGCCTGGACTGGCACCTGGCTCAGCCTCTCAGTAATCCACCGAGAGCCTGAGCCAGCCCCTCCTGCCCCCTCCACAGCCCAGTGTTCATTGAGCATTGTGGGGGGGGGGGCAGAACAGAGAAACGGAGACTAATAGTCAGGGCTCTCTGCTCAGAGCAGAGGGGAAACCTGAGTGATCAGCGGTGTTTGATTGCTCATTTCTCACTACAGAGCCAGCGTAGGACAGATGTAGCATCTAATTAATGCTGCATCCACCTAGGTAAGTATAATTTTCTTTTTCTTTCAGAAAGACATACTTCTCTTTTAACTATTTTTAATGCCAATCTATGCTGACTTTTTAAACATTTTGTTTTTTTGTAATAATAATTCAGAGTTTACCTTCTCCGACAGTGAAATAAATAACATTATCATCGATGTTAAGTCCATTTGTGTAGAAAACTCCAATTGCTGGGGAGAATCCATTATGGAAGGCACATCCTTTGACATAGGATTCATTGGATAATACCTAAAAAACAAAAGACTTGGCTTGTACAATAGCTAAAGTGGGTTTTTTTAACAATAATTTTCTTATCAAGATATTATAAATAATTTTTGTCAGCCTTCAGAGACATATAAAGTAGAAGGCAAATTCAAGAATGTGAATTCATTATTTTTCCATAATGCATGCTTGGAGCAGACTTCCATCAGTGGTAATAGTCAATTTAAACATACTTAGGATAATCAGAGATATAATGTTTTATTTCTGTCCTTCTGGCATGTCAACTCCATTCCCAGAATAAGTTGCTTGTCCGCTTTATGTTAAAGTTGAAATTTAGAAGTTTTTTTAGAAGTTTTTTTTTTTAAACCATGTACATTACTTGCATGAATGGTGAGAGTCCCATGTGCTAATGGCTGCTCACTTCTTGAAATCTTCCATACTCTGCCCCCAGATACCCCCACAGCTGTGATCTTTTGGTGTTGTGGGGATTAATATGGCTCCACCTAACACAAGTAGATGTCAAAAGTGCTATGTCCACCCTTTCTGTCCCCCTCCTCCACTCATAGAAGCTATACTGTAGCTTCCAGCAAAGGAAAATAAATGGAGGATGGGCAGATAAATGCAAGTCCCACCTCTTCCATTCATAGAATGTTTTTCATTACAGAAACTGATAGTACAGCTTCTATGAATGGAGTAAGGGATAGAAAGAGTAGGCATATTCAACACATTTGACAAATGTCGGTGACAGGTGGAGTTGCTTATATTAATCCCTGCAGCACCAGAAGATAACAGCTGTGGGGCTATCCGGGGGTCAGATGATGGAAGATTTCAAGGACAGAACAGCCACCAACACACAAGACATTCACTATTCATGTAAATACTGTCCGTAGTGCTGATTTAAACAAATAAATAAATCATTAAAGTTCAGCATTAACCTGTCTAGTTATACCTTTGTGTTGGTCTCCAAGAACTGCTCCATTGGAGCTATAGTTTCATTGCACTGCACTGAGCCAGCTAACACATCCAAAACAGCTGTATGCAGTTTGAAATAAATAGTTCTATAATAGTAGACTGTATTTGTAATATATACCAGTGGTCCTAGATGTACAGTTGGTAAAAGAACATGAAGGAATGATTTGCATGGAAATGAAAGCAAGACATGCAGATACCCGCTATGTTAAAAGGCTCTGTTGCAATTTACACTGGGTTAGTGGATGGCTCCATGGAACTTAAAGGGGTTCTCCAGCTTCCTGTAAAAAAATATTCAGTTTTGTAGCTGCTGACTTTTAAAAAACAGCCCCACACCTGCCCCACGATCCAGTGTTGTCCTCATCCCACCCATTCTTTCTAGCGGTGTCCTTTCCCAAGCACCGGTATCTCAACTGTGGGCACCCTGCTGTGACAGCTTTCGGCACTACTTGCGCATGCGCAAGTAGTGCTGTGCATTGTGAATAGTCCAGCAGTCTTCTGGGACCTGAAATGTGGCCTAGAAGACTGCTGGAGGGAGGAGGGAAGGAGAACTTCCGCTTCCAATCGCCTAGGCGATTGGAGTGGGAGTAGGTACCTGTCAAAACCGGGTACCCACTCCACCATGCCTCCCAAAAGCTCCCGTTTCTTTACCAGAAGCAGGCCTTAAAGCAGAACTTCCCCTTTTGGGTGGAGTTTCAATTTACCCTATAAAAGTAAGACAGATCTCAGCAATGCAGATTTTATGTAGATGTGTGAGAAATAACATCATGATCAAAGATTAAAGATCAGAAATTAAAACAGAAGAAACAGAAACAGAAGAGACCCTAGTTTGCTGTAGACAGGAAGTGAGGGGAACGCAGGCAGATATACATCTCTATAAAAGAGTAAAAAACCCAACTGTTAAATGGGGAAACGTAAATCTGCATTGTGACATAAATGTCAGGCCAAAACGGGATTCTTTTTACATTAGTTTGGGATTATCCTAAAGTGAGGCCTCTTTGGTCTAAGGTCACCAAATTTATAGCGGACACATTTGATCTGCCAAATGTGTGTAGTCCTCTGGTGTGCCATTTGGGAATATTGGAGGACTAAACTATGGATAATGTTACAATATTCATTTTGAGGCTCCTGTTTTTCTATGTGGGGAAATTGATAGCATTGAAATGGGTAACTATTGATACTCTTGGCCAGGAGACATGAAAACGACTGGTTAATTTGGACATCCCTCTATATGAGATAGCATATGAGGCTAGGGGATGCCCCCAAAAATTTCAGAAAATCTGGTATAGGTGGGTGGATTCATCTGACACAACAGCAAAAAGTCCATAAAGAAATACTGTATTGTTTTGATGTATAATTTTGGGTAGGAGGGAGACTGCAGGGGCCTGATTGGCCTTTTTGGTTTGTTTTCTTTCCAACATGGGGTATTGCTGGGTTATGATATTGTTACTGAAGCATGGATCAGGATTGGATTTGGTACACTCCAGAGTGTTATTGCATTGTTCTGTTTTCTGTTTTTAGTTTCCATTTTTGGATTTTTAAAAAAGAAAAATATATGAAAATATAGAAATCCTATGTGTAACGGTGACAACTGAGTTTTTGTAGTTTTGCCCCCTTTTTTTGGGGGGAAGGGGAAATATGATGGAAATGTGGTATGCGCTATGTCTAAAAATGGGGGTTAATATTGAATTGTAACCCTATTGTGTAATGTTTATTGTACGCATTGAATTATTATTATAATGTACGCATGGTAATAAAAAACGTTTAAAGAAAAAAAAAACTATTTTAATTCTTACCCACTTCATCTAAAGTTAGAAAAATATTTTTGGTTTGGCATACAACTTAAAGCAAACCTGTATGGAGACAAATATGTAGGAAGCCATTGGTGACCTCCTTCTGAAAATTCTAGTCAGAACTGTTACACATCAATGGCTTAGAAAGTACTGGTTTAATAAATGTGGCAATCGGGTGACTGCTATTTAAAGCTCAAGTTTGGTTAAAGTAGAACTAAAGGCAAAACCTTTTTCATTTTGGACAGAGTAAGGGAGGGTTATAGCCCGTCAGTTTCTTTTTCCATCTGTGCCCCATTGGGAAGATTTGCCTTCACTTTCTGCCCCAAAGCCAAACAGGAAATGGGAGGAAATCCCTTCAAAGTGAAAAAAATCCCTGGTTGTCACCAGGGTCATCCGACTTAGTATCCCCATTGGAAGATTTCCCCTCTATTGCTGTTCTGGTAACAACCCAAAATTTGGGATTTTCTTTTACTTTTACTGATAATGATAAACATGACATATAGAATGAGTGATGCTCTATAATGGGGACATAGGCAGCAATAAAAACCTAATCCCTCTCCACTCCACATAAATATTAAGTTTTGTCTTCATGTGTAACAATAAAGAACACTGAAGAAGATCCCAACAAGCACCCATCTCTTTCTGTCCTTTCCTCCTTCAAGTCCTTGCATTGTTTTCACAAAATGTAACATGTTCTCTAAATGGGGGAGAGGATTCTGGCATTCATCCACCGTTCCCCCATAACAGAATGCGTTACATTCTGTTAAAAAAACCTACAGTGACCTTTGTCAATGGAGGAGATGGCAGAAAGGAGTGGGCACTCATTGGGGCCTACTTCAATGTACTGTAATGTTAGACCGGAGGGTTTTAATTCCCGCAGCTCTGGAAGTTCAGTACTGTGAAGAGGACCATCAGCCTGTAGGACAAGTGACATACTTCATTACAGGTAGATTTTGTTGACTGCAGCTGTAGCAAAAGAGAAAAAAAACCCCCTTAAATTCAACTTTAAGATAGTACTATAGGTCATAGAGTAGATATGTTTAGAGACATCTGTAAGACACTTACCTCTCCAAGGTTGAGGAAAGCCAAAGAATAGCGAGGGTCAATGGGGTCTCTGTAACCTTCTTGACCACTGTGGTCGAATTCCACATTCTCTATTCTTGCACTTCCTTCAAGTAAAATAAAAACATGAAAGTCATACATTTATAACAGTTGCCTTTTTTGTGGTGGGAGATTGGCAGGTGTAGGTTGAAAATATATCAAAGAATGGTATTCAGCATACCAGTATAGACGATCCCACTGACTGAAAATGTGCTGACAAGAACACGAGCTCCAAATGATTCTTTGTACCAGCCTGGGTAATCCTCTCCAATGATCTTGATGTTTCTAGTGAGCAGAGCCACATCTGCTGCCAGAGTGTAAGTCAGGTTTGTGTTGGGTACTTGATAAGTGTTTGCTGCGTGAGAAAATACATGGACTATTAATATCCTAAAACACACAAACATGATTGTAGTAGCCAAGACTAGAATATTTATTGTTGCATTCATCTACAATGCGTATATAGTACCAACATATTCTTAAAAGCTTTTACAGAGCGCATAAAGGGGTTGACATTGGTCCTTAGTACTGATGGGAGAGAAGGCACTGGAGGAGGGAACACCAAAAGAAAGCATGTGGTCTTTGTGTTTCCGGTAATGGAACATTAGAAGTAAATGTGTACTGAAAATTGAAATTTGGTAAAAACCACTGAATGGAGGTAATGCTTTAGTCCAATATCTTCAGTCATTACTCACTTTGTGGTTCATTACCAATATAGAAATCATGGGCAGGGCACAGGAAATTAATGGGAAATTTTTGCATGAGAGGCAAACACAATGAACTGGTCTCTTCATGCAAAGGGACAATTTCTTGTAGGCTAAATAATGTGTAGGAAACTGTGCCTTAGTGGTGCAGTGGTTGGTGGCCATGGTGAGATGTGGGCATTGAGTCCCAAGATATCATTTTGAAATGGCACTGGGACAGCAGCTATTTGTCCCAGCACAGTTTTTAAATGGCACTGGGAATCAGCGACTCTGGCTGGTCCATACATGGGTTGAATCTGGAACCACTGGCTGTTAGCTGAGCATTTAATCCAGGAGCTAAAATTACCAGTTCCAGGCCTTCGAATTCATAGAAGTGCTTTAACAGATCATTTACTAAAACTGGTGCACACAAAATCTGGTACAGTTGTGCATGGTAACCAATCAGCTTCTAGGTTTTATTGGCAAAGCTTAATTGAACAATGGAAGCTGATTGTTTACTATGCACAGCTGCATCAGATTCTGTGTGCACCAGTTTTAATAAATCTCCACCCATGCTTCCATGTTGTATGTACATCAGGAGTATAGTGATGTCACATATGCAGGCATAAATCAGTATGTGGAAACAATAGCATGCATCCAACAAGAGCGCAAGACCAAAAGAACAGTAAAGGCAAGAAACTTTGAGATCAAGACGTAAAAAGCATATCCAAGCTGTTCTCATAAAATGTTTCCATTATTTATTTACAGCATTGAAAACAACAGCAGTGCCTTTCAATCTACCTGGGTCTTGATTGTGCTGAAAAGAGTTCTCCTGTTTTTAATGTTGAATATCAATAAATGAGAACTTTCTTGAGAATACCTTGGATATTCTAAAAGCTTCATCATGTGCTGGGAACAAAATAAAAGCCTAAGGAATATGCCGTCCACATTAGATGTATTTGGATCATCTGTTAGGATAAGCTGTATTTTTCAATGATTGTTTGAGGTTTAGCGCTGCACTTTTGCAGTGTAATAAACAGGAATAATATGAATAAGAATGTCTCCTGCACATAAGTGTGGAGGACCAAAGGCAGTGACCCTGATAGAGCTCAAATGAGTGTGTATATCTGGATGTCCCATGGATAGACCAAGCCTTGCTGGATCCTGACATCTAGATGAGAGCCATCCCAAGGCCAAATTACAGCTGATACGTTTCGAGGGCAACCATCTTCTTGGGATGGCTCTCATCTAGACGTCAAGAAGGAAAAGGGTTACCCTCAAAACACGTCAGACATAATTTGGCACTGGGATGGCTCTCATCTAGACATCAGGGTCCACTGGCTCCCATCGGTCATTGCACCAAGTGGCTGTCATTTGTTATGTGAATTGTTATGTTTGTCAATGTTTGTGAGTATGTTTTTATCTATACTACAATAAATCTTTTTGGGATAATACACTAGGCCAGTGCACTCTTGCTTTGTATTTTTGCAGTGTAATAAACAGGCTTTCTCACACGTCCTACCTGTGTGGTTGAATGTGAGAGAGACATTTAAAGTGAGGTTTCTCTGGTCAGGTGACACAGCAATAATCCTCCTGGTTTCTGTCTGCCAGGCATTGTAACTGGTGGTGGTTATAAGGATATCCTCACCAACCTGATAAAAAAAAAATGTGTAGATAAAATTTCATTCATATGAACAGTGCTAATAATTATGAATGTGGCTAAAAAGACTTAAAGCTGTAAATGGAATAATCAGTATACCAATTAATAAAACACCAGACCCTGTTCTAAGCTATTGCCCACTTACAGGCTTTCACATATTGTATGTACCTTCTTTTGGTGAGAGCCCAGCATCTGGGTCCATTCACAAGTCAATCCATGAACACAGGTTAGCCATTGCTTTAAATGGGCCTACTTCATATATTTGAGTTGTGACAAAAAGAATTGCAGAAAAAGTTTTTGTTGTGGTGCAGCAGCAAGGGGGCCCATACAAGTCATGTTACATTGTGTTTTTAACATATGACAGCATGCACTGAAAACACAACAAAATATCACAATGCAATCACATGGTTGGGAGCCAGCCCAAAAAAAGGTCCATTTACAGATATTCTTCTGAACACATGTGAATACTCATGAAAAACTGTACCAGAGATTTAAGGTTTGTCCCTTGAAAAGTTTCAGTACGGACCAACTTTATCATGAAATTACCCTTGAAGACTCTTACAACAAAGCATTCTGGACAATTACAATATGTATTTGCAATCAATGCTGCAAATATGAGAAGTTTTTTTTTTAATGCTGTAAGAAACTTCTGAAAGTTGCACTTTTTTTTCCCCATCCTTATTTCCCTACACAACAGAAGATGTCATCCTGGAAAGGAGGAAGAGAAGCACAGCAGGTTCACCTTATATTTAAAAGTGCGGCCAAGCAAAGGAAGAAAGCCGCTGTTTTTTTGTAGTATTCTAATACAGTATCTCTCAGCAGCTAACTGGCTTTAAACACTGAACTGTAAAGCTGTCTGTGTCCCCATTAGGGAGATTCACCCTATCTCTATGTCCTGTTTACCATTACTGCTGAAAGTAAAAATGAATTAAACCCAATATTTTGGATTGTCTCCAGAACAATAGAGGGAAAATCTAATGGGAAGACTAGTTCTGGTGACAACCAGGGATTTATTCACTTTGAAGGGATTTCCTCTCACTTCCTGTTTTGACTATGGAGCAGAATGTGAAGGGATATCTCCTGATGGGACACATATACCAAAAATAAAATTGAGTCATAACCCTCCCTTACTTTATGCAAACTGTTCTACTTTAAATGTCAGCCTTGCCAATGATCATTCAGACATACCTTCCAGTCCACAGGATCTGCTAGGATAATGTACTGTGATCCAGCTGGTGCTGTATTTCCCAGCTTAGTCCTATATACAGCACGTGGAAGTCCATGAAGATCAAGTTCTCCAAATACACCTACAAAAGAAAAATAATTTCAACATTTGTTGACATGTTGCATCTTGAAAAACTAGTCAGTATGTGAAATCGAAAATTATTCAACGATATAGTAGTTATCATTCTGTAGTTACCTAGAACTTTTGATCCCTGATTTGGTCCATTTGGCAATGGGAATTCTGGAGTTGAATGGCTTCCTCTTAATACAATATGTAGTTCTCCCTGGAATGGATCAGTCTCTGTTCCTGCTAATAACTTTCCACCCTGAAAAAAGCCATCAAAACATATATGATAACTTAACTCCCTAAAATATCAGAATTGTCAAGGGTTAGTCCAGATATAAGTAAATTAGTAGATTAGTTATTTAGTGAAGCGACATCTCCCCATTCAAACATTTCAGGGCTTATTGAAATTGTATACTTGAAGGAGTAAAACATCTGACCAGCTCACACTCATAATAATCCCCTAGCAAGTCATAAAAGGCCATATTATCACAAGTGTTGCTCAACAAATGGGGCATCATTTGCTATTATCAGAATATTTATGCCCAACATTACTTCTCCTACAGCCTCATACTGTATAAAATAAAAACATGAAAAATACAAAAGGGAAAGTATTCTATAATGTTAAACGTATGAAGACAGCTGATCATCACACATACATGAATTTTTTGACATCCTATTCCAAAACCACGGTGTCACGCTTATCCCTAACGCAGGTGGTCAGACACTATAGCTGGCTTCTGTGTTCTTTACCTATAGCAGCCCCCTTTCCCATAAATCAAGCAGGCCTACTGGTATTTGGTTGCTCCCAGGACATATACACAATGAACTGAGAACATAAAACAGGTATGTGCGGTTGGCACACAGGCAAAGTGGTTCAATGACAATCCAGGTACGGCAGGCAAGCTTCAGAGTTTTCAGGGTCCAGTACATAGTCAAAAGGCAGGAAGAGTTCAGAGAATAGTAGATATCCAATCCAAGGTCATAAACTGGGAATACAAACAGCAGAGCAGGACAGACAGGCAGGGAACTTGAGTATGTAATACACACACTATCACAAGCATGAGACTGCAGGCTTGGCTGGCTTAAGTCAGGTTTGGTTTCTACCCAGAGACTTGCAGGTGAACAGACAGAGAGAATGTATCACAGTCAAAACCAGCATGCTTGAATGAGACCAGGCTGTGGTGGATCAGGAGCACTAGATGCTCCTGACACATGGGCATTAATATAGAGTTGCTCTATCCCACCCCAACCCTCTTTTGCTGCTATAACAGCATCCACCTATTTCAGAAAGCTTTTCAGAGAATTTTGTAATGTGTCTGCCGGAATTTGTGCCCACTCAGCCTAAAAAGCACTTGTAGGGTCGGGCAGTGAATTTTACTGAAAAGAACTGGCTTGGCTTAATATCCTGAAGGTGTCCAAAGGGGTTGAGATCAGTTATGTTGTAGGCTCTGAGTTCCTCCACACCAAGCTCACCAAACCATATCTTTAAAGATTTGGCATTGTGCTAAGGGACACAGTCATGCTAGATCAAACAAGGGCCTTCCCCAAACTGTTGCTACATGGTTAGATGATACAGTTTTCTGAATTGTCCTGGTTGGTGCCATTATCAGAGGGTCATCTTCTTAAAGAGACCTCTCCTAGAGGGTGAAATGATGTGCCCTGGTTCATTCCACTAAGCTCATTTGCTGCTTATAACTTGTGCAGCCATATGTTTGGGATAGTGCATTGGATTGGTGGTGGTGGTGGTGTACACTGTGGATTTTTAAACAAATGTCTTTATTTGTATAATATGGTAAATATTACACTATATGTAAGCTAGATTGTAAGCTCTAACGAGCAGGGCCCTCTGTTTCCTCTTGTACCTGTTGTGGGCTTTTGAATCATGTCTCAAGAATATGACTTTTATCAAGACATAATATTATATGGCAAACAGCTCAGCAATAGCCGGATGCTAAGAGTTAATTTTGTCTTGGTTGAACCATCTAGCTAGAGAAATGTAATGGGTAAAGGGATTGTTTTTCTTTCCTCCTAGAGACAATACTATTTTAAAGTTCTCAGGTGATCAAACACCATTATTCAGACTTCAATAAGCAGGTAAACATATACAAGGTCTGGACATGACAATAGAGGAACCAAACTGATTGTCTGAGAGCTTACCCAAACCTTGTAGAGTGTGATGAACCAACAGACCTCTGAAACTATTACTATCTACTATTGTTCACCAAGGGTGAAAGCATTAACAATTGTTTACCATAAGCCCAATACAAGGGCCATGCAAATAGAGAGTTTTTTCCCTACACAGAGAAAAATGTTGATGCTGAAACCAAGGGGTGAAATTCAGGACATTTAAGTTTAAAAGTTCACTGTATATCATTACAAAAATGTATTACAAAAACAGATTATAAATAAGATGTCATAGACTTTAAACACCACTAAATACTCAGCAATGGGAACTATATATCACTAACTTGAGTATTGAGATGATGGGAAGTAAGATGTATTATAAACTAGCATTAGTTACATGTCTTATCAGGAAACAAACAGGATGATACTTCAAGGAGGAATAACCGAATATACACCTATATTCCATGGTCCCTATTTAGAATATCATAGGTATGATCACTGCTATATCTGGAAAGTGCTGTATATTTTATTCCTGAAATTACCTGAAGATTTCACCCAAGGTATGAGTCATCTCAAATGCTCACATTGTTCTGTGATACATGACCGCCACCTGGCGGGCAGGTGAGAAATAGCTTATGTACACACATTTCTCAACCAGCCAATCAGGAAGCCTGGTGGGAAGGTATCTTAGAACAATGGACTAGTGGATATAAAAAGCCCATGTGTTGTAACAGAAAAAAAAAACCTCATGAAAAAGAAGAACCCTCATAAGACCTCCTGGAAAGACCTGACATCTGAAGAAGATCTCTGCTGAAATAACTACTCTTCCATCTTTTCAAACTTCCTAAACTTTAAACCTCTAAACTTATAACTTCCTACATTCTCCCCTATTGAATATCTCACTTGCCTATATATCAGTCTAAAGGCGTTCCACTGCCAGCTAAATCCACGGGAGAGTTGCCTAGTCTGACGTCCGGGTGTGGTGAGATGTTTATTTGATTTGTATTAATTACTTTCTCTGTTGTGTAGAATCATAAAATTACCGTAGTGTATTACAACAATATTGGATAGTTAGATATATGTAGTCAGATACTGTGTTACTGTTAAAAAAATTGTTTATTGCCATATTATAAATTTTTCCATATTTCATAATTTATTGAATATTAATAACCAGAGTATCACATATCAAGGGCTTACTTCTTGCAAGCCTATGGCCACGGCATGCGAGAATATAACCTTTGAGATATTCAAAATTATTAATTATTAATAAATTTAATAAATATCATATAATTTAAAATTGTGATTGATGTAATTAGTTAGAGACCTTATTATTGTGTCTTACATTGGTAGGATATATTTTTGATTGTGTGTACCAATATTCATTTATCACCAGTCTTTTGTGTTTTGTGTTAATATATATATAATTTTTGTACATAAATAAATTTTTATATTTATCTATTATAAGGCAAATTTTGTGTGTATGGTACGAAATCATATTGGCTAAAAGAATTCAAGGTATAATAATAAGTGGTGATCAAATTATCAAGGTGTCCAAATTATTGGTTTACTAAATATTTGCCGTATTTTAACGGCTGGAGGCACTGTAATATTTCATCTAAGGGAAAGGGACACGCCCTTTATAAATAATATATATCCTTACATAAACCACCACAACATAAATTTGGAGGCACTGCTGAGATCCATAGAAATCGTACCATAACACAAAACGCACTGGTGATTGTATATTTGTACACGTTATCAAACATATATTTTGTATCAAAATGGCATCCAGTAATCACGGATCCACCTCTTCCAAGCATAACGAGGAAAATATGGCGGCTCAAGGCATTGAGCAGGAAGTTATGAAGCCAGCCCGGAAAGCTGCCGGTGCTTGGCAGAATTATGTTGAATGTGGAGTAATAGATTATCTCCGCAAGAGATTGAATTTGGGGGATAGCAATAATGAATTTGTGGATGAAGAGAAGGAGCAGGCCATGAATACCTTTGAGGACCTGTTCAACCAAAAGGGCCAGGTTGTTGGGTTTTTAATAGCATTTGCTGGAGCAGAAAGTGATAGAAGCCGTGACAGACTTCTCCTAGAAGCTTGGCCCATGTTATGGTTCATGACCGCTGGAGCTGCCCAGCAGACCAGGACTCTAAGGGAAGAGTTGTCAGAGGCCCGCCTCTTGTTAGAAAGCAAAAATCAGGACATTGAGTCTTTGAAAGGGAAGCTTGGTCATGCCGGTGTTCGTTTAGACGAATCCGAGAAACATTATGATAGATTGGTCGGAGACTTTCGAAGTGCTCAGGACCTATATGAAAGAAACTTTCAGGAATTAAAACAACTTCAAAAGAAGTATCAGGACTTGAAAGATGAGGTGGAGTACTTCAGATCAGAGAGGTTATCTCCTGTCAAAATTAAAGTTCACCCAGGGGATAAGCATGACCAGTCAGAACTTACCTTGATAAAATCTGAGCAGAAAACTCTGGAGGAGCAGATTATAAGGTTGACGGCCCAAATAAATTCTGGAGTCCAAAGACGGACTAACCCAGTCAAGCCAGAGGCTGATGAGCGGAGATACCCGCATCACAGCGAAGTATCTGATAGTGAGTCAGGGTCAGAATATAGGTCACCTCCTAAGCTTTCAAGATACACTCCAGAGCGCTCTGAAGAAAGATATGAGGTTTCATATAGGCAGGAAGGGAAATCCCAGGGGTCATTCAGGAGATATGACACCCCAAAGGTCATTAAGTTCCTGAAGGACACTGTTCCTATGTTTTCTAAGAAAGGGTCCCTTGAAATCACCGAACACATGAAAACATATGAACAGACGTTAGAGATTCTGGGCATTAGAGATGACCACACCAAAATAGAATTGCTGCCATGGGTGTTTGAGGAGAAATACCGGCAATTCTTTGAGACCTTGAGGGCCTATTCCAATCAGTCCTGGAGAGAGGTTAAACATAAGTGCCACATGGAATTTGGGCCTTATAAAACTGTAACCTCTGCCAAGGCTGCGGCCTACAATTTAAAGTGTGGTCCTCACCAAAGCCCTGCAGAATTTCTGGCTGTCCTCAGAAATGCCTATTTCCTGGCTGAAAAGGATCCCAATCCTAACCAGCCAGAATTCAAGACACTATTCTATGAAGCATTACCTGCTTACATAAAATTGGGACTTGCAAAGGATTACAGAAAGGGATGCTCTCTTGATTGGTTGGTGAGAGAGAGTGACTATTTATTCTCGATCCAACAGTCCAGTGAGGGCGGGATAAAAAGAGAACCTAAAAATAGCCCCAAGATAGTAGCAGCCACTACCGTTTCCCCTCCAAATCCAAATGTGCAGGCAGAGAAGAAATCATATGCGGAAGTAGTCCGTGGGGGTAAAACCAATGGTTCCCCTAGATTTGTACCTCAAGCCCAGCAAGTGAAGGAGGTCCATAACTTTGCACCCCAAAACCAGTGGGTGAGAAAGGATAGACAAAAGCCAGGGAACTACGGTAGTGGAAGTGAGAAGAATAAAAAGTATGGTAAGGGCCAGTATAGTGATGAGAATCAAAGGAGGCAATGGTATCCTCAGAGGTTCTATTATCCTCGCCAAAACCAACATGGGAATTTTTATGGGAACCCCAATTTCAACAGGCCCCATAATTACAATAAGAATCCCAATTTTAATAAAAACTCCGACTTCCAAAGATTTCCTCCACGCCAAGAACACCCTCAAGCTCAAAGGGGGGATACAGTACCCCAGGCTCCCTTTAATAACAGGGAGACCCCAAAACCTCAGAGAGAACAATGGCGTCGGGACCAGAGCAGTAGTTCTGACTCTGAGTCTCATTACCAGTCTCGTCCAAAATACAAGCGCAAATATAGGAAAAGGGAGAATCAACAGAATGACTCCTCTGAGCGTATTGGACAAATAGAGGCACAGGTCAGCAAAATGGCTGAACAAATGGACAGGCTTGTCACTCAATTTCCATCCAATCCTTTTTTAGGAGCAGCTCCTGTGACCAACCAAGGGTCACAGAATTAACAGGCAACCAAGCCTTAAACCAACAGGGGAGGACACTGAGTCAAATGACAGGAGATGTGTGCCCCGTCCCTGACACGCCTACTAATAGAGAATCTAGTTCTCAGGCAAAGGGGGACCAGTTGTTGGTTATTAATGATTCTCCTGTTTTTCAGTGTCCATCTATTGCCCCTAATATAGTCGCGGCATCGGAAGTCGTCGGGATTGACAAGCCAGACGGAGCACCAACTTCTAGTTGTGCTTCTGTCTTGAGACAGTCCAAGAATCCCACCAGGGAGGATAAGGGTGATGTGTCCACCACATGCGGTGAGATAAGAGCTAGTCATAGGTTATTGAAGGGCCCACAGATCTTCAACCACACTAATTTCATGTGTGAGCTGACTGAATCTGATGGGAGATATTATGCCACGGTGCAGGTGCAGGATGCCAGTGATCTTTCGATTGTCGGCTTAATAGACACTGGATCCCAAGCAACCATCATGTCACAGGAACATTTTGACAAAGTGGCGAATGTCATGCCCACCAAGCCGAGACTTAAAAGTTTTGACAGCTCATTGATTGGTGTAGGTGGAGACCCGTTACAAGTCATGGGTACCGCCTGGCTTAAACTGAAACTGGGTAATAAGGAACTGAGACACCCCATCATCATTGCTAGCATATCACAGCACCACATGATAATTGGGATGGACTTCCTAAAAAGGCTGAACACCATAGTTGATTGTGTGAACCAAGTCCTGTGGTCACAGGTAAATACCCCAATTAAATATGGGAAACTTAAAACTCCCCATTCCCGACAACATTGCCACCTGGTGGAAGAAAGGCCTGGATCATTAGAAATCCATTTCAGGAACAGCCAACTTCCTGATGTAACGGTTATCAAACCTGATGACTGTAACCCTATCAGAAGAGATGAGGAACACATTTTTAGAATTCCCCAAGATAAAATAAAAGATATTTCCCTCCAAGATGACATCCTTACGATATCTTTTCATCAGGAGGATAAACCAAGAAAAGGGGGAGATCACACCCAATTCTTGACAGGTATTGAAAGGGTTAACAGCGACTTGTTTATCCCCATCCGGATAAATGGTCTTAATAGGTCAAAATATGCCAAACTAGATTTGAGACAGGAACACAGCTTTGTAAGCCATGGGTTGATAAAACACCTGACCGAAATGGAAATGATCCGTTTCTCCACACCTCAGCGTCATTGGATTTCAGACTCCCTTGATGACTCTGATGATCACAATTCAATGGCTAGGTGTCTCTTAAACGTCACTGTAGGAAACAAAACAGCCGCCCATGTGTTCCTAGTCTTGGATAATTCCCAAACTAAAATTTATTTTGGCAACGATATATTACATCGCTTTGCAATGCAAGTCGACCTAATTAATGACTGTTTATGGAGTCGACTAAAGGGGGACCCCGAAAAATACCAAAATCTGGACTTAGCTTTAAAATCCCAGCAACAGATGCCTTATGCTGTTGAAGTCCAGGTAGCCCAAAAGATTACAATTCCTAAGGGCATAAATAATTTCATACTCCCCATCCAAGTTAAAAAGGGACATAGACTGAAGGGGTCAGATGCATTAGTATGCCTCTCCCATAAAATGCAGGGGGAGGGACTGAACATTACACACACGCCCCTAGTCAACACACATCAATCCCCGATGTACATTTACGTACATAATCTGTCCAATCAGGACATCGTCTTACCCAAAGAGACCCCTATTGGTCTAGCGGTAGAGACTGAATATTATACCTTTGGGGTTACTAACCAGGTGATTGGACTCATCCCCGATGAATATTTGTCGGAGGAACAATTAATTGAACAAACATTCCATTCATTACCAGAGGGTATTTTCACCATAGAGTCCATTTATCCATTCGATTCTAAAGATGGCACCTGTCGAATCGAAGAGACATCAATTGTCTTTGATCACCCAATCAAAGAACAAGAGTACCCCAAAGAACCTGGATGGCAGGAGAACACACACACACATCACATACCCAATGACCTCACCACGAAACTTGAAGAGGCATATGAGATAGGTCAGCCGGAAAGCTTTCCTGGATTCAAGGAGTTAGTGGAAGAGATGGTGGCCCTCGCCGACGCGTGTGCCAGTGATCTCGACCGACAATTGCTCCGAGAGCTTCTCCTTGAATTCCAAGAGATCTTTGCCAAGGATTCTTACGATTGTGGGACTACTGACCTACACATCGCTAGGATCCAAACAGATCCAGATGCCCCACCAGTATTCGTAAGACAGTATAGGTTACCATTAGCTTCCTATGAATCTCTAGCTGAGATTATCAGGAAGTTACATGAAAGGGGTATAATTAGGCCCATCCACAGCTCCTACAACCACCCGATCCTGGGTATTTTAAAACCCAATGGACAATGGCGTTTGTGCGCTGACCTCCGTCAGCTGAACAAACGTGTGTACATGTCAGGATGGCCGGTCCCATACATAGACCAGTGTCTCGCCCAGCTCCAAGGATCCCAAGTTTTCACAGCTTTGGATTGTGCACAGGGGTATTGGACCATAAAGGTGAGCGAGGAAGACCAATACAAACTGGCCTTCAGTTTTGGGAATCGACAATATTGTTGGGTGAGAATGCCTTTCGGATTCATAAATTCCGGACATGAATTTGCTGTGTTCATGCACAAGGCCATGCCAGACGCCTTCGAAAGGGGGACGTTGGCATATGTGGACGATATCCTGATCAAAAGTACAGATATGGCCAAACACATTACAGAACTTCGGCATGTCCTGGGCCAATTAAAAGCAGCAGGAGTTAAACTGTCCTTACAAAAAGCCCAGTGGTGTCGCACGAAGGTAAACTTCCTAGGCCATGAAGTTACTGCTGAAGGTTTGAACCCACAAAAGAAGAAAGTTGAGGCGGTTCTGAACTGTAAAGTCCCTACTAACCTTAAAGAATTGAGATCATTCCTAGGTATGGTAAACTACTCGCGTAAGTTTATTGACAATTACGCCGAGATAAGCAAGCCACTGCTTCACCTACTGAAGAAGGATGTCGAATGGTCGTGGGGTAAGAAACAGGAGGACGCCATGAAGGAATTAAAGGAACGTCTCACACAAGCGCCGTGTCTCGGATATCCCGAAGGGGGTAAAAATTTCTATCTAGAGACAGGGTTTACGCAGGTAAGTATGAGTTCTGTTCTTTACCAGAAACGTGATGATGTCAGTAAGGTGATTGCCTATGCCAGTAAAACTTTGTCCCCGGTTGAAGTAAAGTTCAGTGACTGTGAGAAAGCTCTATTGTCCACCGTGTGGGCATTACAGAATTTTCGCAGTTACATTCAGGGAGAGAGAATCATTGTTGAAACGGCACACCAGCCTTTACAGTATTTAAAGAGTGAACGTATCAAGGGAGGAAATGTGTCTAATAGCCGCATCACTGCTTGGACTTTGTCTTTGCAAGGGTGGCCTCTTGAAATTCGGTACAAACAGAACAAGGAAAGTCCAGTAGCCCAGGGCCTAGCCGAGCTCCATGATTGTTCCGCAACTACGCCTGCTATGGAGGGCCCGGACACTGACTTTCTGGAAGAACAACTGTTCTCTCCCTACAAGGTTTACGATGAAGAATACTGTAAACAGCTGCCGTGTGTATATGTGGATGGTTGTGCTTTTCATCACAAGGATGGGGAACAGCTCCAACTAGTGGCAGGTATTGGAATCGTTTGGACCCAAGGTGTCACCCCAATTTCTGTGGGATACAAACTTGGACCAAAGAGCAGTCAGGTTGCTGAACTTACTGCAATTCTTAGAGCAGTTGAGATGGCTATAGAGTTCAACATTAAAGAGTGTGCCATCATAACCGATTCCAATTATGTCAGGAATAGTTTTGTGGAGTATTTCCCTAGGTGGAAGCGAAACAACATGAACAAGAGTAATCACAAACCCGTGAAACATGGTAAGCTCTTTTGTCACATCGATGAACTGGTAAGGTCCAATGATCTCACCCTGCACTTCAAGAAGACCAAAGGCCACTCCAAGGTTCTAGGTGCCGAGAAAGAAGGGAACGATCTGGCCGATTCTCTAGCCAAGGAAGGGGCAATCACCGGTGAATTGTTAGACATTGACCAATTTTTAGGTACCGTACAGATTGAAGCTGTCACCAGGCAACAGGCCAGAACAGCTGGTGATCCGAATGCATTACAGTGGAGTCACGATTCTCCTAGTGAGGATTTAATTACTGCCCAAAAAGAAGACCCAATAATTGGCTTGTTTTATAGTCATATAGAAGATCCCAACCAAAATCCCATAAATAAGGAAGTATATAGTGGGAAGGAGGATTTACGTATCTTAATGAAATCCAAATCCCAATTCTCTTTATACCAGGGATTGTTGATACGAACCTCAAAGGGTGGCGTACAACAATGGGTCGTCCCACTTAAATTTAGAGGTTTGATGCTACAGCATGCCCATGATGCTCCCACTTCCGGTCATCGTGGAGAGAAGATCACGTATGAGATCCTGCGGGATTATGCCTACTGGCCTCATATGTTACGTGATGTGAAGGAATACTGCCAAGGTTGCCTAATATGTCCCCAATTTCAACCTACCAAGCCAACTCACAGAGCACCTCTCCAGAAGAGGGGGATATGTATGCCTTGGTCAGACCTTCAAATGGATTTTATTGGGCCAGTAACAAAATCTTCACGAGGAAATCGGTATATGTTAACAGTTACATGTTTATTCACCAAGTATGTCGAATGTATACCAGCACCAAATAACAGCTCCGAGACATGTGCTGCATTGCTAATAAATCATGTATTTTCCCGTTTTGGTTTACCTCAGAGGATAGAGTCTGATAGAGGATCGCACTTCACTAGCGAAGTGATGGCCAAATTGTGGAAAATTTTGGGGGTTAAAAGGAAATTGCATATCGCCTATCGGCCAGCCTCTAGTGGTGGTGTAGAACGATACAATCAGACCATCGTTAATGTCCTTAAGAAATTTGTTAAGGAAACAGGCAAAGATTGGGATGTCAAGCTCCCGCTGGTCCTGATGGCGTTGAGGGCTACTCCGAATACAGTTACAAAAATGTCATCTTTTGAACTGATGACAGGTAGACGGATGGTACTGCCCCAGCACTTATTGTATCGTACTACAGATCAAAATTTGATCAATGCTACCACCACACACCAGTACATAGAGGATTTACGTAAACATCTGCAATATGCTTTTGCCTTTGCCCAGCGAAATTTGGAAAGAGCTGCAACTAGTGCTAAGACATACTATGATCTCAAAACCTCCAAGAAGGAATATGAGATTGGTGACAAGGTCTATCTATACAACTTTGCAAGAGACCAGATCAAGGAACGGAAATTCCTTCCATCTTGGAAAGGTCCGTTCTCTATCATTGATAAAATCTCTCCGGTCGCATATAAATTGCAGGTTACCCGGTATGGTGAAATCAGTGATAGATGGGTGCACATCAACCAATTACGTGCTTGCCATCCGAAGTCTCAATTGCAGTTGTTGGAAGACTAAACCCACCAATTCCTATCTGGAGATATTGAGATCATTCTTAAACTTCCTTTAAACATATAATTCATATTTTGCCTTACAGGATCCGGTAATATAATTTTATGTATATCCCATACTTAAACTGTTCATTTTAATAATTTAGAAAGGAAGGCCCAGACTATGACCAGACCGGCGATCGGAGGTGTCAATGACTGGACCCTAGAAGGAAGCTATAATGTCCTGTGGGAAAGACCAGATGCCAGAGATCGATCCGGAGACGATAACCTGATGTCCCAGGCCACCAAGGGCCAGTCCAGAGGAAAAGACCCGCCTAGGAGACCGTCTAAGAGACCTGTCGTGCGGAGGACCCATGGACCCCAAGGTGGATGTGTCAGGCCAGGCCGGCCTCATCACAAGACCAGGATCGTCATCGGAAGTGTCCATCTAAAGACGCCGAGTCAAGTTGAGGACCAACCAGCATCACCGCTGCCATTTTATTATAAAAAAAAAAAAAAAAAAATTTTATTTTTTTTTATTTCATTCACTTCACCGGAGAAGACGAACAATCACTCTAGCCAAAAGCCCCACTTATGTTTTGCGACACAGACACCCCTATACACGTGCCTGTACCCCAAACAAAGGGGGATTTTGTTGTGGGCTTTTGAATCATGTCTCAAGAATATGACTTTTATCAAGACATAATATTATATGGCAAACAGCTCAGCAATAGCCGGATGCTAAGAGTTAATTTTGTCTTGGTTGAACCATCTAGCTAGAGAAATGTAATGGGTAAAGGGATTGTTTTTCTTTCCTCCTAGAGACAATACTATTTTAAAGTTCTCAGGTGATCAAACACCATTATTCAGACTTCAATAAGCAGGTAAACATATACAAGGTCTGGACATGACAATAGAGGAACCAAACTGATTGTCTGAGAGCTTACCCAAACCTTGTAGAGTGTGATGAACCAACAGACCTCTGAAACTATTACTATCTACTATTGTTCACCAAGGGTGAAAGCATTAACAATTGTTTACCATAAGCCCAATACAAGGGCCATGCAAATAGAGAGTTTTTTCCCTACACAGAGAAAAATGTTGATGCTGAAACCAAGGGGTGAAATTCAGGACATTTAAGTTTAAAAGTTCACTGTATATCATTACAAAAATGTATTACAAAAACAGATTATAAATAAGATGTCATAGACTTTAAACACCACTAAATACTCAGCAATGGGAACTATATATCACTAACTTGAGTATTGAGATGATGGGAAGTAAGATGTATTATAAACTAGCATTAGTTACATGTCTTATCAGGAAACAAACAGGATGATACTTCAAGGAGGAATAACCGAATATACACCTATATTCCATGGTCCCTATTTAGAATATCATAGGTATGATCACTGCTATATCTGGAAAGTGCTGTATATTTTATTCCTGAAATTACCTGAAGATTTCACCCAAGGTATGAGTCATCTCAAATGCTCACATTGTTCTGTGATACATGACCGCCACCTGGCGGGCAGGTGAGAAATAGCTTATGTACACACATTTCTCAACTAGCCAATCAGGAAGCCTGGTGGGAAGGTATCTTAGAACAATGGACTAGTGGATATAAAAAGCCCATGTGTTGTAACAGAAAAAAAAAACCTCATGAAAAAGAAGAACCCTCATAAGACCTCCTGGAAAGACCTGACATCTGAAGAAGATCTCTGCTGAAATAACTACTCTTCCATCTTTTCAAACTTCCTAAACTTTAAACCTCTAAACTTATAACTTCCTACATTCTCCCCTATTGAATATCTCACTTGCCTATATATCAGTCTAAAGGCGTTCCACTGCCAGCTAAATCCACGGGAGAGTTGCCTAGTCTGACGTCCGGGTGTGGTGAGATGTTTATTTGATTTGTATTAATTACTTTCTCTGTTGTGTAGAATCATAAAATTACCGTAGTGTATTACAACAATATTGGATAGTTAGATATATGTAGTCAGATACTGTGTTACTGTTAAAAAAATTGTTTATTGCCATATTATAAATTTTTCCATATTTCATAATTTATTGAATATTAATAACCAGAGTATCACATATCAAGGGCTTACTTCTTGCAAGCCTATGGCCACGGCATGCGAGAATATAACCTTTGAGATATTCAAAATTATTAATTATTAATAAATTTAATAAATATCATATAATTTAAAATTGTGATTGATGTAATTAGTTAGAGACCTTATTATTGTGTCTTACATTGGTAGGATATATTTTTGATTGTGTGTACCAATATTCATTTATCACCAGTCTTTTGTGTTTTGTGTTAATATATATATAATTTTTGTACATAAATAAATTTTTATATTTATCTATTATAAGGCAAATTTTGTGTGTATGGTACGAAATCATATTGGCTAAAAGAATTCAAGGTATAATAATAAGTGGTGATCAAATTATCAAGGTGTCCAAATTATTGGTTTACTAAATATTTGCCGTATTTTAACGGCTGGAGGCACTGTAATATTTCATCTAAGGGAAAGGGACACGCCCTTTATAAATAATATATATCCTTACATAAACCACCACAACATACCAAATTGTATTGTAACTGTAATATTTGCCTTCATTTTGTAAAACGCTGCGCAAACTGTTGGCGCTATATGAATGCTGTATAATAATAGTAATATGTACTCCATTTGATTCCATTTTGGTGAGCACCTATACCATACAGCCCTGCCATTCATCTGTCCATTTTAATGGTATAGCAACCTGGTCGGTGTCATTTCCATAGGGTAATCTCCTTAAAGGGACCTCTTCCAAAGGAATATTGCTGTGGTTTGGCCAATCTCATTGAACCCATTTGCTGCCTATAATTTGTGCAGCCAAATGTTCTGGTGAGTGTATTGGATTGGTGGTGGTATACACGGACGAGTCTTGTGAAGAGTATTGTGAGATCTACACGTCACTTTGGTGGATATACACTATTTTTTATGAATTGTTATTATCGTGTTTTTTATGTATATGGATAATTACTTTATTACTTTACTTTATTTAATACGTTTTTAATTTAATGTGTTATATATTGCACTGTATAATACAGGTCACATATTTATTTTTTTGAGCACTGCACTTTTTTATTTTATTTATTTACAGCGATGGTAGGGTGGCCACAAACTCTTGACAGGAATGGAAGGATGTCTCCATTCTGAATTGCACTGAAGCCCCTATAAGAGAGTGGTCAGTTGCTTACCTGTATAGAGATATAGGTGACACTGAGGACCATTGTTTTAAAGGAGGGTGTTGATCCCACTATTGAGTTGTCTGTGATGTTTTTAAACTCCAAAATACCATAAATGATAAGTTTCTCCAGATAGAGGAAGTCTATATCTGCTACAACCCACTTGCCTGGAAAGTAAGAAAAAAACCCAATGTTTAACAATCTACTATGAGTCTCAGCTGTGGTTCATGTTCTTCTTCACAGCCAACTAGAGATAAGTTAACTTCCTTTAGCTTAGAAGCAAAATATTTATGGATTACACAACCTTAAAGGAGAAGAATGGGATTGTAAAAATATAAACATACATACTTACCTACCTGCTGCAGCATCGGTCTGATGTTGCAAGCTGTCCTCCGTCAGGTCTAAGCCTGAGAACTTAGCAACTATATGACCACTGATTACTCAGTTAGACTTGGGTCCACTAGGAGCACAGAGCTGTGACTGTCAATTACCGCTCTCTTCTCTGCCCCTCCAGCACTCACTGGAGTCCTAGGCTGAAGAGGGGCGGGAGAGGCTGGCTCAGGCATTCAGAAGTACCCTGAGAGGCTGAGCCAGCTGCCAATCAGACATTTGGGTGGATCATGACATTATTGGCAGGATCCTTCCAGAGCCTGGAGCAGCTCTGTGATGTCAGCTGACAGCAGGATTTTGCCCACTGTTAACTGATTAGGTAAGTGCGCTCTTGGGACCCACATGGGAAGTATGACCAAAGAAACTTTGGACATACTTCTCTTTTAATGCCACATTTTAGTGCAAGATTAAAAATATTATGCTCACCAGATACTGCTGCTGTCATTAAAAAAGAAATTAGAGTTTAAAGTGTTATTAAACGCACAACAGTAAAATCAGTCTGTATATGCAGTAAAGCCTGCTTGTTATACTCACTGTGGAACCTAAGGGGTTAATCCTCCACATTGTGTAAAAAAGATGTTTGATCCTATCTTCTCTGATCCTCCCCTTCTTCCAGTGTCTCCTAAATATCTCCTGATAGAACAGAGGCTCGGGGGCAAGCTGCACATGCTCAGTTTGGTGTGTATTGCTAGAGGGTTTTTTTTTATCTTGGGAGAGTGCATGTGATCAGCACAGGACCAATCAGCACTGTCCAGACAGAGGCCAGGGGTCCTGCATCCTCCTAGGGGTCCTTCATCCTCCTAGAGCAAAATAAAAACTCCTCCTACAAGCTTTAACTAGTGCTTGGCTGGACACTGATAGAAGTCACAAGACTGCTATATACTGCTGATGAGAAAATGTATTTAGCCGTTTATATTTACTAACATAATTGCATTTACATGTTGTGTGTACTGTGGAAGAGCAGATATAGGGAATGCAGGTTCCTGGGTTTAGTAACACTTTAACTACAACACACAGTGTATGACTCATCTCTAAGCTGGGGCTCCACCATAATGTTGACTTTCACATGAGCACGTCCCGCCTGGTCACGGCATTGATGAGCCCATACACACACGAATGGTACTCCAACATGCAGGGCAAAGAAGTCCCTCCCACATGTAGGCTTTTTATGCTATACAAGTACTCAGGATAAATGCTTAAGGGTCCCCACCACAGGCTATCAAGGTCCAATAAGTTTAATGCCACTGATTGGTAAGGGTGCAGGCTGAGGAGAGGTCCATCCAGACCCAAAGCACGCTGCAGAAATAGGAAGAGATAGCCAGACCACCGCACACTTCACCCAGCTGGTTGGCAGGTAAAAGCAGCCTCAGCTCGATTCACCCAGACCCTGTCCCCAACATGTTTCGCCTCATCCCCAGGGCTTAATCATGGAGATTATTTTACTCAGCCGGGTGAGGTGTGCGGCAGCCGGGCTATCTCGTCCTATTTCTGCAACAAGTATTGAGGATCACTATTTAGGAATAAACCTCAACAGTATCACAAATTTAGAAATGCTTTAATATAAAAATATTTGGTTTGGGAAAAAACAAAACATTTTTACCTGCAGGAATGATGACAGTAGATCCATTTTTCGGGACAGTATAATTGTTTTCTACAGATGATTGCCAGAAGGAGTTGTTTGACCAAAGACTGGAGATAAAAACACATATTTGTATTGCCATGAAACATTTAGGCTGAATAATAAGCAATGGCCAGAACTCTACTGATACAATTGCTGCAAAGTAGTAATATCTATTCTATTGATAAAAACAGCAAAAAAAAAAATAGGCAACCACCCCCCCACTGACACATTTCTTATGTACCTTAGGCCTCTGATTTTGAGGTGAATCAAGCACCTAGCATCTAGTTTTTACATTAAGACTCTACTTGTTACTTCTTTGAAACAGAAATGGTAAGGTTAGAACTAGAGATGTAAAAGCCATGAAAGAAACATGTTTTTTCCCCCTGTTTATTTCCAGAAAAAAATGGATATTTTTGGAAAAAAAAAATCAGTGTGGAGTAGTTTTACAAATTGAAAGTCATTTTGATACACTTGGAACACTTGAAATAAAAGTACAGCTTATTCATTAAATAAACTAAACTTGCTTTTTAAAATGTTATTTTTTATTACAAATGGAATAACAAGGACTGTAAATGTTAAGAACATTTCACCTATACACGAGAACAGATAGTCACCCCTCTCTCCTGCCAAAAGCTTCCTGCCAATATGCATTTTCAGTTATTGGCAATGCTGATCCAGAAGCATATTATATCAACCTTCTCCTGGTTTTCAGGTGTCATTTTATCTATAAATGAAGGTATTGTGTATTTTTATGAGGCAGTGGTTTGCAATACTTTCGTACTTAAAGGATAAGTTCACCTTTTAGACAAAAATAATAAATGCACATTTTTTGCGGGTAAAAAAAATTTGCATTTATTATTTTTGTCTACAGGAGCCTGGAAAGCATTGCACCAGCAATCAGTACATTGTTGGTGCCATGCAGGTCTCCTGCAGACCTGTCAGAGTTTCTGCTTGCAGTACGGGATGTACGAGCAAGCAGATATTCTGACAGGAAGCTTCAATGAACTGTGAGCCGTGGTAGTTCATTGAAAACTACAAGCCCACAGCCACTAAAGCTGTCTGGACTTGCAGTTTATTCATCCATGGAAGACCATGAATGAATGGTGCAGCCAGTGCAGCCAGTGGGGGGAGAGACTATCTGTCAGAAGAAGGGGAGGCGGAAGGCGTGGCTGCGGTTATGGGAACATGTTACATGTTCCACCGTAAAAATGGGTGGAACATGTTACATGTTCCACCGTAAAAATGGGTGGAACATGTTACATGTTCCACCGTAAAAATGGGTGGAACATGTTACATGTTCCACCGTAAAAATGGGTGGAACATGTGACATGTTCCCAAAGGTAAACTTATCCTTCAAAGATTTTGCTGGGGAATAAACACTTTGTGATGATCCAGAAGCAGCAGAAAGAGTGTTTCTGGAATAATAACTGTGGAGGGAAAAGCTACTTGCACTTTCAGTATGGTCCTCATCATTTCATTCCATAAAGTATTTTTTGTCTTTAGGGCACCTCTGGCATGCAAGGATGCCTTTTGTCATTGTAGCATTTGGAAGAGAATATTTCTTCTCACAATATTTGGAAATTGCAGCTTTCCTCTAATCAGAAATTGTAATATGGAAATGTTTCCAAACTCTAGATGTTGGTCTCACCATTTTATTGAGAGGAGGAAGAACAATTTACTGAGCAGGCTTTAGGTAAACATTATGCTGTGATGGTGGAGAACATAGCAGGAATCATTTAAAGGTAATAAATGTAAACTCATTTGTCACATAAATGTACCCTCTTACCTGTCGGTTAAGGCTTGAGAGGAGGACAGAAACTATCATCTACTGTATCCCAACAATCACCTAACTGTAGGAGGTACAAGATGGAGCCCACAAGCAAACTAAACTGGAGCCTTTTCCCTGCAGTGTCCCCTAGTGGAACAAATGCATATTTTTTTTTAAGAACTGCTGGAGAAGTTTAGTGTTACTTGAATTGTATTTGAGGATTTGCTTTTCGAGAGAACTTGCAATAATTTAAGACGTTACATAAAGTCTCAGAAATTGTTCTTTAATGTGTTACTAAACCCACAACAGTAAAATCAGTCTGTATATGCAGTAAAGCATGATTGTTATGCTCCCTGTGGAACCCAAGAGGTTAATCCTCCACATTGTGTAAAAAGGCTTCTTCTCTGATCCTCCCCTTCTACTGTCCCCAAACCATCTGCTGATAGTACAGAGCTCTAGGAGTCACTTTGCACATGTTCCATTTGGTGTGTATTGCTAGAAAGTTTTTTTTTCTTTGGGAGGGTGCATGTGATCAGCACAGGGCCAGGACAGAGGGTGAAGGGTTATGCAGCCTCATAGGACTGAGAGCAAAAATGAACTCCTCCTACAAGCTTTAATCAGTGCTCAGCTGGACACTGACAGAAATCACAAGACTGCTATATACTGCTAATGAGAAAAGGTATTTAGCAGTTTATATTTACAAAAATAATTGCATTTCCATGTTCTGTGTACTGTGGGAGACCAGATATAGTGAATGCAGGGTCCTGGGTTTAGTAACACTTTAAGGTCTTCATGTTATATAGTTTGAATATTATGTGATATGTATATTATTTATCATTGTAAAAGAACATACTCCACACTTTTTTCCAAGAAAAAAAAATGCTTGAAAAAAATGGAAAAAAAAAACAGTTTTTTCCCCAATTTTTCCTTTATTTTTTCCAGATCATTCCATCTCTAGTTAGAAAGTCTAAAAGGTTTACCAGAGTGTGACCTGTGCGAGCTCAGGTAACATGAGTGCAATAATGCGGTGGTCAGTGCACATACATTATTTTAGCCCAAATACAAACTATTACCTCCGGATTTTGTCAGCATTGTTGCAAGTTTTAGGAGGATGCAGTAAAGATACTTCTCACCCAACCTCCTTAAAGTGGTATTAAACTCTATTAAAAAATTTTTTCCAACCATACCCCTTGCAGGTACATGATATAATATGCTAGCATGTGGTGCATGTTAGCACATTATGACAGACTTACCTGTCATAATGTGTCCTCCAGTGCCTGCTCTTTCTTCCAGGTTCAGGATTAACACTAGCAGTCACACACTTCTGATGGTGTAGTGTACATTCACTTATAAATGGCAATGGTTTCAAAGTGATGGTGGCAAGCCTCAAATGTTGGTGGTATAGTGGTATCCGCCCTATAGGCAGTATGCATTTTGAGGCTTGCTACTATCACTTTGGAGATATTTATAAGCGAATGTACATTACACCATCAGAAATGTGACTGCTGGTGTTAATCCTGCTCCTTCTGGATATTTTTTACAACTACATTCAGGGGCGGACTGACAACTCATGGGGCCCCCGGGCAATAAGGGATCATGGGGCCCCTGTGTCCTTGCCCAAACTCAAAAAAGCCTATGAAAAAGGTACCAGGGGCATCTCATGGGGCCCCCTACTGACCCCGGGCCCTCGGGCAGTGCCCGAGTTTCCAAATGGTCAGTCCGCCCCTGACTACATTCCATTATCCATCTGTTTGGCTTTTGGTGTTACAACCTTATATGCCATCCTAACATAGAGATTCTGTTATCATGCAGTTGATCATTTTCTGGATGACTTCTCCGTTTTCCACATCAAGTGGCCTCAATGTCCACCTGGTAGACTTTAATGTGTGGTGACCCCCATGTTCTCAACATGGGGCATATTTTGTATTCCCCATCTGATCTCCTAAAGAAGTGTTGAGATTGGTGCCTGTCTCATCCCCAGCCTACGAACTTGGATACAACCATTTACCTGTGATTGTATAGCTATAAAAACTTACTACTGTAATACAGTATGTTTATGTATGGGCTAGGAGTGCGACCCCCCCCCCCCCCATTTGGATGAGCTTAATTTACTTTATATTATGGGTCATATGGCTTTTTGATTTTGTGGTTAAATAGTATTTTACATACTGTATATATCAATAAACATTAATTGGTGTTAATGTGTGGTTGCCTTAAATGTCCATTTGATACTTTGCTTTCAGTTATTTCAATATTTTGTATATAGGATGCGGCACCTTTCATTACAACCCTATCCAAAACTTATACCTATGCTCATACTTACTCATACTTTGATGGCGTTGGTGCTTTGGTAGGAGGAGGAGGAGGAGGAGGGGGGATGCAGTTTTTGAAGTAGCACTGATAGACCAGCACGTTCACATTTCTGTTAGACATGGTTGTATCCAACTTTCCTGCCACTGAACGTCTGTGGAGCGTGTGTTTTCCAGACACTACAAAAACAATGTCATTGTATAACCACTTTAATAATGAACACTTTCACCCCCTTCCTGCCCAGACCAGTTTTCAACTTTCAGTGCTGTCACACATTGAATGACAATTACTCATTTAAATCTGTATGCCCAAATTAAATTTTTATCATTGTTTTGAGACAGAGATAGCTTTCTTTTGGTAGTATTTAATCATCACTGGGTTTTAATTTTTTGCTATATAAATAAAAAAAAAAACAAAAAAAACTTTGAAAGACAATTTTTTTCTTAGTTGCTTTTATAAAATATTGCAAATAAATAATCTTTCTTCATAAATTTAGGCCAAAATGTATTCTGCTACATTTCTTTGGTAAACATAACCCAAATCGTTGTGTGCGTTATTTAGTCTATTTGAAAGTTATATAGTCTACAATCTATGGCTTATATATTGAAAATTGATCAGTCCTAATGTACTGACTGCTTTTCTCATTTCATAGTTACATAGTTAGTCTGGCTGAAAAAAGAAAAAAGTCCATCTAGTTCAACCATTAAAAAAAAAAAAAGTTATAATCCTATAACCACAGTTGATCCAGAGGAAGGCAAAAAAAACCCCAGCAAAGCATGATCCAATTTGCTCCTGCAGGGGAAAACATTCCTTCCTGATCCCCCGAGAGGCAATTGGATATTCGCTGTATCAACTTTACATATAAATGTTAGTATCCAGTTATATTCTGTGTATCTAGGAAAGAATACAGGCCTTTTTTTAAAGCAATCCACTGAGCTGGCCAGAACCAACTCTTGTGAGAGTCTATTCCACATTTTCACAGCTCTCACTGTGAAGAAACCTTTCTGTGTTTGTAGATTAAATTTCTTTTCCTCCAGACGTAAAGAGTGCCCCCTTGTCCTCTGTGATGACCTCAGGGTGAATAACTCTACACCGAGTTCACTATATGAACCACTGATGTATTTATACATGGAGATCATATCCCCCCTTATCTCCTCTTCTCAAGAGAGAATAAATTCAGTTCCTCTAATCTTTCCTCATAGCTGAGCTCCTCCATGCCTCGTATTAGTTTGGTTGCCCTTCTACCACCCGTCAACCGCTATGTCCTTTAGCTGCAGAGGTAGTGGCTGCGGGGTGTACATATGCCATGGCTCAATGCTTTCCTTCACAGTTGTGACAGGAATTATACCCCCTTTACTCCCTCTGATCATGACCCAATCATGCGCGGGGTCCAAGGCGATAAATCAGGTGGTGAGGAGGCGATACAATGCCTTCCCATTGCCTGTCAAATGCTCTCTGAAGAGAGAGTGATCCAAACATTTCTGAACATATGAAAAAGTCCTTATGCTGACACTGTGACTGCTGTGACAGTGATCAGGGACACTGTGACTGCTGTGGCAGTGATCAGGGGCACTGTAACTGGTGTTGTGGTGATCAGGGACACTGTAACTGGTGTGGCAGTGCTCCTTGCACTGTAACTGGTGTGGCAGTGCTCCTTGACACTGTAACTGGTGGGGCAGTGATCCTTGACACTGTAACTGGTGTGGCAGTAATCAGGGGCACTGTAGCTGGTGTGGCAGTGATCAGGGACACTATAACTGGTGTGGTGGTGATTATGGACACTGTAAATGGTGTGGTGGTGATTACGGACACTGTAAATGGTGTGGCAGTGATCATAGGGACACTGCGACTGGTGCAGTGGTGATTGGGGTCACTGAGTGCATAGCGGTGATTAGGGACACTGGTGACTTGGGATTTATGACAGTATGTAAAAGCGGAGTAGTGACACTGGACTACTCTAGTGAGGAGATCAGGATTTTTTTTACACTGTGACTACTTGTTACAGTGATAATAACTGTAACAGCAATCCTTTTAACTATCATGAATGGCTTTCATTCTTGTTTACTAGTGTAATGCTGTGATTGGCCACAGCTATCACATGGTACAGGGATGTTGTGACTGGGCTTGTACCATGTGATCAACCTGACCAGCCAAAGAGATCACGATAGTAAATAATGAATCATGAAAGAAAGCCATTCATGACAAATATTTGCTACTGAATATGTGATCACTGTGATTGGTCACATCAATCACATGGTACCTGGGCCAATCACAGCAGATAGGTACCGAACGCTCTGTTTTGATGGGTGTCATTCTGCTGTGTACCCCATATTGTTACGATAGCTCGGGTGGAAAGTGGTTAAGCATAAACTACTAAAATTTCCTTTATTCTACTTATCTATGTAGTCAGTTCATTGTTCCAAAAATGTTTTTTTTAATTGATGAAAATGAGTACATTACTATAAAATCCTAAATAAAAGTATATGCTAAGTGTACATAAAGTGAAAGCCTATTTCTACTTTTGGTGGTGTAGCACTAATACCATGTGATAACAGACAAAAAACAGATAAAAAATTAATAAAGGACTCGATAATAAATGGGTAAATACATAAATTATATGACTAAATATATAGGTGTACAGTGGTGCACCTAATGTGTAGCCCAAAAACATACCATCAAGAATGTGACTAAATATAAGTGATAGGTGATAGAAGTGAAACAAATATTAACCAAATATAAATACATGTGATCATAAATGAACAATATTCACAAATCATATAGCACAAAGTCCCAAACATATAACTGTGATGAATCAATCTTCGAAAGTGAAATAGGAAGGACTGTGGAGTAACGATTAACATAATTAACCCTTTCTGTGCTGTGCTGACATATCTCATTATCAGCTGTAAACTAGATACTGTCTGCCCTAACAAGAGGTTAAATATCTCATGGCTTGTGTTCTGCATTATTTGTTAATGCACTTTTAAAGGACTGTTCCTCAAGTCTGTCCCTTTCCATCTACTCGAGGTAATAAAAGCTGCCCATAATCTGCTCCAAAGAAAGAACTAGGATGGTAGGACCTATTTTTAAAACAATATTTTTAGGCATGCTCTGTGAGTGGGAACTGGGAACACATAACAAACTGATCTGTGACCACCCCAATAAAGTCATATTTCTAAGATCCATCATTTCATATTGATCTATGCTGTGAAATGTATTTATTATATGTAAACACAAAGGGGTTGATTTACTAAAACTGGACGGTGCAAAACCTGGTGCAGCTCTGCATAGAAACCAATCAGCTTCCAGGTTTTATTGCCAAAGCTTAATTGAACAAGCTGAAGTTTGAAGCTGATTGGATACCATGCACAGCTGTACCAGATTTTGCACTCCCCAGTTTTAGTAAATCAACCCCAAAGACTTTGAGACAGACTGCAGTTTTCCCAATTAATGGCTCATGTAGTACAGAAGGAGAATGGATGTGACCATTGTGGCTGTCTACTTTGGCGCCAAGATTTTTTTTCACTACAAATAAAGGTTCTTCTCCTCTCCATCTCATAGACCAAAGTTTGCCATACAGTAGAAAATTTTCAAACAAAATTTCATATGAACATTCAAACATTTTGTAAAAAAATTCTCAGTACATTTGATGACTTGACAAATGTCATTTAAAAGTTCTTTTTTTTTAAAGCTCGATTTTGGAATGAATAGACCTTCCTGAACAAAAAAAAAAAAACACTGATAAAAATTTGTTGCAATCCAGAAGCATTTTGTGTCCTACTCTTTTGAATTTTATCATTACTGCAGTAGAAAACAAACGTAAGTTTGATCCCACTAACAATTCGAAAATTGAATGAATGTTCTTAAAACAGGAAAATGTTTGCTTTACTTTACGTTCTTAATGCTCTAAGCACTTTCTTTAAATGACTCAAGTCAGACAGGCTGGGGTTTATTTACTAAAGCTGCAGAGTCAAAAATCAGACTCCCTTCTGCATAGAAACCAATCAGCTTCCAGGTTTCATTGCCAAAGCTTCATTGAACAAGCTGAGGTTAGAAGCTGATTGGTTTCTATGCAGAAGGGAGTCTGATTTTGGATTCTCCAGCTTTAGTAAATAAACCCCGCTGTGTCATGCAGGTAATGTCTGGCCTCAGAAACAATTTGGAAAGAATATGCATTTGAGGTTAGGCATAGAAAATTGAGAAACTTCATTCAGTGGTAGGCATTCTTGGAATTGCTCAGACCTGCAAACTACTGTAATTGTGCACCTACCCAGGTAGGTCAGTGTAGTTGTGCTGTTATTGAAGTACCAGTCTCCATTAGTATTGTTGTCGTAGGTCAGAGGCTGTGCGGACCCATTACGCACATCAACTATTTGAAACATATCTGGCTGCTGAGTCAGGTTGTGTGATATCATCACAAAGTCCTCATTCTGTAAATAAATATAAAATATAGCATGTAATAAATGCAATACAGAGCAGCAATGAAAAACAATAGATACTAATACAAGTAAATACAACTAAAATCACACACATGCAGAATTTTACAGTTTAAATATGCTGTCTCTAAAAAAAGTCGATCCCTAGACTTCTGATAGCATAGTGTAGTGGAGAAGACTCCTTTCTTCCTCTGTGTTTGATTATTGGTTGTGTGCTGCCTGATGGCTATAAAAGCTAGCTATCAGCTCATATAGCCAAATTAGTAACAGAAATGTTAGATAGCCACTTTTTGACAATTAAAAAGTCTGCTGTTGCGACTTTTCAAAAGTAGGAGATGACAGTCCAGTCTGGTTATTTCTCTTGCTTAGTAAGAAAAGGTCAAAGATTTGAAGGGTGAGAGACTGTCTGCTATGTGTTGCATTTTTTTTCTGCGCCTAATCTTCCAATATGCCTATCTTAAAAAATACTGGTGACTTTCACCGTAACAGAACAATAAAAGCTCATAAAATGGCAAGCTCATAAAATGGAAGTCAGTCACAAACTGCCTAGCTGATATCAGACTCAGCAGATGTGTTCTAATGTTCTGAAGTTTATGCATGAACTATTTTCCACAGTTCCATTCAACCAGTGTGGACCAATGTAAATATGTATGTGCCATACCTGGCCAATCCCTATGGAAGCTGAAAATCACTGTAGTAGGAACCTCTACTACAGTGATCAAAGCTATCTTCTGGGTTTCGTGCCAAGCATTGAACACAGAAGGTCGCTCATTCCATAAGGGCATCATTTAGAGAACACTTTGCATTTTCCTAACAAATAGAAAGCATTCTCTGATTGGATGAGGTAGAGAGTCCAGGTGGTGAATTCATGATCTTTACCTCATATAATCAGAGAACGCTTTTCGCATGCATACTTACAATGGTCTAAAATGGACCACTGTAACTATGGAAAACAGTCCATTCCTAAAGTTCAGTGTTAAATAACATAAATAACATATCTTTTTCAAGACACACCTTAACGAGATATCAAAAAAATCTACAGGATTGTGGAGAAATTCTTAAATGGGAACCTGTCAGAAAAAGAAGCTGCCATTTCCAACTTGTTTTATTAAAAGAGAAAGATTTAGGGCTAGGTCAGGCAATGATCTGGACCTCACTCACTCTCTTGGCAGGAATCATGTCTGAAGGATTTGTATCGGTGATCTGCAGCAGTATTCAATGGCCAAGATTAGAGAGACTCTGGAGCTCAGTTACAAAGTTAAAAAGTTTATTAATGCAAGCCAAAAAATGACTTACAATACATCTTCAAATAAAGCACATGTAGTAAAAACGCAGCTGATGCCGGCTCCATTTAGCGTGGGTGACATGCGCTTTATTTGAAGATGTGTTGTAAGTAGTTTTTTTGGCTTGCATTAATAAACTTTTTAGTGGTACCTCACTATTGGAGATTCATATACAGACCAGAAGGAGATAATAGTACCATACGCATCTCTGTAGCAGATGATCTGGATGAAGATTCATGCAGCTTCATGCTATGTCAGACCACCTATAATTTTGGGTCTGACAATCTGGTAAGAGTCTGTGTGTGTAGGTGGTGGATTTACATTTCACTGGGTCTTATCCAGGACATCATGGACACTTCTTTTTTATGAATGATGGATGCTTAATAATTCACTCTATGGACTTATTATTGTGTTTATAGACATTTGATTGATTTTATTTATTTATTCACTATCACTTTAAGGGTGAAAAAATTGTACCGAGGTACACAGCGCCACACTTTTTTTGGGTATATAAATATACATATATATTGGGAACATATTGTATTTTTGTGTTGTGAGTGCTGTGAAGATTTGCACATATATGTGCACTGAGCGAAGTTTACAAGGATTATTTGCTTTATTTAGAGAAATAGAATTCTGTGCATCCAATGTCAGATTTTATACTCTGAACACTGCTAAATGCACGTAAATACATATAAACAGTACATTTAAATGCAGGAAAAATTGATCCGTGGAGCATAAAGTATGTGTATACTTCCCAGATATCCTGTTTTAACGTAAACCAAATGAGGGTGAATGCAGCATTTCAGTTAGCATTCTAAATTTGATTTATCTGCTAAATAATTATATCAATTTACCTTAAATCCATAGAAAGTGGAAATGTATGAAATATTTGTGATGAAATCCACATCTCTGAAATACCAATTGAAGGAATTAGCATTAGGTAGTAAGGCCATCCATCCATCCGGGTGAGTTAAACGTTTAGTTAAGCAGGGAACAACAGTGAGACCTAAATTCAATAAAAAACATATTAGAGGCAAAAAACCCCACCTGACATCTGGTCAAAGCAGTATTAAAAGGAAGGGGGTTGAAAGAAAGAAGGAAAATTAAAAGGAATAGTAACAAAAGATGAAAGGATAAATGACAGAAACAGGGAAGGAAAAAAAGGAAGCAGAACGGGAAAGAAAAATGAGCAAGAAGAATTTTAAAAGGAAAGGAGAAGAAAAGGAAACATAAGTAATCAAAGGAAAATAGAATAAATATAAGTAGAGAAGTATAGGGAAATGAAAAGGAAAAGAAAGGACAAAAAGTAAAAAAGAAAGAAATGACAATGTAATAAAAAGGAAAGAAGGAGTCTTTTTTGGCAAAGCCAATAAACCAGAAAACTTACCAAAGGAGTTGGAAATGATGACATCTTTCCAGAGAAGAGTAGATGGAGATGGGTTATTAAATGCCAGTCGGTGAAAACTGACACTAGAGTTACAGACAAAACCAGGGAAACCAGCACTCCAGTCACTACGCTGGCTGCACTGTGATGGGTCAAGCAGCCCGCTTGCTGGTACCACCTTTGCTCCTGTTTTTCCTATATGAAGAAAAACGTATTTCATAATTTTAAAGTTGTATGAAGTTTAAAAACATTATGAACTCTTACATTTTAGCCCTGAAAATGCTAGGATTGACTGGTGGATGCAGATATTTAGAACCCTTTGTATCTACTCACTGTAGGAAAAGTTAGAGAAGCTTAGATCAGCTCTATCAACCTTTCTGATTCCAGCACTGGCTTCTACACATCAGGGGAACCACGCTTCTGAGAGGCTGGTGATGTATCTGAGCATTCTCAATTACAAAATACAACCAAAGGTTTGTGAACACCTGATCAGCACGCCTATATACTGTGAGCTTGTTGAACATTGTCTTTAATAAGTAGCCCACCCCTATGTGCTACTATAACAGCCTCCACTCTTTTTGGAAAGCTTTGCACAAAATTTTAAAGTGTGTGCCCATTTAACCCAAATAGCTGGCTTTCCACCAAAGTTTCCAAACCATGTCCTTATAGAACTGTACTGGGGTGTTATCATGCTGGAACTTAAAATAGCCTTTCCTAAACTATGGCCATAAATTGTATAAAATGTCTTTGTATGTTGTAGCATTAACAGTACCCTTCATCATAAACAGCTGAACTCAATAATTTGGAGGGGTGACCAGATATTTTTGATCATATAGTATATAAGCTATACAAGAATTTTAGTTTTTTGAGGGTTTGGGAGGTAGGTAGTTTCTATGCTTACATTTGGTGTTAGATTACCTTATTTGGGGTTTGGATGTGGCTCTAGATAATAATCATTAGCACTAACCCAATTTTAAAGAAAATATTTTTACCTGTAAGAGTCCCATCCATATCAGTTAAAACAACTTCATGTTCCCACCGGAATCCAGCCTTGTTGGGTACATTAAAGAATTGTATTCCATTAAACCTTGCACTCCATCCTCCACACCTGTCACTGCACTCTCCAGTAATTGAAGTCACTCCAATCGCTGCACAGTTTGGTCTGTCAAAATTCATAAACTTGACTGATGATACTGTCAGTCCTTCATCAAATGGTAGAGTTATGCCCCTAGATGTGCAATAACTGGAGCTAAGTCCTAGTTCATCAAGATGGCCTACAATGATGGCATTCTTAAGGACAGCCCCATAGGTCTCACCCCATCCATCAACGTAATCTGAAATGACTCTCTTGGTTTCTATGCCAGAATCTTCATTATTTACCATGGTGAAGTTATGAAACTGTAGAGCACCTCCATTTACCCATTCAGCACCTTTCTGACAGTTCCATGTGGTCAATGATTTGAAAACAGCAGGAGATGGTGTAGAAGAACTGCAAGATCCTGTTACCATTGGAAAGTAATCTTGAAATATCCAGATGCCAAACCACCCCTGCGAATGGACAGTGTTGTTGTAGAATTCACCAAGTGGCACCCGTTTCTGGCAAATGTTTGAGTCGTAGGATGGACCATCTGGGTGGTCATGCATTCTGTACCAAAAACCAAAATGTGTGCCACCAGCAGCTACATTGTGCCTAATGGTGTTGTTTGGATTTGTTACCCAATAACCTGCTGGTGTAATGTCATCGTTCAGTAGACTGGTACTTTGCTGGACAAATACTGCCAAGTTGTACTGAAGCACGTTGCCATGTTCTATGCCATCCTCAATGAAGAAGGCTCCTCCCATGATGTCATAAATGACATTGTGTTCAACAAGAAGATGGTGAGTATTGTGGATAGTCACTGCTCTGTTGTAGGTCTGGTGGATCCCACAGCCTCGTACATATGACTTAAACTGAACATCACCCATTAAATGCCAGTGAATAGGATAACGTCCCAGCCGGAAAGCTTGACCTGCATGGAAAATCTGAAAGACATACAGTATATTTAGTATGTTTTATGCTTCTCTTCTGAAATGTTTATGCTACTGATAATGTCAGTCCACTCAAAACCGATATTAAAAGTAGAATTTAAAGCTGAACTCTGAAAATTAAAAAAAAATACCCTTGCAGTGGGGCCCCCACACTGCAAGGGCTAACTGCTTATCAGGTCTAAGGGTAGCGATGTGCACATATCACCAATATCTCTGGAACATATCAGTTACCTCCACATATTCTATTCTTCCAATGGACTGCAGCTTGTTAGGCTCTGGTGCATGAAACATTATGCATCCGCCAAACTGATCACTTCCTATTGTCTCTCCAGACCTTCCCTGGAAACATGTTTGTGTAGCAAATTCACCTGGAACAAGACATGGTACACTCTCAGGTGTGTTCAACAAGGTATTGTAAAGAGCAAATGGGACATGCACAGTTCCAGAACCTGTACCATCGATAACAATTTCACTCCCTGAAGTCATATCATATTAGCAAGTCTATGGACACTTCTACCTCAGTGGGCACCTTGATCCATTGCTGATGGAAGAGGGAGCAGCCAGAGGTGGAACACTATACTACTGTTCTAATGATCTCTAGATTACTCAAAGACTTTATGGAGAGCTAAATTTGGATACTTTTGTGAGTAGCAACTTAGTTAACCCTTTCGTGAACAGAGGTCATTTATGACCAGGCCAAATTTACTATTGTCAGCATTCATCGATTTACTTGTGAATAATTCTATAAACAATTTGGCTACCTAAATAATTTTTTTTAACAACATAAAATACTTTTATTTGGTACACTGTTTTAGGAAAAATCCTGCTCTGTTTTTTTTTTTTTTTTTTATTACAGGCCAATAAATACACAAAAATGTAGAAAAAATGTATTTCCTAAACATTTTTTGCTAAAATAAATTATATATATTGTACATTATACTTTTTAAAAAATATTGTGAATATAATTGTATCTGAAATAGCATGTTTAAATAGATGTCATCCCCATCCCACTGAAGCCTTTAGCTTGCATGTGATCATAGTTGACATAGTGATCACGTGATGGGAAACCGCTCTGATCAGTACCTGATAGTCAGAGGGGACCAGAGCTAGAAGTGACAGCTTGAACTGAGAGCCACCAGCAAAGTGTTGGCTGGTGGCTGTTAAGGTGAGGACATTTATTAACGTATCTCCATCACAGGGCATAGTAATATACAGATTCCGAGGGGAAAAGTTTTAAAGGAAATCTGTCTTGTACAGAATCATATACAGTAGGTTTCCACTGCAGGAATCTATATCTAAAAATGCTTGTTGCAAAGCAGTCACATTGATAAGGAATTCATTTTCTTTGATATTCATTTGCTACATGCTCAGGGCAAGTGGATCAGAAGTATGAAGGCCACAAACAGCCTGGCTGCTATTTTAAATCCACTGCTGTCTGCATATGATCTAACCCTAGACTCATCATATACTAATAAGACTTGAGAATTCATCTAAAAAAACAGATCCATTTGGATAATGCATAAACATGACTGAAACAAATGCTATAGAAAAACAATAAATTACCTGTATCAAATCCTTCTGGACAGGCTGGTATTGTGTCACTCCATTCTGCATTAGTGAAACCTCTAACCAGAATGTTTCTTGTAAGCAGGCCAACTTCAGCTCTAGCTTCAAAGACTGTTCCATCGGGCAAGGTGACAGATATACCTAAGTGCCGATGCACCAGAGGCTTACTTAGAGTCAGGTTTTTGCCATCCGCAGACACAGATTGTATAGTCATCTTCTCATTCTGCCTTTGACTATGCCTATTAGGAAAATAATGCACGTAATTTATAAGGTCACCGGAATGTGATCCTGTCAATGATTTATAAGTGTTGCACAAATTGCTTTATAAATAACAATCCATATACAGTAGAACAGCAAAGATGTCTCAATTGGCATATAAAATAAGTGCTTTTTTAATATTTCATCTTATTCATGATCAACAATTTGCTACTTTTCAGTTAAAATACCCTTCTCAAGCATGGAGTTGCAGTAAATGCAGCTATTGCCCAGATATCTAAATTATACTGTATATATATATATGAATAGCACTGTATGTTTGAAGTAAATGCCCAGGTGCTCACCCACGAAGAAATCCATATAAATCCAAAACTGGTTTAGAGGCACTCGCGGGTCCATAAGAGGAGGATGATCAAAACAGCAGTGTTTTTATTATCTATGTGTCAATGAATGTATAAGATAGTCCACAATTGCTGCACTTAAAATTTATTGAAAATCAATACAAAAACAAAATCCCCAAAAAATTACAAAAATACAAGTTCCATTACTGCTTCAGTTTTCAGCTAGAGATACTAATGCTCTTCTTCAGGCAGGGATATGCAAATTACTTTTTATTGTGTATTATTTTTAATAATAGATTATTGTCAGGAAACCCGTCATCTGCTGATGGGGAATAAACTAAACTCATTAGTCTTCACTCATGAAGACTCATGAATCATGAATTGAATATATAATGATTGAAATTTATTATTAACGCTTTAATGATTTAATCGGTTCCTCATTTGTTAGTTATATGTAACGCCCTCTTGGTAAGCTAGATAGTATTTTTGGTAGTTAGAGGCTGGGTAGCAGCCTGGGATTAGTCAGCCTGGGAGTGAGGTAGTGAGTTTACCTCAGGACAAGCTGGGGGGCTCTACAGGTCAGGGCTTCTGGAACCCTCCCACCCTTCCAGAAACCTGGAGAACTTTCTGGAAGGGGGGCGCAGGAGGGGAGAAGGCCCATATCTTTATGTTTGAGGGACCTTGGCCAATTTCCAGGCAGGAGGCCAGGCATGGTGACCAAGGACCCAACTAGCTTCTCATCTGGGACTGTTCAACTGACAGCTTTTGGGCCCCCTTGCCCAAGGAATACCCTCAGTGCAGCTGGGTGAAGGGCAGCAATCATCCAAGGTCTGAGGAGGTACGCTGAAAGGGTTTAGTGATCCTTAAAGAGAAAGTGCTATTTTATTTGATCCAAATTTTGTACAGTTTTTGTTGCTAAGAAGTTTGTCCTCAAGTTTTGCAGTTCCTTGGGCATCCTATATACCCCTAAACCCCATCCAAGTTGTTAACCCCTTAATAAAACCAGCGAAAAGCCAGCTGAAGGACTGTATTAATGACTTTGGGTGTCCAAGTGTGCAAAATGTGTGTTATCTGGCTGTGCAGGGCTTAGGGCAATGGTTCTCAACCTTCCTAATACCGCGACCCTTTAATACAGTTCCTCATGTTGTGGTGACCCCCAACCTGGGGGCAAAAGGGGATCATGGGGCCCCTGTGTCCTTGCCCAAACATAAAAAAGCCTATGAAAAAGGTACCAGGGGCATCTCAAGGGTCCCCCCACTGACCCCGGGCCCTCGGGCAGTGCTCGAGTTTCCAAATGGTCAGTCCGCCCCTGCCCCCAACCATAAAATTATTTACCCAGTAATTATAATCCATGAAGTGTCGTTTTACCTCCAATACTGCTGCTTTCTACACAGTAGCTGCTTTTAACAGAGTAGCTGCTTTCAACACAGCAGCTGCTTTCTACACAGTAGCTGCTCTTACACATTGGAAATATGTGTTTTCCGATGGTCTTAGGTGACCCCTGTGAAAGGGTTGTTCGACCCCCGAAGTGGTTGCGACCCACAGGTTGAGAACCACTGGCTTAGGGGGACCCAATCAAATCCAGTGGCCCCTAATGGGGTAGTGCTACAAATATATATGTAAGAGATTTTTGTAATGAATGTGTGCATGTTTAGTCTGACGAAGGGCATTAGTAACTCTAACCCAAAACTATAGCAGTAATGGAATTTGTATTTTTGTAATTTTTTGGATTTTGTTTTTGTATTGATTTCCGATAAATTGTAAGTGCAGCAGTCCTGGAATATTTTTTCTACATATGTAGCACTAACTATGTAAATAACAAAGTGTATATCACAAATATTGGTGAAAAAATATATAAATAGAAAATATACCGTGTCACTCTCCCTGTTGGGAGAGGAGGCTTGCCACCATTAAGATTATCATTGAGGGGGAGACCACTACAGGGAGAGTGATGCGGTTCAAGAGGAGTCTCATGCATGGAGGATCCAGTGTAGTGATCCTAAAGGTGTTTTGGCCCTTTGCAGGTCGAGGCAAGGAGGTAAGCGTGTATTACAGGCATTTGTGGATGCCTTCTTGTCGTCACATACATCTATCACCCACATTCACGGGGGTTTGTCTTATTGGATCATGTGGTGTTTTTACACCATTTTGGAAATTTATTTACTTGTTTATTTCATTTATACGCATTTTTAGTGTCATGCGTTTTTTAGTGATTTTTTTGCTGTGTATTCATTTCCTGTGACAGTTTATATGCACTATCACGCATGTGGTCACGTGTGCGCTTTGTTGATACTGTTTTGTGTATAGATATTTGATTTAGAATTTTCTTGTTTTTTAGAGGATTTTTGCATGCATTTAGTCCCATTTGGACTATTTGGATGTTCACTATCACCTTTAGATCCTAATTAGGATTAATTTACACATATATTTTGTGTGAGAATTGCAGACACTTTCTTGTACCACTTGATTTATTGTTATTCACGCTATCATTTTTTCACCATTATGATCCCTGGAGGATCAGGCTCTGATTTTGGACATCACAGTACATAGTTATGAGTCTATGAGGATTCAGTCACATTATGTATTTTGACTTATATTTTGTATTATATTTGTTATTTATGTTTTATATTTTCTATTTATATATTTTTTCACCGATATTTGTGATATCCACTTATGAACCTTGTTATTTACATAGTTAAGGTTACATCATTTACTGTGTTATTTGCTTATAGATCATTAGGTATATGATTGGATGTTGGCAGCTTTATTAGTTTATTGATTTAGGGATCTATGTAGGAGCGCAGGAGGTTTACATTTACATTTTTCTATATATGGCTGTGGGAGAGCTTGATTGCATTGCAGTAGAAGACGTAAGAAAGCTTTTCACCACACCTCTTTGATATAGCATTAGCATTCCCTCACCCAGGAGAAAGGGCAGAAACTGCTTTATTATGACCTAAAATTTGATACATTTGTGACTGGTAGGGGTTTTGTAGTCACTGTTCCATTTTCATTTGATATTTTACAGGCTGTTGGTCTGTTTCTCGGCCATGCTATCACTAACATGGGAATTATAATGAAGATTAATATTTCATTAGTTCCTGTAATGGTTGGAGTACAAAAACGTGAAAACATAGTGATGCTTTAGTGATTTCATACCAGAAATGATTGATATTTTCAGTGGTAAATGGAATGTCACCTTGTAAAACATTATTTGTGTGATGTTTCAGGTGAAGAATAATGACGCATGTACCTGTGTCCAGTTGATGCAATCACAATTTCATCCCCAGCTTTCCAAGTCACACTATGCTGTAGAAGCAGAGTAGAGCTTCCAGCCTCTGCAGTCTCTGCCAGACGTGTCCAAGTCACCGGCACTGGAATACCTGGAAAACAGTGGTCTGCATTGGCCTTTGCTGTTTTTTTTCAGTATGTTTCATCGAATTCTGTAGATATGGGACTTATATACATTTATTTACCTTAGTGGGATCTCAAGAAATAGAATTTTACTTACCGTGAAGATCCAAAGTTCCTTGCCTGATTGCCAATGTTTTTGCCCCATACAAAGGTAGCTCTCGGGAACGCAAATGCCCATGTAGAGTGATGATAGCTTTGTGCTGGAATGGGGCAGCCTCAGTTCCAACCTAAATATAAACATAAACCAAACCTATTATAGTCAATCATGTTAAATCCATGAATTTTCTTATTATATAATATCACTGTGGTCAGCCATACCTGCATAACACCATTATCTGTAATAAGAATATTCTCAGCCCGGAGCTCAATGTCAGCTTCATCAAATACCAGAGTTCCTCCTGGTGTAAAAAACAGGTATGCATATTAAACGCTTATATTACTTATCTACACTGAAGCAGAATGCATAAAATATACTGGTCTTGTTCAGTAAAACACTACACAATAATGTACATAAAACATTAGCAATCATATGTCAGTTTACTTTAGTGTACTATCGAGTTTTTCAAACTAAATTTGGTCACATCAAGCCCTGACCCTGATGTCACAGTCAGCCCACATACTGACTATATTTGGAAATGTCCTAGGGAATTAATTAAACTTTCTGCGCCAATATAATGGTGCAGGAAACTGTCAGATGTGGCTTGTACCACATTAACAGAGCAAATAAAACTGTTTCAGGTCTGTGCCCCCTGGGCCAGTTTCTACTTCAGAGTTAAATAGAAACAATAGTCCTGGTTCTCTGAGGGACTGGGAACCTGAAGACTCTGATGAATGTTCAGTTACCAGCTATGGACCTACTGCCTTTAGGGGTCATTGTCAATCATGGACTCTAAGGACACTTACTACCTCTGTGAAGTATTTGCCTCTAAGGACTCTTGCCTTAACGGACTGCTTATAAATGTGCTGCTAACTCAGGTATGATTACCCTAAGGGCACTAGAGCACCTCTGTACAGAATAAAATGTAAGAGGTCCCTTTGCAAAAACTGTTCTTCTATGTTTGCTGTTCTTATCTGCTTGTGTTCCTCTAAATGCCTGGTCTGAAGTCTCTCTAAGTGGTGCATTGCATGGCATATTTAAAGGACAGGGCTTATAACAAGGGTACTGTATGTTAAAGGAGACAACAGTACATTTTAGTCCAGCATGTAGTTTTCTGTCTAGGCTATAGAGCCATTGCTAAGGACAACCGTACATTTGTCTTTACTTAAGGCAATCAGCCAGGTAATGGGTGACTTGGCATAGGGTGTCGGGTAAGGGCGAAGGAGGTTAACTGCTTGGTACCTTCACTTGTGGCCAGTTCCCCACATACTGGGACCGGACCAGCGGCACAGCACACAAAGGAACCTAGCCTGGGAGTCATAGGAGAGAATGTTATGTAGAGAGGGGGCCTCTGAGAGAGAGAGAGCAAGCACATAGTTACAGAGTATGATTAATTTCCTGTATCCATTGGTAATTGTGGACCTGTCACTGGGAGGGTGGTGACAAATATTGCTGGGTTAGTGGATACCTGCGCAGGCTCTGTGGCACCAGTTCCTAAATGCTGCACACCTAGGAATTGGTGTTTTCTAACTGTAGTTAAATTGTGGTCATCATGGCTTGTTTCCAAGTCTGGAGTTGTGCTTTAATGCTGATTTTGCATGATGGCAAACCCCTACTTAGAACGTAGGCAATTAGAGAGAGTAATTCTCAGTACCCCTCACTAGAGTGCCTATGTCCTGCCCATGTGCTTGCACCCCTTTTGTTATTTTGGAGCAGCATCTGCTCCATGTTCTAAGTTTAGAAGTGTTGTGCAAACATTGTGAATTCCCCCCTAGTTTTAAGAACCTCTGCCTATTTTGAAATCCCACAAGCCAAGCACAATCAGTGAAAGATGAACTCACAGTGCTTGAATTAGAAAATGTCTGCATTTCAAACCAAACAACTAATCAGATTGAGAAAACTCTGAAAGACAATTTGATAAATGAGGTTGAGTGTCTTATTAAAAGCACAAGAGAGTAGATGCAGCAATTTTATGAGGTAATAGCTGATCCAGTATTTATGAAAAGGAGACATAAGGGAAGATTTACTAAAACTGGTACACAAATATTCTGGTGCAGCTCTGCATAGTAACCAATCAGCATCTAGGTTTTATTATCAAAGCGTAATTGAACAAGCTGAAGTTAGAAGATGATTGGTTATTATGCACAGATGCACCAGATTAAATGTGCACCAGGTTTAGTAAATCTCCCCCATTTTTTTAAATTAACAAATTATATAATTGAGGACAGAAGGTGGTGAGAAAACAACATTGGCATGCAAATGCAGTAGGCCTCTGATTGATATCAAGTAGGATGATTTTGGGTAATGCAGACAATTGATATTTATGACACCATAACAAATATTAAATATTATTATTTGTGACCCACCATAACATACAACTCATTATTTGAAAATCCAAAGGCTGAAATTCTGGATTAACCCAACTCCTTTCACCATTCCCAGGCCAACGTGTATTGTTCTAGATCAGCGGTTCTCAACCTGGGGGTCGCGACCCCTTTGGGGGTCGAACGACGCTTCCACAGGGGTCGCCTAAGACCATCGGAAAACACATATTTCCGATGGTCTTAGGAACTGAGACACCGCTCCTCGCCGCCGCCGCTGCCGTCTCCAGGTGTGGGCGGGATGACATGCCGCCCCTGTCATCTGGACACACCTCGAGATCAATCCTCGCCTGTGATTGGCCGCCGGCACTGTAGCTCAGGAGAGGCACACAGGCGGCCAATCACTGGCAAGGAGGTGGAGCTTGGAGAGGAGGAGCCGAGCGGCACCGCGAAGATCGAGCGAGTGAAGAGGAGGAGAGCGGCCGGAGAAGGAAGACAGCTGACAGGTAAGTGTCGGTACCATGGGAGAGGGAGGGAGCGAGCGAGCCCAGGCTGGAGCAGGGGTCTGCAAGATAAGTATCATTGGTGTCAGTGGGAATAATGCCCCATCATTGGTGTCACTAATACCAATAATGGGGCACTATTCCTCCCACTGACACCAACGATGGGGCACTATTCCTCCCCCACTGACACCAAGGATGGGGCACGATTGCTCCCCCCACTGACACCAACGATGGGGCACAATTCCTCCCCCCACTGACACCAAGGATGGGGCACAATTCCTCCCCCCACTGACACCAAGGATGGGGCAGTATTCCTCCCCCCACTGACACCAAGGATGGGGCAGTATTCCTCCCCCCACTGACACCAAGGATGGGGCACTATTCCTCCCCCCACTGACACCAAGGATGGGGCACTATTCCTCCCCCCACTGACACCAAGGATGGGGCACTATTCCTCCCCCCACTGACACCAAGGATGGGGCACTATTCCTCCCCCCACTGACACCAAGGATGGGGCACTATTCCTCCCCCCACTGACACCAAGGATGGGGCACTATTCCTCCCCCCACTGACACCTATGATGGGGCACTATTCCTCCCCCCACTGATACCAATGATGGGGCACTATTCCCCCCACTGACACCTATGATGGGGCACTATTCCTCCCCCCACTGACACCAATGATGGGGCACTATTCCTCCTCCCACTGACACCTATGATGGGGCACTATTCCTCCCACTGATACCAATGATGGAGCACTATTCCTTCCACTGACACCAATGATGGGGCACTATTCCTCCCACTGATACCAATGATGGAGCACTATTCCTTCCACTGACACCAATGATGAGGCACTATTCCTCCCACTGACACCAATGATGAGGCACTATTCCTCCCACTGATACCAATGATGGGGCACTATTCCTCCCACTGATACCAATGATGGGACACTACTCCTCCCACTGACACCAATGATGGGGCACTATTCCTCCCACTGACACCAATGATGGGGCACTATTCCTCCCACTGACACCAATGATGGGGCACTATTCCTCCCACTGATACCAATGATGGGACACTATTCCTCCCACTGATACCAATGATGGGGCACTATTCCTCCCACTGATACCAATGATGGGGCACTATTCCTCCCACTGACACCAATGATGGGGCACTATTCCTCCCACTGACACCAATGATGGGGCACTATTCCTCCCACTGATACCAATGATGGAGCACTATTCCTCCCACTGACACCAATGATGGGACACTATTCCTCCCACTGACACCGATGATGGGGCACTATTCCTCCCACTGATACCAATGATGGGGCACTATTCCTCCCATTGATACCAATGATGGGGCACTATTCCTCCCACCGACACCGATGATGGGGCACTATTCCTCCCACCGACACCGATGATGGGGCACTATTCCTCCCACTGATACCAATGATGGGACACTATTCCTCCCATTGATACCGATGATGGGACACTATTCCTCCCACTGTCACCAATGATGGGGCACTATTCCTCCCACTGATACCAATGATGGGGCACTATTCCTCCCACTGATACCAATGATGGGACACTATTCCTCCCACTGACACCAATGATGGGGCACTATTCCTCCCACTGATACCAATGATGGGGCACTATTCCTCCCACTGATACCAATGATGGGGCACTATTCCTCCCACCGACACCAATGATGGGACACTATTCCTCCTCCCACTGACACCTATGATGGGGCACTATTCCTCCCACTGATACCAATGATGGAGCACTATTCCTCCCACTGATACCAATGATGAGGCACTATTCCTCCCACTGATACCAATGATGGGGCACTATTCCTCCCACTGACACCAATGATGGGGCACTATTCCTCCCACTGATACCAATGATGGGGCACTATTCCTCCCACTGACACCAATGATGGGGCACTATTCCTCCCACTGATACCAATGATGGAGCACTATTCCTCCCACTGACACCAATGATGGGACACTATTCCTCCCACTGACACCAATGATGGGGCACTATTCCTCCCACTGACACCAATGATGGGGCACTATTCCTCCCACTGACACCAATGATGGGGCACTATTCCTCCCACTGACACCAATGATGGGGCACTATTCCTCCCACTGACACCAATGATGGGGCTCTATTCCTCCCACTGACACCAATGACGGGGCACTATTCCTCCCACTGACACCAATGATGGGGCACTATTCCTCCCACTGACACCAATGATGGGGCTCTATTCCTCCCACTGACACCAATGATGGGGCACTATTACTCCCACTGATACCAATGACGAGGCACTATTCCTCCCACTGACACCAATGACGGGGCACTATTCCTCCCACTGACACCAATGACGGGGCACTATTCCTCCCACTGACACCAATGACGGGGCACTATTCCTCCCACTGACACCAATGACGGGGCACTATTCCTCCCACTGACACCAATGACGTGGCACTATTCCTCCCACTGACACCAATGACGGGGCACTATTCCTCCCACTGATACCAATGACGTGGCACTATTCCTCCTACTGCAAAATTACAGTTATGAAGTAGCAACGAAAATAATTTTATGGTTGGGGGTCACCACAACATGAGGAACTGTATTAAGGGGTCGCGGCGTTAGAAAGGTTGAGAACCACTGTTCTAGATTCTCTGCTATCAACCGGGTGCCAAGGCTCTGGAATCCACTGTAGTTCACCATCCAAACAATGGGCTGCACACTGAAGATGTTCAACTCCAGCCAAAGTTTATTGCAATAACAGCACACTGCCCACTTCCACCCAAAACCATACCCCCAACATGTTTTACACAGAGCACCCTTAGAGGGATTCTGATGATTAAGCCCTGCTATGGGTTAGACATAGAGGGCATGGCTTTGGATGGGAGTGAGCAGTGTGCTGTCATTGCAATAAACCTTGGCTGGAGTTGAACATCTTTGGAGTGCGTCCCATTATTTGACTGGTTGAAACTATAGACCAGATTCATGGGCTTCTATATTAATAAACCACACCCACTTTTTATAAGATTAGTCTGTGTAAGTCCGAAAACATGATTGTCCAAAAGAGATAGTCAACAGTTACAGGACCCAACTCCATTCTGCTAATATTATACTCTGATCTGTATAGACAGGCATACTGTCTTTACATACCCTACTAGCTACTGGCAAAGCATATTTGGAATATACCGAAAGTTCCGTAATAAATGGCCCATACTGAAAATGTGAAGTCTACCAGGACCTAATGAACAGCATAACATAAATTGGAATACTGGCTTAACCCTACCTTGAATCAACAGCATCTTCAGCACTGGAGTGCTTTGGTCCAGTAGGATAGTCTGTCCTTTTGTGATGACAGCCATTGAACCTTCATCTGGGGGAGATTCCCCTCCCCAGGTGTATATAGAGGACCATACATCGATGTAGAAAAAGTCAGCATTGTCCTGAAACAGAAAAACACAGAAATAATATCACACAGTAACGTAACTCTATTTTATGTGTAATGCCCTCTAGTATACATAGGTTTTCGCTAGAAGCTTGCTAGAAGCCTGGCTATGAGTCAGCCTGGGAGTGAGTCAGTGAGGTTACTTAACCTCCCTAGCGGTCTGATTATGTCCATATTTCTGTGCTCAAAGTGGTACATTTTTTTGCATGGAAATATGTATTTTTTTATTGTAGACCTGTAATTTGTAGGAATAACTCACTGAAATCTGTCCGAACAAGAGTCTAGTAAACATCCTGGGTATGTTAAAATGTGAAATATGAAATCATAAATTATAATTTAATAAATAATCATAAAAAATAATAATATAATAATAAGAAATTTAATTTAATAATATAATCAAACCAAAAACACTGAAATTTGAAATAGAGAGCCAAGTTCGCACATCACTGAGCAAAGTCGCAAAATCGTTTTCAGTGTCTGATGACGAATTTCCTCACAAATCATTATCGCTCAATTCTGCAAGTGATTCTAATTTACTATCGCTGTTCTCTAGCTGGTCTAAAACCGCTTTTGACCTAAAGGGACGCTTTTTGGACGCCATGGACATTTCTCAGTTTCCAGGCTGAAAGAACAGTAAAAATGCAGGCAGGGCACAGGACAAAGCACTCAGGACAAAATGTATGTGAAATGGTTTGATACAGTAATGTTTTACTATGTGATTTTAGTGAATTTAGTGAATGTCACTTTTACAGCTTTCAAATTTCCTGCCAGTTCGGTCCCCTGTACGTCCTGACGTCGCAGGGAACGGAACCCAGAAGACAGATACTGGCATCCGCCAGAGGACATTACCAGGGACACTGCAGGAGGGACTTTGCGGGAGCGCAGGACAAGATAAATGAAGAAGAGATCCCGGAGCAGCGCTGCAGGGTATTCCCGAGTGTAGCTCGGGGTTACCGCTTTTGATACTAAAAACTTTACCCTGAGCTACACTCGGGAATACCGCCAGGGAGGTTAAGGTTAAGGCTGTAGGGCTCCGCAGGTCAGTTCTACCTCTCCCTGATCTAGAATGCTGGAGAATTTTCTAGAAGCTGTGGGCGAGATGAGGAGGGGCTGATCTGCATACTTAGGGGAATGACCAATCCCAGGCAAGAGGCTTGGCATGGTGGCTAGGTCAGAACGTAAATATGACAGAGCATGGTCAGCAAGGGAGTCAGGTGGAAGGTGGAGTGAGGAAGTGCTGCTGGTGTGGAACCTGGGAGGGGGCACCAGAGGAGGGGTAGGGGTCTGCCTACAGGGTGAAGCTGGACAGAAGAACCTCCACTATCCCACAGTGTACCAAAGAAAGATAGCCTGTCAGCAGGGGAGGAGCCAGCCCAGCTTAAGGCCTGAAAGCAGCTTCAACATTTAAAGCTAGAGGAACAGGACAGTGTGAGTACTTCTACACCCCCTGGGCCAATGAAGGGAGAGGGTGGTTAGGTGCAATACCCAAGTAGTTCTCCCTGGGACTACATTACTTGTTTGTCTCGAAATCCCTTGCCCTGGGATACTCTCAAGACAGCCAGGTGGATGAGAAGATTTTCATCTGGGGTCTGAGGAGGTTCATTTAAGGAGCAAGTGCTCCTTGCAAAGACTGTATGTGTCAGAAGGAAAGTGCCACTCCTGAAGGAATAAAGAGCCTAGGACCCATTTGTGCTGTTTGCTTGATTCTTGCCATTTTGCATAAGAAGATTGTCCTCCAAGTTGTTCAGTTCCATTGGGAATCCCATTTACCCCTAGGCCCCATCCAAGTTGTTAACCCCTAATAATACAACAAAAAACAAACTCATGGACTGTTTACTGACTTTGGATGAAAGCGTGGAAAATGCATGTTTCTTGTCTGTGCAGAGCTTAGGAGGACCCAAAAACTCAGCGGCCCTCAAGAGGGTAGTGCTACATATAAAAAAGCTTATAGATCCAAAAGATAAAACTGGAAGGAGAGGGCAGAATATTATAGGTTACCAAGATCTCAGTTCTCCCCTTTTTGCAACCAAATCTCTCTGTTCCCCTGTTCTTAACAATTATCCCTCTTTTAGGTCTGATCTATTTATCTACCATCTATCCCAACAAAAAACATTTTATTTTTGGACAGCATAGGGACGAGTTTGAATATCTGTTTTTCCTGCTCTGTAGGGGGGATTTACAGTACCTTCACTTCATGACAAAGTTTCTAAACCTTCAGGTCCCAACAAAATGGACAGAAAGTGAAATCCGCCCATCAGGAACAAAAACGTTAGTTTCTTTGGTCATGGGAGTGATTCTATCCTACGGGAAAGAGGCAAACGGACTACTCCTTAATGTATCCTCGCAAAAGCGCTAGTTGAGACATCCTCAAGCCCCTGAATCACCTTCAGTCTGCATCCATAGTCCATAGATCTATGCTTTCACCTTTAGCAGTTAAATTCCTTGTCTGGAATTGGGCTTTGTGTCAAAGCCTAGCCTGTAAATGATAATATTGTTTCACCTATTTTCAAGCATTTGTATATAGGAACAGCAGCAATGCTGCCCATGGAAGTCAGATAATTGTCTATTTTTCTTTTCAATAAATTATTAAATATTATTTCTATGAACATCACATTTTAAAGAATACATTAAAAAATACCAGCAAAAATATAGATTGTATTGCTGCTGTAATTAGTAATTTATATAAATATCAGTAAACTTAAAGAGCATGAAAACCATTGAAAGTATGTTATATCTGTCTAACATTTGTGTGCACCTGTGTAATGACTTTGGTGACTTGTACTTTACAGGGGCATTTTCCTTCACTCCTGGTGGCACAACCAAATGGCAGGGGAGTTAATGGAAGGTAAATACATGTGCTTGGGTGTGAAAAAAACATGGAATCACGTGTTTCTATAGCCAAAACTCTTTTTTTAAGCTTGGGATAGAGTTAGGCTTTTTGTTCCTTGTCCATGCCCCACTGGGGAGATTTTCCCTTACTACATGTCCATACAAGATTGAGTGAGGAGTGTATATTTGTTGAAGTAATGTGGGGTAAAACGTGCTCATAAAATGAAAGTAAAGATGTCAACTCATGGCACCAACAATATAATGGCCTTTCTTTGGGTATTTTGACACTTCTGTAAGGTCTATCCATATATGATGCTAGGGAAAAATGTGTATTCTGTATTTGTAATAGATGCCCCATTCAACTTGTGAGCTGCCTCCATTTCTTTATACTGGTCTCAGAATGAGAAATACCAGTGCATTGGCTAACAGCAAACAATAATACAGAATCAATTGCCAAACATCTGGGTATAAAGACATCATCCACTCGGTAGTATAGTTTGGTTGTGTGCTTCCCTAGGCAAGAGGGAAAAAAATCAAGTGAACCCCCCCCCCCCATCCTCTAACGTCTTCCTTCTGCACTAATCTCTGACAATAACCTGGGAATGAGAGTCTGAAACCAGTCAGTAGCCCGCAGACAGCACTGCTGTGCCTCACCTGCTCCCCATCCTCAGTCACTGGCTGCCACGTGTGTCACTTATGCGGGGGGGGGGCGGAGCCGACCCCCCCCCCCAGGCAACTGCCTTGTTTGCCTCAGAATAAATATGCCCCAGCATCCACTGCTATATCCATGGTTCTAGAGGACCCACTTCTGTCCATGATTCCCTTTCCTCCACAGTGCACATAAGAACATTGCCATGAATAGTTTATTATTTAACAGTGAGTCTCCCACCTACAGGTGTGTTATGTTCTGTGAAGTATTGCTGGGATGGTATTTGTTATCAATAAACAGGATATCACATGATGTTGGTTCATATAAAATCTTACCATTAGAGCTACTCCTTGGCCTTGGATGTTCACCCGAACCTTGGCTTTTTCTGAAGGGGAATGGGCTGTGGTAATGCAAACAATCTGTGTGCCATTAGCTGATTGAACAATGCACGGGGACTGAGCAATTGTGACAGTGATATGGGAGGCGTCATTTCTACAAAGGAAAGAAAAATGTTGATCACTAGACATTTTCATTTACTTTTTAGGGACAATTTTGAGGACTGTGAGGGAAAGTAACATATTATATCTATAACAAATGAACTGTTCATTCTTCCTTTTCCTAATAATGTTTATTTACCCTGCTTCCCTCCATTTCTATGTTTTTCCCTTTTGTGGTGTCCTGGGTTTCCTGTGGGTGATCTGTCAACCCCTGAGCTTCTGTTTAAACGAAAAATTAGCTGCTGGACTATTGTGAACCTGATCTTGACTATACTGTACATCATGTATTTTATACACAGGGTTTTTTATCTCAGAAAGCAGGTGCAGAAACTAAACCACGAACCTCCTACCCCCCCCCCCCCCAACACACACACACACACCCTCCAAACCGCATAAAATAGTGGGGGTGGTCAAATTTCACTAACAGTGAGAGGGTCCTATTGGGGCAGTAAATACCAAGAGTGCATTACGTACCAAGTGCAGTGTTTGGGGGGAGGGGGGTCACCTACAGAGTGCAGAGTTCAGGGGTGCGCTGCATACATAGTTCAGAGTTCAGGGGTGCACTGCATATAGAGTGCAGAGTTCAGAGGTGTGCTACATGCAGACTTCAGGGGTGCGCTACATACATATTGCAGAGTTCAGGGGTGCACTTTATACAGAGTGCAAAGTTCAGGGATGCGCTACACGCAGAATGCAGAGTCTTCTTTTTTTACTTGCTTACTTGTGCATGTGCACTGCATCCCCTGTTTGTGTCTGCACTGCATCCCTGGCACCTCCATCTCCCTTGTCCCCACTCTGCATTCAGTGGAAGCCACTCAGGGGATCAGATCAATGGGAGCTGTTGGGAAATAAGCTGTCACTTGTAAACACACAATCTGTCCTGAGGCAGTGGTGGTGGAACTGAGTTCAACCAAGGTCCGGTTGAAAAAAAGCCCTGTTTATCATAATGCCGGTCCACACTTTCTACATTGTAACTGGTTCAAAGATAATGATCCACACCATCATGCTCCCTGAGCCTTGTTGTTGATATGAGCACTGTGCAAGGTACATGTCAAACCGCTGGAAGATCCGAGTGCTACTCTCTGTGTAAGAGTAATGGTTCATCTCTCCAGCATGCTCATTGAACATGGCAGCTTCTTACAGTTTTAGGGCTCATGCACACGGCTGATTAGGGCCATAAACCACCTGGATCAGTGTTTATTGCTGCAGCAGGTATTTCCAATCAGCCGTGGACAAGAAGTCTGAACAAATCAAGGACAAGCTGACATTGTCAACTATTCACGTGTAATCACACATGAAGTGATTACCTGTGATTAATCGCTCCATGTGGCCTTAATTATGCTGGCCATACACTAGCCAAAAAATAGTTTAAACATGTTTTAGAAAAAAACAAACAATCGGACGCTCCATCATGTAATGATGGATTTTCAAACAATAAATCGTTCAATGGACATAAGTGAATCAGTTTTGTGAGAAACACATTAACCTTTCAAATTATCATGCTCTTTTTGTGTGTCGCCTGAGTAACATCTTTAAGCAGAGCAGATTTCATCAGTGTTAGATTAGAGAGGAGAGATTGAGCTTGCAAAGTGTGGCATACTTGAAGATACTGGTAAAATTGTTTGTGAACAAGCGCAAATTCAGTTTGCAGTTGTGCAAAGTACTTTAGTGTTCCCCCAGAATACAGCTGAGCCAAAAATGTCAAGCCTTTTTCCCTCCAATCTTGGAATCTCTCTAGTCTTGTCACAGTTCGCCACAGTCTCTTTAGGAGATCCGCGGTGGGGGCTTGAGGAGGAAGGCTGGTAGAGCCATTTCTAGGTGGGAGAGAGCAAAGAGAGTAAGATATGAAAGGGGGATTAGGCTCATGATAGGATCCCCAGTATCCAGTAAGTCCCACCCTACTAGGTGTTTAAGTTGAGCCGCCAGGAAATACATTCTGGGGTCAGGAACCTCTAAGCCCCAAGAATCCTTGCTGTACTGTAAAGTGGATAGCCTAATTCTAACCATCTGTTTTTTCCAGATGAGGGTTCTGAACTGAGTTTCTATGTGGTAAAACCATTTCTTAGGAATCCATATGGGAGAGTTGTGGAATATGTAGAGCTCCTCTGGTGACCCCATTCTAAAATGTGAAAAACTATTCTTATAGGTTTATATAACACAGCAACATCCACACATGCAGGACACCCAACATTAGAGGTGATTTATTCTTCCAAGGCAAATACACTTTTTCACGCTGGTACTGACTAGTATTTTAATGTTTCTCTACTCCCTCACTGAGCAAATGTGACCCCAGCATTGATGGAAAGGGGCAGGGGAGGGTCAACTAGGATTCTATGCAAGCAGCTGACATCCTCCTTATCAACTGATGATGTAATTGGTTGTCAGGACGCTGGCGGCTATAAGGTCGTAACGGTGTGCAATGAAAACCTGTGGCCTTGCGTAGCTAAAAGGCAAGCTTGTTCCACCAGCTGGCTTGTATACAAGTTTGGGGCATTTTTTAGACATTTTGCCAAGGCACCCCTGAAGAAACCTCAAGGCACCTCAGGGTGCCTGGGCACTCTGGTTGAGCAAGGATGCATTAGTACATCAATATAATGCATTCTTTAGCTTCTTGCCAGAAAGATCTACTGCAGCTCATGGTCTGATGAACAGAGCCATGGCCGTGTGCACCTACACAAATGTTACAGCACGTGTGTCCGCTCCTGTGCCTTATGACCAGACCTGCATTCCAATGTCCTGTGTTTGAGGTAGCTTGGCTCCTGACTCTGCTGTATCCAGATCTCCTGTTGAGGACCTTATCTTGGTTCCTGGTTTCAATCTCAGCATGCTGTTTTGTAACTGCTTCTGCTTTTCTGATATGAACCCCTGACTTGGCTCCTGACCCACCCTGCTCCTGCCATCTGATTTGCTACTCAGTTGTTGCTAGCCCTGGCTCGTCTAGAATACAGCTTAGGATTGCCACCTCTCTCTTTAAAACTGAACACATTATTTACACAGGTTCTGAGGCTAATTTAATGCAGATAGGGCACCAAGTGAGTTTAATTACCGTACCATCTTAATCAGCCACAGAACCTGTGTAATTAATATGTGTTTGGTTTTAAAGGGATGAGGTGGCAACCCTACTACAGCTTTGCTTCCTGCTGCACCTGTGTGCCAGCACTCTGCACATGTTCCAGTCTGAGCATCCACAGCATTAAAACAGTCTACCAAACTGTCATCAGACCACCCATTGTGTTAGGACTGAACGCAGGAACCGTGCCACTCCTTGTCTACTACACTCTGTCACCAACTCCAGGGGGTATTTTACTAGGAGTATAAGGAAAGCCCTAACATCAGCTTGGCCAGACACGGCTTAGGTCAACTTATAATTTTTGACTTGTTAATTAGTAGAAAACTGGCAGTAGCAAAAATCAGCTTACAGTAATGGCCAATAGAAAAGTATTACGAGTATAATTAATACCCAAACAGAGATCCAGTGATAGTGAGCCTGGTTCCCCCAGCGGTTCCTCCTCTCTTGGGGGTGACATCATATATGAGAGGGGTTAGTGCAGTAGAGTAGGTAAAGGAGTTGTTGATCCAGACAATACTGTTTGGGTTAATGACACCAACATTACATATTTGAGAAGCTGCGTTTGTATCTGTAAAAAAGACAAAGAACAAGCTTGTTTTTATTTATTACAGGTACTTATATAGCGCTGTCAATTTATGGAGTGCTTTACATATATATAAAATATATATATATATATATATACATATATATATATACTGTACATTCACATCAGTCCCTAACCCTCAAGGAGTGTACAATCTAAGGTCCCTAAAACACATTCATAAATACACATACTAGGGCTAATTTAGCCGGGAGCCAATTATCCTACAAGCATGTCTTTGGAGTGTGAGAGGAAACCGGAGTACCCGGAGGAAACCCATGCAGGCACAGAGAGCACACAAACTCCAGGCAGGTAGTACCATGGTTGGTATTTGAACCAAGGAACCTAGTACTGCCAGATGGAAGTGCTAACCATTCAGCCAGCTTGCTGCCCATTTTTACCACTTACGTGTCTATTATCAGTGTACATATAACATAGCCTTTATTGTATGTAGCATTAATAACTTTTTGATAGGATATGGAAGATAATTAAACCTGTAATAAGGAAGCTTTCATTCTGATCTCTACTCCTGTAAATGCCAGTTGACTGGTTATCTTGTTGTTCCAATGTTTTCTGAGTCACTGACCTGGAACAACTATTCAGATCTGGAGTTTTGACTTTCTAATTTGCATGCTTGTTTCAGTCCAGTAACTCAGAGGGTACTGAAGCCAGAAGAAGATCAGCAATGGTGCCCCTCTATTTCTTTTAAAGGATATATTAATCAAAGAATAAAAATATATATTGCTGCTTACTAGTCCTTAGAAATGGTGTCTGCATTAGTTTTCTTATTTCAGGGCCACCCCCCTTTATTTTTACCTGGTAATCCTATCAGCGTACACTTCCTGTTGGGATGTGACCATGCTTACTCACTGCACTCTATCTATGGAGGAGGAGCATTGTCACCCTAGAACAGAAAATATGTTAGAACTACAGTGTACTTCTCCCATTACATAGGGCAGGGGTTCTGTAGTCCATAGAAATATCTGAGAACTGAGTGCAGAAGAGGCAGAGAGCGCAGGAAGTAATCAAGTCACAAAAGTTCTGGCAGGATCAATAGGTATTTTTGTGCTTATCAAATATAACAAAAATACGAGCTCCTATTATAACTTTACATATTATTTAAATGTATGAGGTGTCTATCTTAAAAAGCTGATTCATTTCGAGGGGAGATCCTCTCTTCCTTAGAGCCAATCTTGGATGTTGCAAAGAAAGTCCTTATATAACTAATGGGTCAAATCCCATGATGCTACAAAGACTCCTCCTATTGGTGGGTTGGTGTGATGAAGTGGTGATTTGACCCATTTGTTATATAAGTACTTTCCTTGCAACATCCAAGATTGGCTCTGAAGAAGAGGGACCCCCCCCCCTCGCGTCAGCGCTTGGGATGGTCCTACTGTGATTGGGACATGCCTAGGTGACCAGGTTGCTTTGAGTGCATTGTGGAGTCTGATATGCCTTCATTTATAAGTTGTTTGTGAGTATATATATTTTATTTAAACAATAAGCTGTCAAAGGTAATGTGCAAGGCTGGTGCGCTCTCTGTTCCTTGTCTTCTAGTATTTCTCTTGGGTTTCCCCAACCCTTACAGGGCAGCAAGGCCTGTGCCAGCCTCAGCACAGTCAAGAACCTGAGATCCTTCACTTGATAGTTCACCGCTCTTGAGCGCAGGAGATTTTTCTTCTACTCTTTACACATAAGTACGCCTGCGAGAATGAGCCCTTATTCTTGAAATGCAATGGCTTCTTTGTATACAATTGCAAATAAATACATCTATGCTGAATGTTTGACTCTTCACATCTTATTTGGAATTCTTCACCTTTTTAAAACATGCTGACCATTATCAGTATATTGTAGAAATAAGCATTATTCTACAAATTATTTCCAAACTTGAAATAGCTTCCTGCCTTTTATCTTTTGAGATATGAGAAATATTGAGAAAATGTAGTGCAAAAAACAAATATGATCATAACCATTTTATGAAGTATAGTACATTATCTAAAAGACTGAATAACATGGTAGACTTTCTAATATACTCTGCTGATCTTTTCAGTGAAGTTGTAGGTGTGATGTGTTCAGATGGTTGATTTGTTGTGTAGTTCAGTCACTTACTATTATTCAAAGGCAATTCACAGAGAAGGATGCTTGCATTAGATCTCACTTGGTCTATATTGCACTCAGAGTTGCAAACCAACACCTTGGATACAGTTTCATCAAACCCAGAGCCAGCAATAGTGAGCATCAATCCACCACCAAAGCTTCCTATACAGCATAAAGAAAGAAATAATTGACTACATAGTAATTTCATAATAAATATACATTTCATAACTATTCAATACCATGTTGTGTCACCTAGGACTTTTTGCTTGATAAATAAGCTTTGCGAGTCACTACCCATAATGTTTGTAACCTGTTTGTAATGTCAGTTTCTATTTGCTGCCTTTCGCAGGGAAAATGTGACATTCTCTAACAGTTCATTCTATAAGAAATAAGCCATAAGAACATTTAACAAAAAGAGTTAAATAACAGTAGGCCAACTGAGAAATAGCCTAACACTATGGGTAAAAACAATGAACTATAAGGGAAAGAAGTACAATGGAGACCGCTACACTGTGTTCAATGTATATGGAGATTCCTGTGCGAATGTCTGAACTTATGAATGTTCAGTCAGGCGAACCTCCATATACAGTGGGAAATTAAACATTTAGCAGCAGTACTACTACTGCTGCTAATTGCACTCCTGATTGTTAGGAAGCTGGCACCCGCATTCAAACAACCAGTGACTCACCACCCTTCCAGGACACTCCTGGCTGACAGGTAAAAATGTAATGTAAATATAATGCAAAGTAAAAAAGGCATCATGTCTCCCCCAGAATGTATTTCAGGTCTTTCACATCTGGTATGGACTTTAAGGGGAATGCCACAAAAAAAATGTCATGGGGTACCCCCCCAAATCACTACCAGACCCTTATCTGAGCATGCAGTGTAATGACAAGGAAAGGGGGGGGGCAAGCATGCGTCCCATACCAGGCAACATGAAACCCGTGTTGAGGAGGACAAGGACCTCTTCTCTACAATCCTGGCCCATGGTTGGGGGGGGGTCTATGAAAGGGGGGCTAATAGGAATCTGGAAGCCTCCTTTAACAATAAGAACACCCCCAGATACCAGTTCTCCCTGTGTGGATGAGAAAGGGGTACCTAATACCCCTACTCATTCACAAAAAAGGGAAAAGGAAATGAAAGCACCATACACAGCTTTTGACAAGGCCTTTAATTAAAAAAAAGACCCACAATAAAAATCCACAGTCAATCATGCAGTCAAATGATTCAGATCCTCTTTTATCACAATAAACAATGCTCGCTGTCACCTCTGATCTCATCATTTCACTCCCAACGAATCTCCCACTCCCTGATGCTGCAATATAACCAAAAGGGTGGGGTCTCCTGGGTGAGACATGAACATATTTGGTCAGTGACATCATGGGGATCCCCAGATTTTAGGATTGGTAGGAGAATCATCAACACTCTTTGATATGCTGAGTGAAAAGATGGCTAAGACAGCTAAAAAAACTAAAATTAAGACAAGAAAGTCAGCTAACTTTAGAGATGATAAGGACGTAGATGTAGTAAACAGCTTCTGCATCTTTGGATCACAGCTGCCCCCCCCTCCCTCAGCCCCTTGCTCTGTCCCTGCTCTCTCTGCTGTCTCTCATTCGTGCCCCTTCCCCCTTCTGCTGAGATGAAAGGCATTCCTAAGGCAAGCTAGAGCCAAGCTACCACCGGGGGGCCCCCCGGTTGCCTAGGTGACTAGGGGTGTCCCACCAGTTTTTTGACCTGCCTTTGAGAAGAGGGGAGAGAAGAGCAGCATGGTTGCAGGTGGGCACACTGCTGGATCGAGATCAGGTTCAGGTAAGTATTTTAGGGGGTGTTGGGGGGAACTGACATGGAAAATGTTTCTACCTTCATGAACAGAGTGCATATAAAACCTTTTATCTTTAAAACCACTTTAAGAATATTGGATAGAGCAAGGAAAACAAATGGATTCTTCAACAAATCAGGCCAAACCTTTCACTAGAAGCCCAGATGACTAGGCTGAAGCTCTCTGGACATAATATTAAAAGAGCCAACTGCCTGTAAAAGACAATTGTTCTTGAAAAAATTGAAGAGGAAAAAAAGGAGAGGACAACCAACAATAAGATGGATGAATGGATACAGTCACAGAAACCATCAATATGCTATGATTTGAGACTGAAGGCTCAAATCATTCTGAAGAATCACAATCCATGTGGTCTCCAGTAGCTGATATTTACTTTTTGACAGAATAAAAATAACCTGACCTCAATAACTCCAGCCCTAGGACTTTCTAAAGCCAGCCATGCATGGATTGAAATTTGACCTTTTTGCAGGGTTCTGCAAATTTCAATCCATGTATGGACAGGCTGATTGTACACAAGTTGATCAATTGACTTGTGTATGGCCAGACTTATTCTTCAGCATTCTACTACTCATGGCACTCACCTTGGTTTGGAGAGATGCTAGTCATACTCAGTTCATATGTAAATTCTGCGCTGGATCTTGCAAAGCCTTTCTTATTCTGTAGCAATATTGGGAATGTTCCTCCCCAGTGGTCTGTCACTGTGCAGTTCAGTAAAGTATCTGATATGAAGTTGATGATACATGTGGCATTTCCAATAGTCACTGTAACATTTGTGGTATCAGAGCCAAATTGTGTGCCAAAAACAGAGATGGTGGTTCCTGATGGCCCTGTTAGTAAAAAGACATAGAAAGAGCTTTAGATATTTGCATAGGTCACACATCAAATATACATTTACAACAGATAATGTATCAGAGCCAGTGGCTTCCCTGTTTGGAAATTTTGTTGTATGTTTTTATTCATTGACAGTAAAGTCTTCTTCTTCTTATTATTATTAATTGGTACATTAAATTTCAACTTGTATAGCTTAATTCCAGGCAGAAATAAAAATACACCAGCTAATGCATTTGTATTAAAATAAATCACTGAATGTATTTTTGAATGTATCTTTCCCATTAAAGTGTTACTAAACCCAGGACCCTGCATTCACGATATCCGGTCTCCCACAGTACACAGAACATGTAAATGCAATTATTTTAGTAAATATAAATTGCTAAATACCTTTTTTCTTCAGTAGTTAGAGCAGTCTTGTGACTTCTACCAGTGTCCAGCGGAGCACTAGTTAAAGCTTGTAGGAGGAGTTTACATTCTCCCCTGAGTGTCCTATGAGGCTGCATAACCCCTGCCCTCTGTCTGGATAGTGTTAATTGGCCCTGTGCTCTCCCAAGAAAAAATAAACTCTCTAGCAATACACACCAAACGAAGCATTTGCAGCTTGCCCCAAGGCTCTTTTCAGATGGAGTTTGGGGACAGTAAAAGAAGGGGAGGATCAGAGAAGACAGGATCAAACATCCTCCTTTTTAAACAGTGTGGAGGAGTAACCCCTTAAGTTCCACAGTGAGTATAACAAGCATGCTTTACTGCATATACAGACTGTTTTTATTGTTGTGGGTTTAGTAACACTTTAAGGGCAGGACAACAGGAACTCTCTAATATAACCCTCCTCAGCAACGTCCTTCTCAGCGTATCTATGTACCTTTCTTTTGCTTCTTCACCAATTTGTTCAGCATTGAGAGCAGAAGTAAGGTATGAGGGAGCATATTTCTCACTCCATGTGTTAGCACTGGGTTAATCAATGCTGCCACATGGTCCATTCTTAGTCCTATGTACTGTAAGTTATTATGCAAGCAGTGACCCACCACCTACACACTGTTTTAGATTGCTCCTGTTGGCTGAATGCAGTGGTGAGAGAGTAAAAGCTACGTGCTTCTTATTTTTTTAAATATAAAAATGTGTCTAAAGCTACCCATACACACTTCTATCTTGTACAATCTTTTAGTCCTACCAACAACTGTGTTTGAGCTTGCCTTCTTGTATACAAATGCAATGAATTATTGTTGAAATACCCTCACAATACAAAGTCTTGGTAAATCAAAAGGAGATCATACAATCAAATTATAAAAAGTATGGTCATATTAATTCTTTTTAAAATTATCAGAAAATTTTTATTCCTGTTCAAACACTTCTAACATATACATAACCCTGCAAACAAAAGACCAAGGTTGGCAACCTGGCTTTTCTCGTTTGTAGTTAAGAGCTTCAGCCTTGTCACATCACTCCCCCAGCTTGTGGCTGGACACTGAAGGAGCAGCAGGAGTACAGTGGTGAGTCATCCTTCTGCTCACTTACTGCAGTCAGGATGTTCCGTTCTAGCTCATATGAACAACAACATAATTTATTGTCTGCTTCTTCCCCAATATGCATGTACAGGGATTGCAAGCGGCTGAAACCAAGTCAGATTTAAGTATCTCTATTAGTTACAGTTACAAATGTAATTATATTTTTGAATGAACACATAAATGCACTGATTGATGTTTTTTATATTTTCTTTATGCGCTACGTTTAAAATATTATACCTGTGCTGGGAGAAATTGACGTAACTGTAGGGGTATCCGCCTCTGAGTAGGAATAGCTGAGTGATGGATAGGATGCGGATGGTATGTAAATGTTTACTGTGGCATTCTTGGCAGTGGAGCTTGCAGGAGTGACACATTGGATACTGCCAGGGGTTACTGTCAGAATAAAGCATGAGGCACCACCAACTTGTACTGTAGTATTCATTGGAGGGAATCCATTACCTTCTATCTGCAAAACTGTCCCACCTAAAATACTTCCAGATGGCGTCAAGAGTACAGCTGTAGCAGGACTATTTATGGTCAAGGAGCCCTGAGCCAAACCTTTACTCAAGATGATAACTTTAACCGCATAGTTACCAGCAGGAATTGGATCTACACTGCATATAATTTCCGTGTCATTGACAGCTAGCACACTGGCTGCCAAACTATCTCCAATATAAACTGCTATGTCATTAATGTCTGCTCCAAATCCACTGCCATACATGTTCAACACGGTCGAAGTGTTTCCTACCACATTTGGGGAAATGCTTGATGCGATCACTGTGATTGGGCTGGTATAGTTGAAGTAGCAGCTTCCCTTGCACATTGCTGTAAATCCATTGACTGTCACCTGGACATTAACAATGTGCGCATAACTGGCTTGTGTGTCACAAATAATGGCTGTGTAATTCATTGAGACGATGCTGTAGCCTAAACCTGTTATGGTGGTGGCGGTGTTGTTTGAAAAGCCAGACCCAACTATGGTTATTCTTGTCATTCCGGAGACAAAGCCATTGTTTGGTATGATGGAATCAATGTGAGGCAGCAAGGCAAATCTCCTGTCCATCTCTTGGTTTATAGCATTGATAGCGTTCCCATAGTTGTTCACTCTTAAAGATACAAGTTCCGCTATTCCAATATTCATGGAGTCCTGAGGATCTATCTTGCAGGTTATTGAAGTTTCATTACCGGACAGAACTGTGCACGGGTACTTTCCAACTGAAACCTAAAAAAATAGATGTCAGTATATTTTTTATTATTAGGTTTGCAGTAAAGATGATATTCCCACTAAAAATTCCTTAAGAATTTGACCAATTCACTTCTTCTGTTTTTCTATTCTATTACTAATAGTGTTTCTAATACCTTCAGCAGAATTACTACATGAAAAACAACAGGTCCTAAAAGTTCACCTACTGTTCTGGGACTATCCCATGATACAGTGCTATCTGGCTTGGATAATATAATAAAAAATGGGACACTCAAGGTATTGATGTATAGACCATGCAGCATATTATGCCTAAAGTGCACCTTTGGCTCATTATTGACTGGCATTAAGAGCAATGGAATGTTTTAATTTCAGTGAAAATTTGGGAAATTTCAGCCACTTTGGCAAAATTAAGGGTTTTTGTTGTTTTTTTAAGGGTGCAGTGGGTTTTAAATGGCTCTTGATGGTTAAGGAAGCTCCTCTTAAATACCCCGGATTTTGTTAATGCTGCAAAAAAACGACCCTCATTAGGGTTATTATTCTATTTTTTTTTGCACAGAAAGAAAAAAGTTAAATAAATAGTAAGAAAGAAAAGAAAAGAAAAAAGAATAATTTTTTTAAAGCAAATATCACATAAGCTGGTCAATGAGCCTTTTTCCCTTTCTATAAAATTTTTTCTAAACCACCCTGCTCATCCCGATTATTGACCGAAAGTTGCAAATCTACAGCATTGTTCTGTTAAATTACTAACATAGACACTATGTTTTGCAAAGTATCACCCAACATGGGAATTAAATCATTATACTATTCTCGTAAAAAGGCAATTTCACCCAAAACCAAAAAAAGAATGATGTAGTAGATTTTGCAGGCACTGCTTTCTTACAATTCTTGGTGATTCCACTAATAAGATCTTCGCACTTGAGTTCCTCTGTTCTCCCTCTTGCTACATACACTCATTTCTCCTGCTGCAGGAGATGTTACCTCAGTCCCTGATAATGGCTTTAACAGAAGTGGGACCTGAAGAACCAGATCTGAGAGATATATAAAAAGCTGGTAAGAGATTGAGCGCCAAAATCTACCCAGAGCTGAATATTAGGTGGACTGACCCTTTAGAATCTAAAAGACCACAGCAATGTTTGCATATACTAAGACTTTTTATCTATCTATCTATCTATCTATCTATCTATCTATCTATCTATCTATCATATTCTAGCTATCCACTCTGTCTGTCTATCTACTGCTGTATCTATTTGTCTCTCCTGGTCACATCCAAATAGTCACCTTGTTGGCACATGTGATGCTGCTGAAGCCAGAACCCAGTATGGTTATGGGGTCATGAATTGTTCCCGAGGTTGGTGTAATGCTGGTAATTGAAGGTGAGTAACAGTTGGAGTACCCAAACCAGATGGAATAGTTACTTAATGTACCATCAACTAGCTGTGGACAACTAGGATCTGGAGTGGCACAGTTAGCAGCTGGTGAAGGTGAAAGGGAAACTAGAGAAAAACAGAAATATAAATTGAACAAAGAACAATGCACACAATCCTGATAATATGCTGTACATATACTCTTTCTTTTAAACATTTGTATCTTTTAAATAAATAGATTTAATCTGAATGTCTGCTTATACTGTTTTTCTACTGTCTCAGTTCAAAAAGCTTCAAACAAGGACAATAATTGAGTCTCATGTAATGTGTACAATAAAGGAAAAAATAGAGTGATCAACAGAGCAGAAGGATTCCTAATTGTAGTAGAGCAGAGGTCCATGCCTCTTCCCACAGGTCCTTAGATATGGCAGGAAATAAATATGTAGATGGAGATCTTATCTTTAGCCACCTCTCGTTGAAATATGGTATTGCAAGAAGAGCTTATAAGAAGTGGAATGAAAAAATGGATTGGCATTATCAGAACCCACAGCAAAGCCAGTGTTTGCTATGTTCAGGAGTTCCTTGAGAAATTACAGTTTTCTTCACCTGCAAACACAATTTGCAGTTCCAAGGATCACTTATCAGTACACTTAGAGGTTGTAGACTGCACACCTGGTTCTAAATAGGAAGCTTGCACCATCACTTCCCTTGTGTGACATCACTGCCCTATTAACTACTATACGTTTTTATTATAGTACTTAATAAAGATGTAAACTAATTCCTTATTGGTCACTGATGTCACAGGGGGCAAAGAATGTCTCCCTATACTCTCCAGTGGCCCTGAAAGTGTTAATGCCATTAGATCCTCCTAGGTAAATTAAGGTCATCCAGGTTGAAGGGTGTCTGTGTTCCTTTTGGAGCATGGCATTCCAAATGGAAAGGCCCATTGCCATAGCCACAGCCACTTTGTTCTATGGTAAGAGGCTCTTTAGGTCAATTTATACCAATTCACTATAGCACTCATCTCTAGTGGTGTGAGTACAACAGTGCAAGGCAAATATTAATTTGGTTACCAAAATTACTTACCTGGTACATAATTAGCCTCAAATCCTCCAACTGTCACCTGTAATGCACTGATGATTTCTTCAAGCGGAGAGACATAGACCACCCCCTGCATGTATAATGTCTGTCCATCATTGACGTAACCACTGCTGAAGTAATAGGTTCCTGCAGATGTGAACTCGTAGGAAAAGACACCTGAGACAAGAAAACACTGTTAAACCATCTCCATACAAACTAAATGAATTTTCACATATGCAATTCCCACTAGGACAGAATTTAAATGCTAGGTATATTTTAAATGATTTGTATAAGCATGTCTCAAATTTATTCCTACACATTCCCTTTCCCCCTCTATAACATGTCCCAGCATTCATTTTTTTTTACTTTTTTCCAGCAAGAAACAGATTTTTATTACACCTGTGCAGGGGCGGACTGAACATTTGGAAACTCGGGCACTGCCTGAAGGCCCGGGGTCAGTAGGGTACCCCATGAGATGCCCCTGGCACTTTTTTCATTCCTTTTTTGAGTTTGGGCAAGGACACAGGGGCCCCATGATCCCCTATTGCCCGGGGGCCCCATGAGTTGTCAGTCCAGACCTACACCTGTGACATCATTACTAGCTTGTAAAAATGTGTTCTAGGCCAGTTTTTTATGTAGGCATGCCCCACTCCCCTACCCCAGAACTACACCTCCAAAGAGCCCTTTTCCTACATAAAATATCTGAAATAGAAGGTTTAATTACTTTCCTAGTCAGCTCATATTCACTAAAATGTATGCAAAAACTAAGGTATAAGGCACACTTCTTGATGAAATCCAGAATCTGCATAGATTCAGTCAAAAAGACAACTGGTAGTTTGTTACAATAATGAATGAACTTCATACAAACCTGATGGCGCTCGAGGTCCACTGTTGAAGGCATGGCCATCATAGGTAAGGTTGCTAGGACCTGACACTGAAAATACTCTATATCCAATACCCATTATTAAGGGCTGAGAGTTCCATATCCAGACTACAGTGTCACCTACAGATATATCCAGCCTTGATGGAGACCAAGCATAGCCAGCACCATATTCTGAAATAACATTTTTCATGTTACTAGATTCAAATGTTTCACAACAAAGGTGTGCAAGAATATAATACACAGTAACTATTTACCTGCAATCAGCCATTCTCCCCAGGACAGATTAGTGGCCACTACATCCAAATTTATCCAAGTGGCAACAGTGTACTTTTTTGTATTAATTTTTCACTTACTGTGGGAAATACATCTGACATTCCAGAAAATGTGTAAGATGCTAAATATTTCTTGGCCATCTTAGCTTTTCATAGCGAAGATCCGAAAAACAGACCACTGGACAGGAAAGATTTAACTCTTTTCTTTACAGGGAGCTCTTTTTTAAGATGACTGAAAAAATCTTCAGCATTTGTCACACTTCTGGGAATGTGAGATGCCTGCACCCCTGCAGAATGCTATGGCTCCAACACAAGGGCATAAGGAATGAACCATAGCATGCAGCAGGCGATTAAAGATATGAAACTCTTAGAAGTGTGTTGAATGTTGAAGACTTTTGAGCCAGGTAAGTTCTTGAAGATTGCAAAGATCTATGGCACAGGCAGCAGGACAGGTAAATGTTAAATAATTTCTTCACAGAGAGCTGTTTTGTTACATTTTCTACTGTAGTGATAGAGTCACTTGCCTATGGGTTTCCCATTTCTCCAAGTCACATTTTGGCGACATTGTATGGCCACTCTCTCCTACCTTAATATGTCAGACCAATCAGTGACAGCATTGGACACAGACATAGCACAATGATCTTAATGCAGGGTAGGCTAAGTTGCTAATACAACCAAGTGGCTATACACTCACTGGCAAATCTATTAGGTATACCTGTTCAATTGCTTAGTAATACAAATTTACAATCAGCCAATCACATGGCAGCAACTCAGTGCATTTAGGTATCTAGACGTGGTAAAGATGACTTGCTGAAATTCAAACCAACCATCAGAATGGGGACTAAATGATATTTAAGTGACTTTAAACATGGCATGGTTGTTGGTGCCAGACAGGCTGGTCTGAGTCTTTCAAAAACTGCTAATCTACCACCTCTAGGGTTTCCAGAGAATGGCCTGAAAAAGAGAAAATATCCAGTGAGTGGCAGTTGTGTGGACCAAACAAATGCCTTGTTGATGTCAGAGGTCAGAGAATTGGGCTAAACACCCAGTGTGCATGGGCAAACTGGTTCCAAATGATAGAAAGGCAATAGTAACTCATGTCAAAATTATTTCACACAGTGCGGCTTTTCACTCCTCTTATCCACTATTGCATGAAAATATACACATACAGAAAAAACAATTGATCAAAAATTAAATTATAAATTATAAGCGGTAATGTCCACTTTCAGTCTTCTATTTACACTGCATAGTGCAGGAGTACTGTAGGAAAAGCATGCAGTCCAAAAAAAAGAATCATGTCCATCTATGTGGGAATATAACTTTGAGCCTGTATGAGGCACACAAGTGCTATATGACCTTACTTAACAGTTTGGTCATTTTTTCCAGGTGAGAGCAAATCTGGTGGAGGGCACTGGTTTTCTTGCACAAAGAACATTGAAACTGGACATTATCATTTATAATTTATCTTAATTTTTGATTAATTGTTTTTTCTGTATGTGTATATTTTCATGCAAGAGTGGATAGGAATAGTGAAGCGCAGCACTGTGTGAAATAATTGTGGTCACACAACATACTGGATATGGGAGTGTGATTAGTGGGGGCGATTCACTGAGATTTTGTTTTTTTATTTTAATTTATCACATAGCAGCCTCACAAGGTTTTGGTATTCATATTAGTAACTCATGTCAATATGGACCAAAATCTCCGAGGAACGTTTCCAACACCTTGTTGAATTTATGCCACGAAGAAATAAGGCAGTTCTGAAGGCAAACAGGGGTCCAACCTGGTACTAGCAAGGTGTACCTAATAAAGTGGTTGGTGAGTGTATAGTTCTTTCTTCTTGAAATGGAATGAGTGCAGGACAGCTTAGTGGAACCACCAGTCTCTTTGCAGCTGATTTGGCATGAAAGAATATTCTCTGCAGACCGCTGATTATGCACTGTATACAAGGGGTATCTTTCCATATTAAACAGTTATCACACTGCCACATTTAAAATTTTAATTTTCATCATAACAATCACTAACATGATTGTATCTAACAAAGATAAAGCCTGCCCAAAGAGAACCATCTGTGCCAGAAGCAGTGTGATTCCTAAATATTTGTCAAGGTAGAGGAGTCATCAAACTTTGTTGAGAAAGAAAAAAAATGCATATACATAAAATTAAGTTAATGTAATAGTTTTTTTAAACTATTGCAGGAAAGAATAACTCGATTACAGGTGAGATCATGCAGTGTAAACAAGTACCTTTTTTTATGTATGTCTCATATTTAAGAAGAGAACTCTACTTCACTTACGTGCATTGCTTCCTTCATTGGTGACAGTGAAGACTTTCCCAGGTCTCTGAATCACACAGGTCAACTCAGTGGGTGAACTAACAGAGACATTGCATGGGAGGGAGCCTGAGTGTGAGAAATAATATGAAAAGAAATTACAAACATAAAAAATAAAAACTTCTCAAAAAGCTTACTTCCAGGTTTCAAATTTTGAACAACTAATAATAGTTTCCATAAAAAAAAGTCAACTTACTACTTACAGTATATATAAATGTAACGTGTACTTTAACCTCCCTAGCGGTCTGATTATGTCCATATTTCTGTGCTCAAAGCGGTACATTTTTTTGCATGTAAATGTTTTTTTTTTTTAATTGAAGGCCTGTAATTTTTAGGAATAACTCACTGAAATCTGTCCGAACAAGAGTCTAGTAAACATCCCGGGTAGGATAAAACTTGAAACACAAAATCATAAATTATAATTTAATAAATAATCATAAAAAATATTAATATAATAATACATTTAATTCAATAATGTAATCAAACCAAAAACACTGAAATTTGAAATATAGCGCCAAGTTCGCACATCGCTGAGCAAAGTTGCAAAATCGTTTTCAGTGTCTGATGACGAACTTCCCAACGAATCATTATTACTCAACTCTGCAAGTGGTTCTGATTTACTATCGCTGTTCTCTAGCTGGTCTAAAACCGCTTTTGACCTAAAGGGACGCTTTTTGGACACCATGGATGTTTCTCAGTTTCCAGGCAGAAAGAACAGTAAAAATGCAGGCATGGCACAGGACAAAGCACTCGGGACAAAATGTATGTGAAATGGTTTGATACAGTAATGTTATACTATGTGATTTTAGTAAATGTCACTTTTTGTCATTTTCAAATTTCCCGCCGTTCTGTCCCCATACGTCCCGGCGCTCGCAGGGGACGGAACCCAGATGACAGATGCCGGCATCCGCCGGAGGACATTGCCGGGGACACTGCAGGAGGGACATCGCGGGAGTGCAGGACAAGGTAAGTGATCGAGGGATCCTGGAGCAGCGCCACATGGTAAGCCCGAGTGTAGCTCAGGGTTACCGCTTGTGGTACTGAAACTTTACCCCGAACTACACTCGGGAATACCGCCAGGCAGGTTAAAGTATAACTAAAGGCAAACCTTTTTTTTTTTAGTTTTGGATAAAGTGGATAGGGATTAGAACCCCTGTCAGTTTTTATTGCTGTCTGTGCACCCGTTGAGGAGATTCAGCCTCTCTATAAGTCCAGTTTACCAATATTATTGAAAGTAATGAAAATCCCACATTTCGAGTTGTCAACAGAAAATTAATAGGGGATAAATCTTCCAATGGGGGCACTAGTTCTGGCTACCTGGGAAGGGATTCCCTTAATTTGCAGGGATTTCCTTTCACTTCGTGCTTGGCTATGGGACAGGAAGTGAAGGGAAATCTTCAAATATAGGACACAGATGGCAAAAAAAAAAATCTGACAGGGGTTATAACCTTCCCTTTCTCTATCCAAAACTAAAAAATGTTTTGCCTATACTTTAATAGAATACATTACTTTGGCCATTCAGGGAAAAGAAACAGGTTCTCTTGACAGACTGATACACCCACTGAGTCCAATCAAGTTTCTTACTTTAACTGAAGTCTTGTGAAGAGGGAGTGTTTCCTGACTCCTGAAACGCATGTGGTATTAAATCATTTTAGATAATGTATTATTTTGTCAGGTGCTCATTCTATTTATGTTTTTTTCTAGTAACTCACTAGGTTCCCACTAGAGGATAGCTCGATTTTTTTTGTGAGCAGCCTAACTTGAGTCAGTGAGCTCTCTGATTGTTTTTTTTCTTCTCACCACCTTATATGAACTAAGAATGAAGTCCAAATGCCTCTTGGATGCTTTTTCAGTGTCAGAGCTCTCACTCTGTTGGTGCCCTTAGAAATATCATGTGCTTCTGGGTGTGAAGGACCTTTTCTGAGAATCTCCCCAAGATGCAGCGACTTAATGTGAGCAGCCAATCATTAGGCCAGAACATTATGGCATATGGAGTGGGAGGGCATTGTGGTAAAGGTATCAGTGGGTGGGTGTCCTGTCAAGAGAACCTGTAAATTTTTCATGAGTGGACAAAGTGACAAATTCTCTTACATTTTACAAAAATTGACAATTCAACAACAATTTCAACATCATACTGCCCCAAATTACATCACTGACCTAATATCCAAGTACCACCCAACACGCACACTCCGCTCCTCTCAAGACCTCCTTCTCTCTAGTTCCCTGGTCTCCTCCTCTCATGCCCGCCTCCAGGATTTCTCCAGGGCATCACCCATCCTCTGGAACTCCCTACCCCAATCCATCAGACTATCACCTACTCTCCTCTCATTTAGGCGCACCCTGAAAACCCACCTCTTCAGGGAAGCCTACCCCACCCCTTGCTAATTGCCGACCTCCTCCACTCTTCCTACCACTCCATCCCCCACAGCTATCTCCTCCTGTGCCACCATCCCCTCCCTCCTAGATTGTAAGCTCGAAAGAGCAGGGCCCTCGAACCCCTCGTGTATCACATTGTATTGGTATTGTTCTGTCACATGTTCTGTCCCCCTTTGTAATGTACAGCGCTGAGCGAACTATTGGCGCTTTATAAATACTGTATAATAATAATAATAATAATAATAATAACTTTGGACCAAGAACAACAATTTTTCTGGATTTCCAGAAAACTATGGAAATTCACACATCTAAATGGACATAATTCACTTTCATTCACACCTCTCACAATGATGTATTTCAGCACTATGACATCAATGCATTGTACAAATAATCAAAATAAATGCACTGCCATTGCTGACCTCCTTGGGTGAATTCTAGTTGCATGACTACAGAGTTTCTCATTTTGAAGTTTACACATACTGTGAACTCCTTTCAGCGAGAGACTGGGATTGCTTTCTCTACAGCTGAAAAACGTGTAAGCATGAAAGGCCATGTAACAAAGCTAACTTACCTATTTGTACATGAATATCTTGCGAGTTAGAACTGAATCCAGACCCTCTCAATGTGACTTGAGATCCTCCGTACACTGATCCATACTTTGGAGAGATGCTGTTCACATCTAGAATGTACTTTATTGATGCATCAATGCTGAAATCAAACCAAAAGCCATTATGCTTATACTTTTCAGACTTCAAAATCTCCTGACTGCACCCCCATTGGACTAGAAGTACACCCCACTGCTGAAGTCTACTCTGTGCTCTCTGTGTAAGCATGGCTTACAGCTCCAGCCTCCAGAACCCAGTTGCCTGTGCAATGCTAAGTGCCTTATTGGTATATGGTGTGGCCACTCCCACTCTCAGCCCAATTTCTGTTGTGCAGCAGATTTTGAAAAGTTGAAGGAAACTTGTATAGAAAGAAATATGATGGCTGGAACTGTTGACCTCAGATGGAGCCAGGAGAACACAGTGATTACTGCTAGTGGCTATAATAGCCCCTAGCAATAATCACATGTATAATACAACACTCAGGTTGTACCCAAGGTGATTGATCAATCAAATTGGGCATATTCAGGCTGCCCATACATGGCTCAAAATTCAGTCAGTTCCTGCTGAACCGTTTATGGCCGGCTTTAGCCTGACTGTATTGGGCTTTGATACTAGCATGCAGCTAGAGAAGCCAGAGGAAGCAATAATTGCATAACAAGCACCGATTTGTATAGTTAGATGCAGGCCTGTGACTACACTTCTATGTCCCAGCAACACAAGAAATGTACAACTGATAAAGTCAGTACAATACAAAACAATACTAATTACTGTTGGTACGTGAAAGATAACATCATGAAGAAGCCGTCTACTCCTAAGTCCTCATGCACACTGGACAATTTTACAGCTGCTGTTTTCGGCTTTTGGCATTTTTTTCCACAGCCAGTAAACTCCCCAGCATGTTATCCTATGTGTCCATGCACACATAGGCTTTAACCACTTGACCTCCAGAGGATTTACCCCCCTTAATGACCAGGCCTCTTTTTGCTACTCGGCGCTGCACTAATTCAACTGATAATTGCGCGGTCATGAAATGCTGCACCCAAATGAAATTTACTTCCTTTTTTTCACACAAATAGAGCTTTCTTTCGGTGTAATTTGATCACCTGTGCGCTTTTTATTTTTCACGCTATAAACAAAAAAAAGCCAAAAATTTTGAAGAAAAACTATATTTTTTACTTTCAGCTATAAAAAAATATATAGTAAACTCAAAGTTGGTTATAAATTTAGGCCAAAATGTATTCTGCTACATGTTTTTGGTAAAAAAAATCCCAATGAGTGTATATTGATTGCTTTGTGTGGAAGTTATAGCGTCTACAAACTATGGTATAAATACTGCAATTTACACCATTTTTCTGCTATACAGCGCTGCGCTAGTTTAACGGACAATTGCGCGGTCATGCAATACGGTACATAAATGAAGTTAACATCCTTTTTTTCCCCACAAATTGAACTTTCTTTTGGTGGTATTTGATTGTCTGTGCGTTTTTTATTTTTTGCGCTATAAAAAAAAAGGCTGACAATTTTGAGGGAAAAAAACAATATTTTGGACTTTTTGCTATAAAACATGTCCAGTAAAAAAAAAAAGAAAAATCAAATTTAGTCATAAATTTCTGCCAAAATGCATTCTGCGACATGTCTTTGCTAAAAAAAAAACCCCAATACCTGTAAATTAATTGGTTTACGTGAAAGTTATAGCGTTTACAAACGGCAGGAAAGATAATGGGATTTTTAGGGGTTTTTTTTATACTAATAATGGCGGCGATCAGCGAATTATGGCGGGACTGCGGCGGACATTCTGACATTGGGGGGTACTGACTTGGGGTCACTGACATCCCCAAAAACACTAATACAGTGATCAGTGCAAAAAAAAAAACACTGACACTGTACTAATGGCACTGGGGAGGAAGGGGTTAACTTTATTTTGCAGGGAAGGGTTATCTGTGTGAGGGGGAGTGTTTTACTAGGGGGCGGGGGTGTGTGCTGGACGGGACAAGGCTGATCGAGAGAGAGAAACTCTTCTTTCTCGATCAGCTCATCCTCGAGCTGTCAGGGAAGTGACAGACAGCACAGCTACTGCAGCTGTGCTGTCTGTCACTGTTTGCCGCCGATCGACGGGAAACAGCCGGTAAAGACCGGCTGTGACCCGGCGACTGACATCCGCGGCGGTGATCGGTGGGACAAATAGGGCGGCGGCGCGCCCCCTATCTGTTTACAAAACACGCGTTTTAAAACGTGGTTTTGCCTGCCAGTGCCGCCCTGCCGCCATATTTCTACAGTGGCAGTGCGGCAAGTGGTTAATCAACATTTTTTTGCAAGGTTGTTTTTTGGATGTAAAAAAGCCCCAGAACTAGTGGGTTTCTAGAGGAGTTTGTTTTAGCTCTAATGCTGGTAAACATGCAAAAACTCGGTAAAACGCGTCAAACCGGTGTTTTGTGGCATTTTCTTGAGCAAAAATTTTATATTTTTCCCTGTAAAAAATGCTAAAAACAGCAAACACAGAAAATAGCGGCAAAACCGTTAAAAAATACGGAAAAACTTGCATTTTTAATGTGACTTTATACAGCTTAAAACGCCCAGTGTTCATGAGGACTAATGGATATAGAATGCAAAAGTGTCTGCCCACTAGCATGCAGGAAACAATCAAAAACTGGCAGGAGCAACAGCAATCAGGACTTGGTACCTTCATCAACGGCTAAGAGGAAAAAGAAATAAGACAGAAAGGTACTTAGCTGTAACTGTAATTGGCATAGCTGTGAATTCTCTTTAATGTTAAACTCCAGGCAGATATAAAGGTTAATGCAGTTCTGTATTCATTATTACACCTTTAATTGTATTTTAAGCTGAAGTTTAAATTTGACTTGGTATCAGTGTCTTGCTGTCTAGGTACAGCAGAGTCCGGACTTGGGGAGAGAGGAGCAGCACAATCATCCATTCAGTTGTGTTGCAGTGAATTGGCATTCTGATATGAGGAGAGACCAGAGAGATGAGGTACTCAATCTGCTACTTTTCTCTTCACTGTCCAGTCCTGTGCTGTGCTACTGAACTGCAGCCAAAAAAATCAGACCTGGCATGGCAGAGCTGTGTAAATATCAGGACTGGGGGCACAGAAATAAAATTATTTGGGAGATAAAACAGCTTTGAGTTCAACTTTAGGCTAAGTTTAGACTTACATGGCTCTGAAAAGTGATCTACGCTTGGATCGTTTTTCAGAGGTGTTTGACAGGCAGTGAGAAGGTGATATGATGCTTCCTCACTGCCTATTTTGATTCTGAAAATTCTGTACCAACGCATTTGCTTTGAGTCCCCATTTGCTTCAATGAGTCGTGTGTGGTGGTAGTGCTACCCACTGAACATGCTGGAAGTAAAAGTTATGCAGGAGGTGCGAAACAAAGCATCACAATCCCACGATGTGAATACCCCAATCCATTGTCTTTGCAGCTTGAATCTTCTGATGGTAGCTGTCAAAATTTAAAAAAAATGCGATCTTGTGGGACTCCGCCCTTCCAGCCACGTCACTCATTCACAGTTATCTTTGAATGAGAAACTACAAGTCCTGACTGCCATAGCAGCTGTGGACTTGTAGTTCTCAATGAACTACTACAGCGCTGTGGAGCACCGTGGTAGTTCATTGAAGCTTCCTGTCAGTATACCTGCTTGTTCATACATACCATACAACAGTGGTGTACGTATGTGCGTGCTGCCCTAGGCAACACAAAAATTGGCTCCCCCCCCACAAAGAGACCCTGACACTGAGAAATACCCCCCTCCCCCACGAAAAGAGCCTGACATTGACTAACAACACCCCCTCCCAGAGAGTCTTCCACTACCACCCATACTCTGGCAACCCCCTACCCTACCCCGGCAAGAGAGAAGACACTCATCTTCACAGCTCCGGACATCCCCGGGAACAAGAGTCAGGCTCTGCATACACCATCAAGCAACCCCTCTCAGATCCCACATGGTCCCCATGCTGCGTGTGTCCTTTATTCCATCCCTTCTTTTGGGGGGGGACTCTGCCTAATACCACTGCCCCCCTGAAAAAATGCTGCCCTAGGCAAATACCTTGTTTGCCTTGTAGTAAATATGCCCCTGCCGTACAGACAAGCAGATATACTGATAGGTCTGCAGGAGACTTGCATGGCACCAGCAGGGGCGGACTGACAACCCATGGGGTCCCCGGGCAACAGGGGATCATGGGGCCCCTGTGTCCTTGCCCAAACTCAAAAAAGCCTATGAAAAAGGTACCAGGGGCATCTCATGGGGCCCCCTACTGACCCTGGGCCCTCGGGCAGTGCCCGAGTTTCTAAATGGCCAGTCCGCCCCTGGGCACCAGTAATCTGCTGATCGCTGGTGCAATGCTTTCCATGCTCCTGCAACAAAAAATAAGAAATGCATATTTCTTTTACCTCCAATAAAATGTGCATTTATTATTTTTTAGCAAAAGGTGAACTCATCCTTTAAACAGATAACGATACAGCCAAAGACACTTGATGGCGATGCCAAATAGAGCTCGCAGCGCAGGCGAGACACAAAAATGACATAAAAGTAGTATACATCAACAACATGTAAAGCAGTTGTAGCAAGTCCAAGTATCCCAATCCACCCTTGAAAGCGAAGTACTAGGATATGTCAACAGTAGGAGCAAAGGGATGTAAATGTTGATTCTGCAGGAGCAGTCCAAACGCACAGCCATGTGTTTTTAACACCCCCCAACTGCAGGTCTAAATGAGCCCTTAATCTTTCAAGTGCTTAGGGAAATATACAGGATTTAAAAGAGAGGCTGAGATCTCAGGGCACCCCCAGTAGTTTTCCAAGCCCCCTCCTTCATAGCAGAAGAGAAATAGAACAATTTCACCTAATTCCACAGAGAACCAAGCACAAGGCACAATGTTATTTTTGCCACAGTACCTGGAGACTGCAAATCCCCATTCTGCAACATGAACCAGGACTGGGTAAGTCCCAGGAGGAAGAGCAGGAAGGACACATGTAATGTTTGTCGGCGTCCATTCTATCTGTTTACAGGATGATTTTCCAATGAACACAGTGTTGTCTGCTGACGCGCTGCTAAAGTCCGATCCTAGAATAGTCAGACTTGTGTTACCTGTAAAAAAAAGCAGACAATTGTATATACATTTATTAAAGCTTCCATTAACAGGAATCATTTCTTCTGATTTGATTACAGAATCTTGACAAATAAAATATGCAATAAAAAGGAATGAAGTGCATGCTCTCACCCAGAACACTGCTGATGTTAGGGCTGATTCCGGTTATAGTTGGAGCTGAGACTGAAGTGAATTCAAATGTATTCGGTAAGGTGCTATTAAAGCCACCGGAGAAAACAACAACATTAGCAAGCCCAGCAGATTCCTGCAAAGAAGGTTTAGGAAATTAGTGTGTAGGTCAGCTATACCTCTGAGAAAAATATGACATGCAGTATGTGTTTAAGAATTTTAGAACATGGCGGATGCTATTTAAAACACATAGGGGTGTGAAAAGTAAACACATAGGGGTGCAAAAATGCATAGGTGTGTATCAAGCCTTGGCCCTGGTTCACACTGGTGCAACTTGCCATGTGATTTGACAGTTTGAAATCGCATGACAAGTCACACCCTATTGTCGGCAATGTTGAAATCGTCGAAAGTAGTGCAAGAACTATTTTCAAAGTTGAACGGTTCGTTCAACTTTCAAAATAGTTCTTGTACTACTTTTGATAATTTCAGGTGCAACTTGCATAAACATCTGTGCATGAATTCGTACAGATGTTGGGAATGTTGCACCTGAAATCACACAGACCGGTGGTTATGAAATCACAAAATCATGTTTTCAAAGTCACATTCAGTGTGAACCAGGGCTTAGAAAGAGAACATAACCTATAATAAAAGACCTAACCTATACTAAAAGACCTAACCTAACCTAACCTATACTAAAAGACCTAACCTAACCTATACTAAAAGACCTAACCTAACCTATACTAAAAGATCTAACCTAACCTATACTAAAAGACCTAACCTAATCTATACTAAAAGATCTAACCTAACCTATACTAAAAGATCTAACCTAACCTATACTAAAAGACCTAACCTAATCTAACCTATACTAAAAGACCTAACCTAACCTATACTAAAAGATCTAACCTAACCTATACTAAAAGACCTAACCTATACTAAAAGACCTAACCTAACCTATACTAAAAAACCTGACCTAACCTAAACTAAAAAACCTAACCTATACTAAAAGATCTAACCTAACCTATATTAAAGACCTAACCTAACCTATACTAAAAGACCTAACCTATACTAAAAGACCTAACCTAACCTAACCTGTACTAAAAGACCTAACCTATACTAAAAGATCTAACCTAACCTATACTAAAAGACCTAACCTATACTAAAAGACCTAACCTAACCTATACTAAAAGACCTAACCTAACCTATACTAAAAAACCTAACCTAACCTAAACTAAAAAACCTAACCTATACTGAAAGACCTAACCTATACTAAAAGGCCTAACCTAACCTATACTAAAAGACATAACCTATACTAAAAGACCTAACCTAACCTATACTAAAAGACCTAACCTAAGCTAATCTATACTAAAAGACCTAACCTAACCTATACTAAAAGACCTAACCTATACTAAAAGACCTAACCTAACCTATACTAAAAGACCTAACCTACACTAAAAGACCTAACCTAACCTATACTAAAAGACCTAACCTAAACTAAAAGACCAAACCTAACCTATACTAAAAGACCTAACCTGTACTAAAAGACCTAACCTAACCTATACTAAAAGACCTAACCTATACTAAAAGACCTGACCTAACCTATACTAAAAGACCTAACCTATACTAAAAGACCTAACCTAACCTATACTAAAAGACCTAACCTATACTAAAAGACCTAACCTAACCTATACTAAAAAAACCTAACCTGTACTAAAAGACCTAACCTATACTAAAAGATCTAACCTAACCTATACTAAAAGACCTAACCTAACCTATACTAAAAGATCTAACCTAACCTATACTAAAAGACCTAACCTATACTAAAAGATCTAACCTAACCTATACTAAAAGACCTAACCAAACCTATACTAAAAGACCTAACCTATACTAAAAGACAACCTAACCTATACTAAAAGAACAGGAATATTGGATGAAATCCTTTTCACAATAATGAGCTGTCCTTTATTGGCTGACCTGAGTGATTAAAGCTGCATGGTTACATAGGCCCAGCTTATTCTGCTGAATAATCAATTTTTGAAATATCCAGAGGGCCTAACTGTTCCACCATCAAATATGGACCTGCCAGGAACCAGGAGCCCTGCAGACCCTGTACTTACCGCTGAAGTCCTGCACTGAATCATAGTCAGGTTGATGAAGTTAATAGTGCAGGCATTGCCACCAATTTCCACCGCGGAGTCACCGCCAAATCCCCGGCCATGAATTGTTACCAGTGTGCCCCCTGGTGGTAGAAGGCAGAGTAAACCTCACACTAAACACATGCAGCTACTGATGATTTGCATTTTATTTTATAAAGTGTTGTTCTGTAATACAGACATGGCGATAGTACACATTTAATAGCATTCTGCATTGTTTGTTTTACATTGTTGTATACATGCCTGGCATGTCACAAACTAAAAGCAAAAATACAATTAAAAAAAAAAAAGCTGGTCAATTTAATTATTTAAAAAATCAGTCATGCTAATGCCAAGTAACTTTGCCTAGGCTAAGATGATGTCATCAGTCTGCTATGGGCAGGAGGAAGCATTTTCTCAGAAGCAACATTTTCATACTTAAAGTGTTACTAAACCCCGCACCCTGCATTCACTATATCTGGTCTCCCACAGTACACACAACATGGAAATGCAATTATTTTAGAAAATAAAAACTGCTAAATACCTTTTCTCATCAGCAGTTAGAGCAGTCTTGTGACTTTAGCAGAGCACTGGTTAAAGCTTGTAGAAGGAGTTTTCTTTCTGCTCTAGGAGGTTGCAAAACCCCTGACCTATGTCTAGACAGCGCTGATTGGCCCTCTGCTGATCACATGCACTCTTCCATGAAAAAAAAAACCTCTCTAGCAATACACAGCAAACTGAGCATGTGCAGAAGGGCTACAGGTTCAGTCTCTCTTATCAGCATGGACATTTGAACAAGAGGAGGGGTAGAAAAGTCAGGATCAAATGGCCTTTTTACACAATGCAGATGATTAACCCCTTAGGTTCCACAGTGAGTATAACAAGCATGTTTTATTTCATATACAGACTGATTTTACTGTTGTGGGTTTAGTAACACTTTAAATTATGGTTTATCTGCCTCTTGGAAATTTAGACTATAACTAAAGGTCAAATTTGTTTTTTTGAAGTTTTGGTTAGAATGGAGAGGGATTGTTTTTTATTAAGTGTTCTTGCATGGCCACTTACTGTTATCTCACATATATATTCGTATTATTGTAGCCAAATTTACCACCCTAACTCCTCCCACAGTTTTTACACTACATAGACAGTAATATACCGAAACGTGCGGATTGTTCCCGATTGGTGTGCTATTACTTTGTGGAACGTTTCGCCGAATGGTTCACGAAATATCTGCGTTTTTGTGGTGAAATTGGTCCCATAGGAATGAATGGCGGAATGTTTAAAACTAGAGTGGGAGCTGACAAAACCTTTTCACAGTTACTCCAGCCACTCCAACCACACAACAGTTACTCAAGCCACTCCACCCAGTTACTCTGCCCACTCCATAAAGTTACTCTGCCCAGTCCAACCTTTTCACAGTTACTCCAGCCACTCCAACCACACAACAGTTCCTCCAGCCATTCCAACCAGTTACTCCGCCCACTCCAGTTGTAGACTACTGGTGGAGGCAAAAACACTTCACACAATTTCCCCAGAAATTGTAGCTTTTTCTAGTTTCTGTCTGTATCTCCATTAGGTAGATTCACCCTCTCTAGTTGTCATGTCTCCAAAGAACAAAAGGTATACCACTTAGGGAAACAATCCAGATCAATCCACGACAGGTGCAGGCTCTGGCTCGCCACCACACACGATGCAATAGGAAGAAGGGTCAGCATCACACCGGAGGATAGATGAATATAGTGTGTATTTATTGATCCATAGGACACACAAAACACCAGGACATGAATACAGGACTTGTTAATGCGTTTTACATGATCTTCCAATGGGGGTACTAGTCCTTTGAAAACCAGTAAAGTCATCACTTTGGGGGGATTTCCTCTCACGTCCTGTTGTGTTTATGGGACAGGACGTGAAGGGAAATCTCCCAAATAGAACACAGATGGCAATAAATCTGACAGGGGTTATAACTTTCCCTTACTCTATCCAAATGGGAAAAAATTGCCTTTAGTTCTACTTTAAATACATCTCATTTACATTAATGTATAACTTTCTGACGTCACAAATTGACAGCAAAAAAGCATTTTAATTTTTTTTTAAAGCTGTTCATTTTATCATTAAAAAGACAGTCAAGCTAAAGTCAAGAGATTTTGCCTAGGCTAAGATGATACCATCAGTCTGCTGCAGGCAGGAGGAAGCCTTGCCTCAGTCTTCTCTCCCCTAGATTGCAACACTTTGGCTTTGTAGTGAGTCACAAGGTGAGAGGCTGCAGTAGAGTTGCCACCTCATCTCTTTACAATTGAACACATATTAACTACACAGGTGCTGAGGCTAATTTAATGCAGGAAAGGCACTACGGGGTCAGTTCACTAAAGGTTACCACATGCGATAACACTGTCACATGACTCATTTGCATATATTATCGCATGCGGTAACAAAATGTCCAATTCCCCCCCCCCAAAAAAAACGATTCTGCAGTATTTAACGCTAATTTAAAAAATGTGTTGGTAAATACTGCAAAAAAACAAACATGCGGTAAGCTGTTAAATCCAATTCACAAACAAAACAGACAGTAAAAAAAGATGTGATATTTATCACCAGGGTTTTGCTGGTGGTATCACATGCAGTATTTTTTCAGATGCAGTGAGGGGGTTCCCTTCCCAACTCCTAGCGGTCTGGTATGGATATTAAGGGAAACCCCATGCCAAAATGTTAAAAAAAAAAAATGGAGTGGGGTCCCCCACAGATTCATACCAGACCCAAAAAATTCCTTAGGATTGTGATTCGACCCGCACATCATTTTTTTTTCAATTTGGTGTGGGGTTCCCGCAATTTGGTATGGATGGGAGGAGGAAGCCCACACTGTTTTTTTCATCATTTGTAATTGGTCCATGGTTTGTTTACATTCAGCTGTCAGTGGGACACCTGCTGACAGCTGATGAACCATCCATTGTTAACCGCTTAAAGACAGCCATATAGCAAATATACTGTTACAGGGCAGCACTTGTGCGCAAAATCACATATATATACGTGATTTAGCATTTCCAGGTAGGGGAAGCGTGAGCAATGTGCGCACACTATCTGCGCCTCCATTCACGGCCGCGGATGTCATTCACCAGGTCCCGGCAGGTAATTACCCGCCGGTGCCTGGTGATTACTGAGCATCTCCGACGGGGAGGAAGATTGTTTTGTTTACAAACAGTCTTCCTACCTGTCAGCTAGAGCACACTGCTCGGGATGGCTGTGCACAGTACAGCCATCCTGATCAGTGTGCTTACAGTGAAGAACATACCCCCGCCCCCTAGTAAAACACTCCCAGCACACAGTTAACCCTTTGATCACCCCCCCCACACACACACACACATTAACCCCTTCCTGCCCAGTGCCTTTAGTATGCTATCAGTGTTTTTTTTAGCACTGATCATTGCATTGGTGTTACTGGGGTGTCAGTGACACCAAGTTAGTTCCCCCCCAGTGTCAGAATGTCCGCAGCAGTCCCGCAGTCGCGCTAAAAGTTGCTGATTGCTGCCATTGCTAGTAGAAAAAAAAAATCCCATTACCTATACCGTCATTTGTAAACACTATAACTTTCACGTAAACCAATTAATTTACAGGTATTGGGAATTTTTAGCAAACACATGTAGCAGAATACATTTTGGCCTAAATGTATGACGAAATTTGGTTTTTAAAATTTTTTTACTGGACATGTTTAATAGCAAAAAGTCCAAAATATTGTTTTCTCTCAAAATTGTCGGCCTTTTTTTGCTTATAGTGCAAAAAATAGCACAGGTGATCAAATACCACCACAGAAAGCTCAATTCATGGGGAAAAAAGGACATAAATTTCATTTGGGTGCAGCATTGCATGACCGCGCAATCGTCAGTTAAAGAAACGCAGCGCCGTAACTCAAAAAATGACCTGGTCAGGAAGGGGGGTAAATCCTCAGGAGAACAAGTGATTAAGGATGCCACGGCTGGCTTCTTTAACAACCAGCTACCCTGCAATAAATTACTGCAAGAAAATATGCGGCAATTACTGCAATACAGATATTTTACTGCAAGAGTTATTTACTACAAAATTCTTAGTGAATTGCATATTTGCAAAAAATGTATCGCATGCGTTATTTTACTGCATTTTTTCAGATGCTATTTAACTCTTAGTGAATTGACCCCTAAGTGAATGTAATTACCACCTTAATCAGCCAAAGAAGCTGTGTAATTAATATGTGTTCAGTTTTAAAAGGATGAGCCTCCCCCCTAGCCTCCCCCCTTCTATCACCCCCTCATCTCTCCCCTCCTCTGACCTCGCAACGGCACTGCCCCCCACCACACCCAAGGCCCTGCCTACCGTAACCCCCCCATCACTGCACTCCTTCAGCCCTACTACCACTGAGGAAGTCAGCAGAGTCTTCTCAGAAGCCCGTCTCACTACCTGCCCCCTGGACCCTATCCCCTCTCAACTCCTCCGGTCACCCCCCTCTTCCCTCATCCGCTCCCTTACCCACATCTTTAATCTCTCCCTCTCTACTGGCGTATTCCCCTCCCCCCTAAAACATGCGCACATCACCCCCATACTCAAAAAGCCCTCTCTGGACCCCACTGACCTCAACAACCTCAGACCAATTTCCCTGCTGCCACTCACTTCCAAGCTCCTTGAGCGCTTGGTCTTCGATCGCCTAAGCGCCCACCTAGATGACAACAACCTCCTTGACCCACTACAGTCCGGCTTCCGTCCCCTACACTCCACCGAAACTGCCCTCCTCAAAATCACCAACGATCTACTAACCGCCAAAGCCAAAGGCGACTACTCTGTCCTCCTCCTCCTAGACCTCTCTGCGGCCTTTGACACAGTCGACCACCCCCTCCTCCTTAATAAACTACTCTCCCTTGACATCAGAGACACCGCTCTCTCCTGGTTCTCGTCCTATCTATCCCAACGCTCCTTCAGTGTCACCTACAATGGTGCCACCTCCCCTTCTCTCCCCCTCTCTGTTGGGGTCCCCCAGGGCTCTGTCCTTGGACCCCTTCTCTTCTCCATCTACACCTCCTCCCTTGGCAAACTCATACACTCCCACGGCTTCAATTACCACCTCTATGCTGATGATACTCAAATCTACCTATCCACCCCTCACCTCACCCCCTCATTCTCCGCCCGCATCACTCACCTCCTAAACGACATCTCTGACTGGATGTCGCTCAATTTCCTCAAACTCAACCTCTCCAAAACCGAGCTTCTCATCTTCCCCCCAGCCCGCGCCCCCCCCCCCATCCTTTCCATCACTACCAACAACACCACCATCAATCCCGCCCAGCAAGCCAAGGTCCTTGGCGTCATTCTGGACTCAAACCTTTCCTTTCAACCTCATATCAAATCTCTCACAAACACATGCAGGCTCCACCTCCGGAACATCGCCAGGATACGTTCCTTCCTTACCCCAGACACCACTAAACTACTAGTACACTCCCTGATTATCTCACGCCTGGACTACTGCAACTCCCTCCTCACCGGCCTACCCCAGTGCAGGCTCTCCCCGCTTCAGACCATCCTGAACTCAGCGGCCAGACTCATCCACCTCACCAGCCGCTCCACCTCTGCCACCCCCCTCTGCCTCTCCCTCCACTGGCTCCCCATTGCCCAACGCATTAAATTCAAATTGCTCACCCTGACCTATAAGGCCATTCACAACACTGCCCCTAACTACCTCACCGATCTGATCCCCAGGTACCACCCTACCCGTACCCTTCGCTCTTCACAGGACCTTCTTCTATCTTGCTCCCTGGTCTCCTCCTCCCACGCACGACTGCAAGACTTCTCCAGGTCCTCCCCCATCCTCTGGAACTCACTACCCCAATCCATCAGACTGTCACCGTCCCTCCTCACCTTCAGGCGCTCCCTGAAAACCCACCTCTTCAGGGAAGCCTACCCCACCCTCACCTAACAGCCGCTGCCCTTCCCTCCTCCTACCACTCCATCCCCCACAGCCGCTTCCTCCGGTGCCTCTACCCCCTCCCTCCTAGATTGTAAGCTCGAAAGAGTAGGGCCCTCTAACCCCTTGTGTACTGTTTGATGTTACTGTTCTGTTTCATGTATTGTCCCCCCCCATTGTACAGCGCTGAGCAAACCCTTTGGCGCTATATAAACACGATAAATAAATAAATAAATAAATAATGAGGTGGCAACCCTAGGCTGCAGCAGGGGCTGATATGCATCAGCATTCATCAACAAGGCCAAAAATGCAGAAGCATCAGTATTTAGATAACTTTGTTATCCCTGTGCACACATCTGAGACCAGAAAGTAAATGGTGACCATGGATGGTGGCTGAACAAAGTCATCCTTCTTGGGGAAAAAGCAGACAAAGGCATTGGCATGGAAAGGTTACAAATACCTGTAGGTGTTACAGTTACACATTACTAAGGGTTCAAGTAATTAACATTACCTGCTGAGCTTCCCACTGATGGTGTGATGGATAAGACAGACAGCTCTTGGGTAAGGGTCAGGTTTCCACCAGAAAATGCTGCCAGCCCAACCCCAGCGATGTACACTGAGATCGGGAAGGTCCCCGCACTTGCCTTCTGTACCAGACATCTGATCTTGTTGGCTTAAGATAAAAATAATTCAAAAATCCAGTATTATACATATTGCCAAAAACAGGTAGCAGAAGACCTTTCTAATGTTCTTGGACATTTACAAGGCTTTTAACAGCCTGTCATGGCCATATCTAAGACCCTACTGACAACTTTGGAATTCGGTCCTCACTTTCTCTTTTGAGTTACTGCTCTTTGTGACAGCCCTAGAATGTTCATTCAATATGGCTTCTTGTTACTTTTTTTGTCCTATTAGCAAAGGCACGAGGCAGGTGTGTCCCCTCTCACCTCCAGTGTCGGATTTATAAGGAGTCAAAGGAGCAATTGCCCCGGGCCCCCTGTCAGAGAGGGGCCCAGACTTCCTTTAATAAAAAAATTAAACTTGTTTTCCTCTGAGACTTCAGTAGTGTGTTTGTTGAAGAAACTGTCCAGTTTGCAGCCTTTGCCAAGCTCCAGTCATGTCTCACTCCATATCAACAGGCAGTTTGATTACATGATGAAGGTTTGCTGATACTTTCCTGGTATTAATGTAGCTCTTAGAATATGCAGTGCCTTGAAAAAAGTATTCATACCCCTTGATATTTTCCACATTTTGTCATGTTATAACCAAAAATGTAAATGCATTTTATTGGGATTTGATGTGATATACCAACACAAAGTGGCACATAATTGTAAAGTGGAAGGAAAATGATAAATGGTTTTCAACATTTTTTATAAACAAAATATGTGAAAAGTGTAGCATGTATTAGTATTCAGCCCCCCTGAGTCCACTTTGTAGAACCAGCTTTCGCTGCAATTAAAGCTGCAAGTCTTTTTGGGGATATCTCTACCAGCTTTGCACATCTACAGAGTGACATTTTTGCCCATTCTTCTTTGCAAAATAGCTCAAGCTCTGTCAGATTGGATGGAGAGCGTCTGTGAACAACAATTTTCAAGTCTTGCCACAGATTCTCAATTGGATGTAAGTCTGGACTTTGACTGGGCCATTCTAACACATGAATATGCTTTGATCTAAACCATTCCATTGTAGCTCTGGCGGTTTGTTTAGGGTAACTGTCTTGCTGGAAGGTGAACCCATGCCCCAGTCTCAAGTCTTTTGCAGACTCTAACAGGTTTTCTTCTAAGATTGCCCTGTTATTGGCTCCATCCATCTTCCCATCAAGTCTGACCAGCTTCCCTGTCCCTGCGGAAGAAAAGCATCCCCACAACATGATGTTGCCACCACCATGTTTCACGGTGGGGGTGGTGTGTTCAGGGTGATGTGCAGTGTTAGTTTTCCTCCACACACAACGTTTTTCTTTTAGGCCAGAAAGTTAAATTTTGGTCTTATGTGACCAGAGCACCTTCTTCCACATGTTTGCTGTGTCCCCCACATGGCTTCTCGCAAAATGCAAACAGGACTTCTTATGGCTTTCTTTCAACAATGGCATTCTTTTTGCCACTCTTCCATAAAGGCCAGATTTGTGGAGTGCATGACTAATAGTTGTCCTGTGAACAGATTCTCTTGCCTGAGCTATGGATCTCTGCAGCTCCTCCAGAGTTACCATGGGCCTCTTGGCTGTTTCTCTGTTTAATTCTCTCCTTGTTCGGCCTGTCAGTTTAGGTGGATGGCCATCAGTTGTTTCCATTTTTAGATGATGGATTGAACAGTGCTCCGTGAGATGTTGAAAGCTTGAGATTTTTTTTATACCCTAATTCTTCTTTAAACTTCTCCACAACTTTATCCCTAACCTGTCTGGTGTGTTTCTTGGCATTCATGATGCTGTTTGTTCATTAATGTTCTCTAACAAACCTCTCTACAGAATAGCTGTATTTATACTGAGATTAAATTACACACAGGTGGACTCCACTAGATTTTAGTTAGGGGTATCAGAGTAAAAGGGGTTGAATACAAATGCACACCACACTTTTCAGACATTTATTTGTAAAAAATGTTGAAAACCATTTATCATTTTCCTTCCACTTCACAATTATGTGCTACTTTGTGTTGGTCTGTCACATAACATCCCAATAAAATACATTTATGTTTTTGGTTGTAACATGACATAATGTGGAAAATTTCAAGGGATATGAATACTTTTTCAAGGCACTTTATTTCAGCAGGATGGTCACTAGTCGTTTGGAAGAAAGGTCATTCAGCAAATTACCACTGATAAAGAATTATCTGAGAACCACAGTGACTCATGAAAGACTAAATGCTCTGTGCCTACTGGCTGTCGAGAACAGTTTGATGAATTAGTTAAAGATTTTGCAGATTCTAACTGCAGGAATAAAGACTTTTTACAAATATTGTAGTGTGGTGCATACCTGTGATATATGACTTGCCAGTTCCAATTATCTGTGTATTATGCATTCTTACAGTCAATTAAATTGAGAAAAAAAACAGACAAGTGTCTTCTAACCTAACTTATACTGTATATTTTTTATCATTCATTTCAGTTCATTTTTTTATTTGTCATACAATTTATTTGCTATGTTGAGGGGCCAAGGTCAAAGTCCAGCTCTGCTCACCTCTACAGTTTGCACTTGCAATGGAACCCCTAGCCTTATCTATTAAAGCCATTTGGGATGTTTGGGGAATAGATGTTGCACGGTATCAACATAAAATCAATTTGATGAGTCCAAGTCCAAGATCATCCCTTGCATTTGGCCATCTTCATTCCCTCCAATCGGCTATTTGCTTCCAATGAGTACAGGATAAATTGCCCTATTTTGAAATATATCTCACACTGTCCTATGATACTTTGTATGCAGCGAACTTTGGGTCCATTATATGCTGAATCACAACTATTCTCAAATCTTTGAATAAGTACCAGATTTTATGGTTGACGCTAAAGACTTCTTTGTTGCCTAAGCTACTCTACCCTTCCAGAACCCTTCCTGTCCCTTCACACATTTAAAGAACTATCCAGAGACTTTGTATCAAATGTATTTGGCAGGATGCTAGGGCTAGAGTCTCTTAGCAAATCTGTTCTGCCCAAGCCTCCAAGAAGGTTTTGCAGTACCACAGATTTTCATATATTATTACATGGCACAAATTTCCCCCTAGCATGGTATGCATGCAGTAACCAACACCCCCATATGGGTAAGTATAGAAGCATACATACTAGCCTCTATATCTGTATCTTTAGGGTCACTCCTGATAGGTTAAATAAAATAACTAATCCAGTTCACAAACATTCTTTAAGGATGTGGGACTTAATGGCACATGAGGAGATGAAAATCTACCTGAGTACTTCACTAACTACCTTGCTTCATAATCCTACTTTTCGCCCGAATATACAAACTGCTCACTATAAGGGAAATGCTAAGCTTTAACACATTGCAGGCTTCCTGTAAGACCTGATCCACAGAGGTGTTTGATACCTACAGACATGTAAATATCTTAAAACTGAACTGCATATACTATTTTGCCACTTATACTCACTCCCTTTGAACACACTTTTTCCTGTTAAATACTTGTCCAAAGTTATGGTGTCACTGACCTATAAATCACTTTTGGGTTGCAAAACCATAGAACCTCCAATGTACGGCATATTTCTCAATGTGAAAAAGATTGGGGTTCCTCTCCGAAACCACATAAATGGTCGCAGATCTTGTATACTATTGTGTATGGTTTACTGAAGCTCTTTTTTTCTGGAAGTTAATTATAAACTCCCTCTGTGCTGGTATATGGTACCCTTCAGAACAGCTAAATTTGTGCAGGGCGCAGCCAACTGTTGTTTGAGGGGTTGTGGCTTAACTGGCACTTTGATCCAGGTGTGGTGCGAATGTCCAAGAAAAAATCGCTTTTGGACAAGGGGTTAGCAAATAATCTATACGGTCTTCTGACAGAGTTTCCCCAAAAATCCTTATGAATCCCTATTCAATTTAAAACCTTCTGCCTGCACCCATAAACAATTTAGATTCATGACATTTATTTTCAACACAGCCAAACAATCCTTGGCAAGAGTGTGGAAATCCAGGGTTCACACACTTGCACAGATCAAACAGAACATTTTTTGGTACCTGTTTAATGGGAAACTTGCTGCTACACTACATGATAAAGTCTGCAAGTTTAAAAAATCAGTGGATTTTTAATTATCTTGGGGGGACTCTTGGTAGTTCTATATGGATGGCATTAAATATTTATTTGTATGTGGGGGGTCTGCCCTGCAGGCTGGGATCCGATTGGACCTGAACTTGATCCTTCCTTCTTGTCTCTCTCTTTTTTTTCTTTCTCACTTTTCCTTTTCTCTTGAACTCTTTGTAAGCAGGCATAGACCTTTACAATGGACATCCTCTTTCAGTGGGTGCCTTGCCATTACATGGTTGTAAAGGCTTAAGGTATTTTACCTTCATGCATTCTATGCATCAAGGTAAAAAAAAAACCCACAGCAGCACCCCCCCCCCCCAGCCTACCCTAATACTCACTTGAGCCCCATTAAGATCCAGCGATGTGTACGAGAGCAGTATCTCTTTTGGGGCTTGAGTGCCCACATAGCAAGCTGCTTGCTATAGGGCCATTTGGCAGGAGAAAGGGATCAGGAGCACCATCGGGGGACCTGAGAAGAGGAGAATCGGGGCTGGGCTGTGCAAAACCAGTGCACACAGCAGATAAGCATGACATTTTTATTATTAAAAGAAAAACAAGGAACCCACCTGGTGGAACCACATTTTCTTTGTTGCTGTGACTATAGGCATTCTCTGAGGGAATATGTTTTATGGTTCTACCCTGCCTGCCAGGGTGGTGCTCATTTTTGCGTGATTGTTCAAGGTGATATGTTTTTAATAGACTTGTTTATATTTTTGTAGCAACTAGCTTTGTCTTCCTCTAACACTTGGTAAGTTGAGCACAGACCTCTTTATCGAAACTGGATTGATGCTTAACCATTGCAACCATATTTTCTGTTTTTTGCTCAATAATCATTTATTGAAACAGAAACAAATCCAATATTAGTGAAATTCATTTTTGTTTTGTTTTTTTTTAATATGTATGGCTATTTATTGTGTTGGTTTTTTGCAGTTGCTTTCATTGTTCATTAAATAACTTACCGGTAATGTTAAGAATGGGGCAGGTAATGTTGCCAATAGTAACAGAAGTGGTATCATTGCCAATACTGTTTGAGAATCCAGTTCCATTTATTATAAGGACTTCAACATTTCCATTCCACTCTAAAATAAAATGTTATAAAATAAACTTGTATGCAAAATTAGCAATTCCTTCGACGTACATATTATTGGAAAGTATACAATTCTGAGTTAACATGTAATGGACAATTTTATATTTCCACTACTATTTCCATGTTTGTAGTATGCACATGATTATTGTGGTCAATACCAATGATAGGGATTTTTACTGCAAACATGGACACCAATGCTAGGGGTTATTTTTTGCAGTTACGGACACCAATACTGAACATTATTTTTGCGACCACTGATGCTGTTTGAGGGTTTTTAGTGCATTCACTGACACCTGCTGGGTGGTTGGTAGGTTTTATTGTGGAGACACTGACATCAATAATAAGTTTTCTACAGTGTGCATTGCAGTACTGCGAGTTTGGGCTTTAAGGTGTGTTTAAGCCCATTCATTTTAGATGACCAACTCGAAGCAATGCACCTAAATGCACAAAAATGCATTGCTATTGTGCAACCTTCTAAAAGTGTCAGGGTCGCATTTGAAACTCTTCTATTTTTAATATTTTTTTGTTTTCTATTATTTTTACATTGACCACCGCTGCTTTAGTAACTGTAACATCCTTATATGGTGCCTCTGTGTCACCACAGGAGCATCAACTCTAGCACAATATGGTCAAGACCACATCCTAATAGTGTCTAGCGCAAAGCTAATCCTTGTAAAGATAGAATGGCAAATTTGAAGAATGAAGCCTAGGCTCAGTTTACAAAGCTAACACAACAGGATAAGTATCCTTATTTTCAAAAAGGTCACATGGTTGAAAATAGAGTGCCTTAGGCTGGAGTTAAAGCCCAACTCTAAGCACAAGAAAAAAAACACCTTTAGAGTGGTGCCTCCCCCTACTTCAAGGGTTAAATGCTTGCTTTTGCCTAGGGGCAAAATCATGTTATTCCTTGCTCCAGCTGGGTCCCTCTGGCGGAGCAATCAGTCCGGCACTGACGCAGCTTTAGCACTCCCAGCAGCACTTCTGCATCTTCCACAAACAATAAAGGGTTAATACCCTTGACACATACATAGGCTTGGGAGCCAGGGGGTGGTGAGCTGGAGCTGGCTGGAGTGGCAGTACGGTAATGCAGACATTTCGTCTCCCCCTAGAGCAAACAACTTTGTTTTTCCAGCCCAAAGTTGCGCTTTGTGAATTGAGCTTAATGTGGATTAGAACCAAATAGAAGCAAGCTGATATGCAAGCAGCAGGTGACTAATCACCCATTCTTCTGCAACACCTAAATGTGTCATGGTACACGCATTGGGAACCATTGATTTAGAGGGATATGTACAGCTGGAAAAGAAACCACCTTACAAGGTAAATAGTGCAGAGGATATGTGGATATTCTACCTGTACTAATGGAGCTTATCTCAGGAGTTTCCCTCACATTCCAGGTGTAACCACAGTCTCCGGTACATTGTGATGGAATTCCATTAATGTAGACTTCAACCTGTAGAATGATAAGATGTAATCTGGAGAAGAGAAGTCACCATAGAATGTCCATGCATGTTATGGCCTTGCCTTTCAATTTAGCCTATGAATTTTCAGATTTAGTTTTCAATTGTCTGATCTTTTGCAAACTTGGCCATAGATGTGTAGCACAACTCCTGTAGGTGCCACTGGATAGGATGGGTCCTCTGTTATTTGGCTCGAATTTACTCAAGAACCTCAGCCCTTCTCACACACCAGGTTGAGTGTATATATGTACAATATCACAAGAAACCACTGAAAGTAATACTTAGTACCCAAAAGTAGTGCTATATTAAAGAATATAGGCACCGAAACAGGTAGTAAAGGTAAACCTAATATATTGTCACCCAATATGGTTGGTAACTAGGCAAGCATAAAATGGATTAACAGTTAGGACTAGGTATAAGATGACATTTGGCATCCAGATCACAATAAATAGTAGCAAGCAGGGGCAGACTGACCATTTGGAAACTCGGGCACTGCCCGAGGGCCCGGGGTCAGTAGGGGGCCCCATGAGATGCCCCTGGTACCTTTTTCATAGGCTTTTTTGAGTTTGGGCAAGGACACAGGGGCCCCATGATCCGCTATTATCCAGGGGCCCCATGAGTTGTCAGTCCGCCCCTGGTAGCAAGGTGATCTCAAGTGCAGTGGTGAATAGTAAGTAGAAAGTTTAATTTATCAAGTGCTGAAACTATACTGCCAGAGTGAAGTTATCACAGCAATGCTAGTCCTAGACTGATTGGATATGCACAGTCCAAAAGAAAAGGAGGATGGTAGCAGAGGGGGCAGGAGAACAAAGGGGGCTTGCAGAATAGTTGTTACAGGAGGGGTAGACCTTTGAAATGTTCTTCTGCCGGCTATCATTGGGGCCTTTAAGAGCATTTTTGCACTTAATGACAGTCCCAGTTAACCTACATGCAGTATAGGTACAGTATATGTACTGTATAGTCCTGGCACAAGTGCCAGATGCAAGGTAGATGTGGTTCAAATGCGGTATAGGTTGGTTATAATTTGTTATATTGCTGCCTGTCATAGACTTATTATCTTGACAGCAATGTATAGAGTGAAATCACTGCCCAAGTTGAACTATATTCTATCATATAATAAAGAGATGGGTAGGAATATACATCTGTACAAAGATCATACTTGTTAGTCTGTAAGACCTTTCTGTGAACTTTTTTTTTTTAAATCCTATACATTTTCCAAACCATAGGTTAGGAGCCAGACTATTTAAATGTATATCCACCCAACATTTCAGATAAAGTGGGGAAGGAACCTCTGTTTGGTTTGATGACAGTTCAAGATTTTGCTAGAGAGACTTTCTCCCACTGATAACAGCATCATTAGACAGGAAGTGAGAAACAAAGTCCAACAGCAAAAGTTAAAGAAAAAGAAGAAAAATAAAATGCTGACTGGGGTTCTAGTTTTTTCTACTCTATTGAAAAAAATATTTTTTACTCCTGCATAGGACCTTGCTGCTCATTTCATTCACTTTCTGCCTGATGAAGTCCTTGTTAGCCAGAAAGTAATAGGGGAAATATCTCTAACAGAGCCCAGATAGCAGTAGCACAGCTCTGTTTACATTTCCGGCACAATGTCAGTGTGGTGGGATGAACAACTCCGACACATAAGCAGAAGTGATATCATCCTGATCCAGCCAATCAAGATAGCCTAAAAGCAACACCTGGAAGAAGCATGGAAGAAGATGCTGGAGATGGACCTTGCGAAAGTTGGACCGTTGGAGCATCGGTGAGTATTCTTGTATTTGGTACCGCTTTAATATAAAAGGGATGTATGCTTAAAGTGGACGAGAACTCAAAAAGAGAACATTTGCAGGGTTAATCTGCACACAGTATAGGCACAGTATAGGTACTGTGGTATAGGTCTTAGTGCAAGTGCCAGATGCAAGGTACATGTGGTTCAAATGCAGTAAAGGTTGGTAATAAATTGTTATATGGTTGGTATAGGTGCAGTCTAGATTGGGAATAAGTTCGGTATAGAAAGCAGTATGGGTGTGGTATGGATTAGGTAGAATTGGTGTCCCACTCTCAGCAGCCCAATCCCTGCTAGCAGTATCAAATGTCCCGGCTGCTGATTTGCCTCTGATTACTACTCTCAGAAGATGTGGAGTGAGATTTCAAGATTTCTCTACTGTGCCGCTCTGCTCACTGTTCTCCTTGCTGGAGGCTCTGACATGACAACAGAAAACTCTATCCCTACCAAGATGGCAACCACCACAAAGAGACACTTGCAGAAGAAGCCAAATATTGTAGACTAGTCCTTTGTCCTCTGCCTGCCTTATTTTGAGCACAGCTTCCATAGTTTAGTTATTCTTTAAAGTCACAGAGGTAATGAGTAGTGACCATACATAAAGGCATTGCAGCCTGTTCACAGAGATTAGTCATGCAGAGAGCTTATGCAAAATTATTTTTGTACAAGATCACTTTTAAAGTGTAATATACATGACAAATGTAGTTATACCTGAGGTGTTTTATGTGGCGTTCTCACAAAGTCTCCAAGCATACGCTGTCGGAACAGGCCTCCATCGACCACTTTTATGGAATACATTTTAGCATTTAATCCAGTGACAGCTGAGTCCTTTATCTAGCCAAGACAAATAAGCCACATTAAGATAAATATAAATTCAAACGAATGGTATTCTTGCATTCTTACCAATAATTTGACATTTTAGATAATATTATAATGCTGAAAACTCTAATTTTTTTTGGTATGCTTGGCATCATGTCTAAATGTATATAATTTTCTTAAGCAAATTTTTTTTTGTAAATCTGTTGCAAATTTTCAGTAAAATCACTTTCTGTTGCAAGCGGACAACACTAAGCCACTGCCTCATAATTAGCAGCAGCAATGCCAGCCTGCATGCACCTTCAGTTTATTGTTGGTCTACTCATCTGATTAACCTGATTGGCAGCCCATTGGTCAACTGGTGGAGCACATAGAACAGGTTGACAACACTGCTGCCAGTTGCAGGGCAGCAGCTTAGTGTTGCCAGCCAGTAACAGGAAGGGCTGTTACTGACAGGAAAAACTCTTTGCAAGCTCCAGGTCTTTATTACTTATAGCCTAAGTTTTTGTAAAAAATGGTTTAAAAAAAATAGGTTCCAGGAACTGTACTTATTATTTACGCAAAGCATCCCTGGTGCCGGATGTCCTCTTCTCAAGAGTGTTGACTGTTTTCTGCAACCTGCTCTATTTACAGAAACTGTGCTATAGCTGACATGAATGAAAAGGGTTCTATGAATGTAGGAGAGATGGATGAATGAAAGTCTGCTTCCTGCATTCATAGATAGCTTTCCACTATAGTTGAGCTTCTGTGCAGCCCCAAATGATTGCTGTTGTGGGGTATAGGAGGGGGCAGAGAATTTCGGATTTTAACTATGACAGTCAACACCAGCACAAGGGACACTTCAATTTAAATGTAAGTATGGACCCTTATGCGGATTTTGTAAAAAAACATTTTACCTAAGCTTAGGTTTTCAGAAAACCATATACAGTGAGGAATAATGCCAAACATAATGACAAATAGATTTTAGATTTAAATACCCTTTAACATTTTCTGTGGTCTGCTCAAGCTAAGGACCTAATCTATAAACTGTCAGACACAGATATATTGGTATGCTTTTGAAAAGGGCTACTATAACTGCTTACCACCCCACAATTTTGCTCTAGACCAAAACAGAAAAAAATGTGAATAAATGAGACAGCTGCCGTGGTCATATTTTATGTGCGGTTGAGCCCCATAAAAGAACCATTTAGGGGCTTCTCTAATCTTCATTTTAACTCACCGAGTGACAAAGAATACTAATTATTTTCATAGCAGTTGTATAGGGGTGCTCAAACTTTATGTACATTCATTTAATTCAAATATATTTGCCAAATTTCATTGGTACCTGGAAAAATAATCACGCAGCTCTTGCCCTCCTTAATAATCACATTGGCTGTTATATCTATAGTTTTGCCCTTGATTGCTTTCAGTACAGATACAGATATCCGGTTCACTCAACATTTGCTAGGTTTGTTTATTTTTTTCTCTATACACTTAAGTCATATTAAAAGTTGAGCTGAGATCTTAGGGAAGGAGAGATTTATCCTCTGAAGTCCCCATATTAAGGACAGGTAGAGAAGGCTGAATCACCTATGAACCTATACATATTTGAGGACACTCATGGAGATTTCTGTACACCTTGACTCCTAGCTTCACCCAACCACTGTGGCAGCTGTAAAGGGAACCCTGTCTAATTTTTGAGTTCCCTTTTTATTTTACATTACAGAGAACCCAATAGGCTAAGTAGGACAGCTGGGCCAAGGAGAGTAGTTAGATGTTCCAGTATGGATACTTAATTGCTGAAGATCTCAAGAGATACAACAAGGGTAAATTAATGCATTGTTACTCACCATATATTAAAGCTGATCATACACTGATCAAAATTCAACTGGTTCAACAGGAATTGCTATCAGTATGTGGCCATCTCTGTTGGACAGAAGTCGTTAGATCACCTTCTGTCAAATGATCAAGTTGGAAATCTTTTCTCAATCAGCAGCCCCAGCTTGTGGACAGCTTAAGACATCAGCTAGTCAAAATTGCCCAAACTGGAATATTTGTTTTGATGTTTTAAGAGAACACGCCAACTTAAACTAAAATCAATTTTGTAAAAAGACAGGTTTGTTATATTTCTTAGTGAGACCAGTGGTGAAATATCTTCAGCTTCACCCAGCTGTGGAGACCATTGCAAAGTCAAATGATGTGCCGAATTTCCAGTAAATTCTCCAAAAAGTAAAATTAAAAAAATGGATTTTTAGAAAGTGACACTTTAATTTAGGCCTCAATCGAGAAGGAACAGAAACCAGCTACAGCTGAGGGAAATCTAGAAAATGTATATTATATAGGGTGTGCTTGTTGGAGCCCAACCTCTGTAGCTGTAAGATAAACATGCCAGATGGATATCAGGGATGGATGGATGGGAGCAGTAACACTGAGGCAGCTCTTCTTAGAGTGGAAGCAAGGCTCTAATGCAGTAACAAGAAAAAGAGAGGAAGGCGCCTCTAAGTGCAGTATTGACAATTTATTCAGTAAACAATGGAAAATTTGCACTTACAAGATAAACAGGTAAAAAGACTCATCCTGTGGTAATTAGATCCAGGTGGGACATCCAGCCGTCCAGCAGCAAACTATGTCTATAGGATCAGGAAGTAGAGTCCAGGATGTGCCTGTGCATCAAAAATGAAGCTTGGAGAGCAGAGTCAGATGTAGCAGGTGAAGGGGGCGGTAATGCATTTCGGCGCATGCTCAATAGGCTCCTTCTTCAGACCTGAGCCCCAGTAGAACCCTGACATTTTTATAGTGTGAAGGGAGTGTGCATACATACACACTCATATAATTTTTAACCCAAAAGCATTAGAGCTATTCTCTCGTGTGTTTTTATTTCTATTTTTATTTCTGTTTTTATATCTTTTTTCTACTTGTGTTAATTCCTGTATGATGCAGGAAAACATGTAGGTCCTTAGGACCCAGGAATTACTTTCCTCCCTCCCATTTCCTTCATACTATAAAAATGTCAGGGTTCTACTGGGGCTCATGTCTGAAGAAGGAGCCTATTGAGCATGTGCCGAAATGCATTACCGCCCCCTTCACCTGCTACACCTGGCACATCCTGGACTCTACTTCCTGATCCTATAGACATAGTTTGCTGCTGGACGGCTGGATGTCCCACCTGGATCTAATTACCACACGATGAGTCTTTTTAACCATTTATCTTGTAAGTGCAAATTTTCCATTGTTTACTGAATAAATTATCAATACTGCACTTAGAGGTGCCTTCCTCTCCTTTTCCTTTTAGCTGAATAAAATCTCCCCACTGGAAATTCCAAGAGATATGAAGAAGCCGGCTGGTACTGACACAAGACTAGATGGAACTGTCCTTTACATGTGAGATGGGGAAACAGCTCTCATTGTTTGAACACTGTGTGCAGTAAATTATGGTGTGGAGTAAATTGATGTTTTGACTGACATTCTGCGGTTTAGCCACAAGATGTCTCTGTTTTTCTAACACAGGCTCAGACTGCATAGATATTTGTATATTCATGAAGAGGTGGGGTTTTTTAGTGAACAGGAAGAGGAGAATGCAGCCAAGTTTTGGACGATGCTGAATGCAGGAGCCATGTTTTGGACGATGCTGAATGCAGGGGCCGTGTGAGCTGAGAATCCTATGACACCCAGGTGTGAAAGTGTCCCTCACTAACCAGAGATTGCTGCCAAGAAGGCTGATGAGAGCAGAGGAACTAAGCAACATTTGTTCTGTTCAGAGTCACCAGCAGATGCAAAGCAGACTCGGGTCGGTAGGAATGTGCACGCACCTCATTTCAGTGTTGGCGCCTATAGACTGAGTCCAGACCTATAGTTAGTTAGTTAGTTAGGGTCTCTGTTTGTGTCAGGCCACAAGTGTTGATACTGATTATTGGAAGGACTCCACCACTTAAAGTGACATTTCACATTGGAGAACTGATAAAATGCTACAAACTCAAGCCAGACTGGCATTTTGCTCAGAAGGAATAATCAGGCATGTGCTACAGGGCCAGTTATGGGAGGGGGAATACTGTAGATTTGTGTAAGATTGTAAGCTGTTGTGCTGCACCGCAGGCTAGCCCATACCATACACCCATACTGTCGGAGATCGCCGCGCCACTGGGCTCGGCGCAGGCGCAGTACACCTCCCTGTACGCGAGCGCCGGGACTTGGCCGACCGCGGCAATCAGGTTCGCGCATGCGCAGTAGTGACCACGGGCGCGCGCCTGGCACCAATGACAGCACAGGGCGGGATATTTAAACGGCCCTGAGCTGTCATTCAGTGTCTTTTGGTCTCCTTGTATCCTGTGAACCTGTGAACCTGTCGTAGTAAGTTGCTGACCCGGATTGTGCCCTGACCTTGCTGTTTTCTCCTGTTCTTGACCCTTGCTTGCCTGACCTCTCTCCTGAATGCCCCCTATTGGATCTGACCTGCTGTTGCTGACCTGGCGTGTGACCCGACTATTCTTTGCCCGCTGCTCTGTACCGCACCGTCCCCATAGTTACCGACCCGGCTTGTATGACCCTGCACCTGCTCAGCCATCCATCCATCCGTCCCTCTCAACAGGGTCTCCAGACCTCCTCATACCTGGCTCTCTCCCGTGGGAGCCCCTGGCGAATACCCCTACCACTGACGGGTGTCCTCAGTAGTCACGACCTGGTCCTGGGGTACTCCAAGTCCATCCCCACCATCAGGGGCCCTGGTGAACAAGTACTCTGGGGCTTAGACTCCGTGCGCTGGGAACATCCGATCAGTGGAGTGCTAGTGGTACCGCCGGGCGGTCCCTTACACATACATTGATTCCTGCTCTTTTAGGGTAATAACAGGTAAGGTGTGGCAGCTTAGTTGTGTCCGCCAGTAGGTAAATTACTTCACTTTCTACCTTCATCCATCAGAAGGCACCGTGCTGTGCAGCACAAGGGTCTCAGCCTTTGGGCTGGGTGTATGTAAAATTTATTCTATGTTCCCAGCATTTGTGGTTGTGTTTACTTGCCACATCTAAGTAAAATTCTGTTGTGGCAAAAGCTGGTGTTGCTTTCCTCGTTCGTGACTTCACTGTATCCTGGGGAGCCCACCCCGGTACATGGCTTACATACACACCAAGATTCTTACCTGTATAAGAGGCTGATAGCCTGTTGCTGTCACAAAATTTATCTGCCAGGAGTATCCTCTGCAGCTTTTATAGATTTGTGAAACAGTAACCTGACCATTTTCTGGAATAGCTTCTAGGGCAGACTTTAGATCCATTGGTGTTATGTCTACAGGGAGATCTACAATGAAACCAAATATGTGTAAAGTGTCCATCTGCCAACATGACAAGTAAACAAAAGTAGCAACTGAGCCAATTTATAACTAGCTTGTAGAGCAGGGTGCACATAGCAGGGCTTTGAACAGTAAATAAAACACAGATTTATTTCCCAGCACACTTACCAGCTAGATATTCAGAAAAAAAAACGCTGTCTAACAATTTCGTTAAAAATAAAAAAGGTTTTAGTTACACAACATTTGTGTATATGGTATGAAGGTTTTCTATTTTTTTTTCTGTTGGTTGAACTAGATAGATTAGTGCTTTTTTTTCAACCTAATTATATTACTATGGATCTATGTTCCAACATGGAGACTCTCATAGACTAAAGTTATAACCGCACTGCACAGAAGGGCCTTGACAAGGTAAGCTTCCACATATTTTTGCAAACCTCTTTTTTATTGCAAATTGTTACATGCCATAATTTGTATTTTTTATGCTAGCTATCAAGTGTGCTGGGAAATACATTTTTGTTTTGTTTGTTTAATACAATAAGTAGCATCTGCTCTAGCAGAACCTAACATGGCTGTACAGGATACACGTGCTGTTCATGTGCAGGCCTACTGGGATCACAAGTCATTGGAGGCCTCCCCAAGTGCAGGAACAGAAAAATGGAAGCCTATGATTCAGTTGATGGGAACAATGTTTTGGGATGCAACATGATAACATCATACATTTATTTCACAAGCTCATGGAATGTAAGTACCTAGATTTGACCTGGTATCGTCCTCTCTACAGCAGAGCTCAGATTGAGAGAGGAGACAATGATCAGTTGTGCTGCAGTGCTGATAGGTGGAGAGAGCAAAGTAACTGAGAGATATGCTTTGTTGAGCTAAGATGAGACCAGATCAGTCTGCTGCTTCTCGTTTTACCTTTCAGTCGAGCCATTCTCAACCAGGATTCTGTGTAACCCTAGGGTTCCTCCAGGAGTTGCTAAGAGTTCCTACTACAGCTAACTGACTTCCTACCTGATAGTGCATGCATAGTTCTGGGTGCAACACCAGTTGGCAAAGTACATTGCATGACACCAAAGATCTTTCAAGCTGTCTGTAAGGGTGGCATTCTAACCACCACTTTAAGGGACTTTCTTCTTACTGAACCCTGATACATTTTTAGCAAGGGCTGCCTGAGACCTGAAATTCATTTGGAGTAAAATGGTTGAGAAAGGCTGGTCTAGTCAATGGCTGGGATAAGGACATAACTGCAGCAGAGAAAAATTAGGTAACAGAGCTGTGTAAATATCAAGACTGAATCGGCAGAATGACAGGAAAAACAGATGACTTTTATGACATTTTATAAGGCTGGAGTTTCAGAAAGCCCAATTTATAATTTCATCTAGAATAATGAAGCTGAGCATGAGTGAAAGTACCTGGAACCTCCTTCCCATAACCCAGAATGCTGAATGTTCCTCCAATAGGTGGAGAACCGGTATAAGTTCTGTTGATTCTTATTGATGTCCTTTCAGTCCAAGTCGATGCTTGATAGATGGCTGAATCAGCTCTGTCCTGAATGCCCTATAAATAAGTGAGATCGAAGAACAGAGATGAATCGTTATTCTGTTTATCTAATTTTTTACTTTTATTGATACTACACAGATATCCATATGAATGTATATATATATATATATATATATATATATATATATATACCGGTATATATATATATATATATATATATATATATATATATATTATATATAACATCTTACTGGCTTACTTTAAAGTCAACAGGTAATGTGAAAATCTCTTAACTCATCTGAAACTGAGCTATGATTAATTACTATGGGCTGCTATTATTTGCACATCCTCAGAGCTTCTTGCAATATCTTATTGAACCAAAAAGGGAAGGATGAGCATCTTCATTCCTATCCATAGTCCCAATGCAAAAGGACAAAGTGAAATACTTTAGACCCAAGATGTTTATGTTCCTCACTAAAACAGTAGTAGTAAAGATATCTCAATTGCATCTGATTCAGGGACAACTCCCAAAGGTAGGATTTTCCCTAACTTTTGGATACTGTAATATAAAGTGAAGGAAACCTTTCCATGGAGGATACAAAGAACAATTTGCAGACAACTTTACTGTGCTTTAAAACTACATCTTATTATGATTTAAAGTGAATGTAAAGCTTTGATTTTTTAAAATAAAATAATAAACATGTCAAACTTACTGTACCCGCTCTGTGCAATGGTTTTGCACAGAGCAGCCGATATTCTCCTCTTCTGGGGTCCCCCACCGGTGCTTCTAGCTGCTTCTCTAAGGTGAGTGTCCCCATAGAAAACCACTTTCTATGGGGGGGGCACTCACATGTGCTCGCTGTCAAGCCATGCTGTCTGTGTCCAATGACACAGACAGAACAGTGCGGTCCCGCCCCCCCCCCCCTGCTTCCTCATCACAGAATTTGATTGATAGTGGCAGGAGTCAACGGCTCCAAGTACTATCAATCTCTCCTGTGAGGAGGGAGAGCGGTTAAAGCCGCTGCTCTCATGCACAGTGCTGGATCCAAAATGGGCTCAGGTATAAATTGGGGGGGGGGGGGGGCTGGGGGGATCCTGTGACACAGAGGGTTTTTTTTACCTTAATGCATAGAATGCAATAAGTTAAAGAATCTTTAGGCTCTAGAAACCACTCAAAATGCATGATTAAACAGCCCTTCAAACTCCTCTAACACAATAATGCGAAGCCCCATTGAATGGGAATTCAAGTGTGACCCCTGAAACATGTTAAAAATGTTAGCTATAATCTCTTGATATATCATTTTATTGTGATGTAGCCAGGTGTCAGGTATATCATTATGCCATTCTGGGACATTTACAGATGAGACTATGATTAATCCTTTTCCTCCTAGTGTTCAGTACTTGGAGTGCTACATTACTTCCCCCTAGCAGAGTGGATTCAGTTTTACTGACAGCAGAGGATCTTGGAACCTGTAGTCCTATAGCCAATACATCCTGTATTTCTGAGTGCTGATTGAAGTACAAATACCAGAGAGCTGACGAATGAGAGGATGCTGGGAAAGCAGATATATTCTACAGCAAGGGACTGGCTCTTTCTCTTGGGCACAGGATTCAGAGCTAAATCGAGGGGTACTGCTATTCTCCTCCAGAGACAGACTGTTGGCTTACTGCTGTGGGACTTTGCACATCAGTTCAGCACAACAGTGACACTAATCACCAAACTAGAATCACACTCTGCATCAGGACTAACATTGTCTGGTCTACACAGAGACACCTCTGCTCACCGTGCTAATAGACCATCAGGCAGCGACGTCCCTGCAACCAGCCAAGAGCCTGTGCAGGAACCTTGTTCCTAGAAGGCTGTGCTGTTCATAGGATTGATGAGCAGACGGATACCAAACCTCTTTCTTTCATAACTCTAGAGACACTGCATGAAGACACCTTTACAACTCAGTAGCAGGATATCTTTGCTTTGAGCAATACCACAGAATATCTGTTTAATTGAATTGAATTACCAGTATTTACTGTTTATGGGCCCTACCATTGCTAACAGAAGACAATGGACAATGGACACTTTAAACATCACAGGACTCAAGTTACAATCTCTAGTAAAGGGACCTCTTCTCTTTTAAGGCCAATGCTATTTAAAAGGGTAGTATATGTTTACCTAATCCTCTACTTCTCCATTGCTGTGCCAGTGGTCTGGAGGGAGCTGATAAGTCAACAAGTCTTTTCTTCCCCCTCTAGCTGCTGGTGTTGCAATTAAATGGTTGTAGCATGCTACGCATGACTGTATAATCTGTTAAATGTTGCTAATTGATTATTTCTGCTTTACCAATTTTCTGCTTTTATGTGTTAACTGGAGTTGTATATCCTAAACTCATTATTTCTGTGGCCTACTCTTTTGAACAAGTTTAATGTAGAGGTGTTACTAAAGAGTTGTGTCTCTTGCATTGTTTTTATATACTTATTAAACATGTCTGAACCCAGAGTGTCAGAGGTCTCGAGAGGCTTTCAAAGTAAGGGCAACCACTGGGGTCAAGCATTTTAAAGTGACCCTGCAGGGGTAGTGCTACAGTGACAAATACAGATTTATATCTGGACTGATCCCTATGGCTTGGTGCAATCATCCTTTCACTTTATACAATCTGACTCTCCCAGGGACCCGTTTGGGGCTCCTACAGGCAAAAAAGAACTGCCCCACTAGAGCAATCATCTGACTTATTTGGAAGCTCCAGAAAGCTTGGAATTTAGCACTCCCACACCCAAGTTCTGGAGACAAAATAAAATACCTTAACAGTGGTTTTTTGATTACTCTTTCCAAAGTTTCACTCTTTCCAGTCCTAATTTAATTTGTCGATGGCTCAATCAGCAGTGATTCCCAACCTTAGTTCTTAAGTACCCCCAACAGCTCTTAAATATCAAGCCATCACTGACATCTTGCCATCTGTTGGGGCTACCTGAGGACTGAGGTATAGGACTATTGCCCTGCATGATCCAATTACAGACTATAGTGGATTGCCCACCCAAAAACACATTTAAATTAGACACCATAGTTTACTGCAGCTCACACAGACTCTGTATAAGACCCTACAGTGGCACTTTGGCAGCAGTTGGACTAGCATAAAATATAGTAATATAAGGTGCTAAGTGACCACATGGCACTATTAATGGATCATCCCTATTTCAAAAATAACTATAACTACTATATTTTTGTTTCAATTTCTTATGAACAGGAACTCTCTCTCAAACATACCTCAGCAAATCCTACAGCAATAAGTGGAAAATTGTAGCCGCAGTTGTATGGTGTTATAGTGATGGTATGCTGGGTTACAGATGTACTAAATGTGCTGGCCACATCGATGTTACTGATCACAACTCCACTTTCTGATAAGGCTGGTCTTTGCCTGTGAACTGAGTCACATACAGGAGAAAACATATATAAACAGTTGTGTTATGGTATAAGAGCAAGTTAAAAGGAACCTGTCTAAAAAGAAACATAGGTGCTGCCTTTCTTGACATTTGTATCTAAACCAAACACCTTAGATAACCTCCGTATGATTTTACGAAAATAGCTAATCATCCCTGAAGACTTGGAATATCATCTATACGAAGTGTATTTTATAAATTTTGCATGCTAAGAAGCAAAACCCTCTACCAATGCAGTACTAGGTCTCAGTTTGATACATAAGAACAGTAAGTGAATACAATTATGTTTGGTCAGCTTTAGATGTTGACATTATTAGGTGAAGGAAAGGGTGTTTTTTTTTGGAATCTGGTGGGCTGAGTCATCTTTGATACCCCAGCAACCAGATCCATTTACATTAAAGCCTAAATATACCTAAAACAAAAAAATATATTTAAATCAGCACAAGGGATATTACCGGCCTTCAGTGATGTGTCCCTTGTGCTATTGTGTCCTCTATTTGCTGAAATCTTCCTCCTCCATTGCCCCCTCCCATACACACTTTTACTGCCATAATTTTCCAATGCAGCAAGGATTAATAGAAACAATGATTTCCTATTGGGAATAAAAAAGCATTCGGAATCTGAAACTAAGAAGCAGTGACGGGCTGTCGTAAAGAGTGCCCTTTTCACCCAGCTCCTCAATTCATAGAAACTGGTTCTACAATTCCCATAAATGAAACAAGATCTATGAATGGAGCATGAGTGGACAATTGATGGGTCTGCCCCCTTCATTTATAGATTGTGTTTAATTCATAGAAGCTGTAGTAACATCTTCTATCAATCAATGGAGCAGCTGGGCAGAGAGGGTGGGCATAGATGGTACTCTTAATTCCAGCCTCTCTCAGCCTCTTAGTTCTATTAGCCTCCCGTCACACCAGAAGATTATAGCGGTGCATGCAGTGGGGAGCATTGGAATAGGAAGATTTCGGTGAATGGAGGACACAGCAGTACAAGGGACACATCCCAATAAAAGTAAGTCATATCCCTTGTACTGGCTTTGTTTTCCTGTTAAGTAAATTTAGGCATTGATTCGTGTCCCCTGGAGAATTTTGGGTGCGCTTGTCCACTTTTAGTTTGCTGCCACTCCTGTTGCTTCTTCTATCATATAAAATAAATAAAAAACAACAGGGAGGAGGGGTACTCCCTTGGTAGGGAGCTCCCCTACTACAACACTCAAACTCAACTGTCGCTGGTCCCCTCAGTGATATCCAGAGTATACAGTATAGAGCCCCCTTTGAAAGATCGCTAATCACTTACTTAAAATCATGTAAAACTAATTGCATTTAATAAAGTAGAATTCCATGATAGACATAATAAGACTTAAAAAAGCTCTCCCCCCATACCCTCCTCACACCTATGCTGACTAACCTGTGTAAGAAAGATTTATATACTTACCTGTTATGAGCCCGCTCCAGTCCTGCCATGTGATCCAGCTCCCTATGTCAGTCAACGGCAGCTGGAGAGGAGATGCGCTGACAACAGATGGGTTATAGGAGCCTATGGGTGACGTCACGGCTCCAGGCTCCTCTCCACTGCAGCCAACGGTGGCTGACACAGGGGATCATATGACCAGAGCAGAGCAGCCTTAAAATAGGTAAGTACACTGCTCAAAAAAAATTAAAGGAACACTTTTTAACCAGAGTTTAACAAGTCAATTAAACTGCTGGGGTATTGATATGGCCAGTTAAGTAGCAGAGGGGGTTGTGAATCAGTTTTAGCTGCTTTTGTGTTAATGAAATTAACAACCGGTGCACTAGATGGGCAACAATGAGACAACCCCCCCAAACAGGAATGGTTTTACAGGTGGAGGCCACTGACATTGTTTTCCCTACTCATCCTTTCTGGCTGTTTTTCACTAGTTTTGCATTTGGCTAGGGTCAGTGTCACTACTGATAGCATGAGGTGATACATGGACCCTACAGAGGTTGCACAGGCAGTCCAACTGCTCCAGGATGGCACATCAATATGTGCCATTGCCAGAAGGTTTGCTGTGTCTCTCAGCACAGTCTCAAGAGCATGGAGGAGATTCCAGGAAACAGGCAGTTACTCTAGGAGAGCTGGAGAGGGCCATAGAAGGTCCTTAACCCATCAGCAGGACCAGTATCTGCTCGTTTGTGTAAGGAGGAACAGGATGAGCACTGCCAGAGCCCTACAAAATGACCTCCAGCAGGCCACTGGTTTGAATGTCTCTGACCAAACAATCAGAAACAGACTTCATGAGGGTGGCTTGAGGGCCCGACGTCCTCTAGTGGGCCCTGTGCTCCCCAACCGGCACCATAGAGCTTGATTGGCATTTGCCATTAAATACCAGAATTGGTGGGTCCTCCACTTGCGTACTGTGCTTTTCACAGAAGAGAGCAGGTTCACCCTGAGCACATGTGACAGGCGTGAACGGGTCTGGAGAAGCTGTAGAGAACGTTATGTTGCCTGTAACAGCATTCCTCATGACTGTTTTGGTGGTGTGTCAGTGATGGTCTGGGGAGGCATATCCATGGAGGGACGCACAGAACTCTACAGGCTAGACAATTACACTCTGACTGTCATTAGGTATCGGGATGAAATCCTTGGACCCACTGGCAGACCCTATGCTGGTGCAATGGGTCCTGGGTTCCTCCTGGTGCACTACAATGCCCAGCCTCATGTGGCGAGAGTATGCAGACAGTTCCTGAAGAATTAAGTAATTGATACCATTGAATGGCCCCACTCTCGCCTGACCTAAATCCAATAGAACACCTCTGGGCTATCATGTTTCGGTCCATCCAATGCCGCCACGTTGCACCTCAGACTGTCCAGGAGCTCAATGATGCCCTGGTCCAGATCTGGGAGGAAATACGCCAGGACACCATCTGCCATCTCACTAGGAGTATGCCCCGGCATTGTCAGGCATACATACAAGCACGTGGGGGCCATACAAACTACTGAGTACCATTTTGAGTTGCTGCAATGACATTTCAGCAAAATGGACTAGCCTGCTGCATCATTTTTTCACTTTGATTTTCAGTGCTCTGTAGGTTGATAATTTTCATTTCCATCAAAAGATAGGGCTTCTTTATGTTCCTAACACATTACCCAGTCTGTATTAGTATAGATATCCAGCATGATATGTTTCCCAATTGAGATATGATGTGTTTTTTGAAAGTGTTCCTTTAATTTTTTGAGCAGTGTATATACTTCTGTCTTACACACTTTACTTTAAGAACTAATTTCCCCTTTTAAATAGACCTAAATGCATACATATTCAGGGTAAGAAATAGTAGTATTCATAATTCAGTGAAAGAAGTTTAAACAAATACAGTAAAGTATGTTGGTTTGTATACAATAATTGTTGGCTTGTTTATTAAATTTTTAGTCAGAAACGATAGACCTTTGCTTTAAAATGTATGCTTAGGAAAACACCGAACCTACAAAGGAAAGAGGAAATGATTTTACCTGGGACATCACTTGTCACCTCTTGTCCAAAGTATAAGACATCAACATAGAAATCTTGGTTTGGAATTAAGCGGAGAGTAAGCAGGTTGAAGTTTTTTCCAGAGTACTTTGATTCTATAAGGTCCAACAAATTGATGCATGTGTATGTCCAGCTGCAAAAGAGGTCACTTTCATCACATTTCCAAAGGAACAAAGTCAAATTATTCAAAGAAGAGAAAGTTTGTACGTACTGCATATGCAACCATCCTGCTTATCCTAGGCAGGGTGAAAGCAGGCATTACAAAATATATTGTACCAGTATATTTTCATTTTTTAGTTTTGTCAAATAAAGTTGCTGAACTTTGTCAGGTTTACAATTTCAAAGTAAGAGTTGATTCATCACAATCAGGCAGCACTGATTCAGATGTTGCTACCAACAAAGGAATACCAAGTGCCAGGGGAATATCAGGTGAGCAGGACCAAATCTATCACATAATTGCCTGGCTATTTGCACTTGTGTCAGGGAATAAAGATCCCACTAGAAGATGCAGGTGTCTCTCTCATTCACTATCCAGCTAGGAAAGTGACTCATACCATGATCTCACAGTTCGACCTTAGACTACATCAACACATCAGTATTGAAGAACTGACCTACTGTATCTCATTCAGCTAGATGTGTCTAGAGTCTCATCATCTAGTATTAAAACAGAATTTTGGGTTTCACAAAAAAAAGTATACTCATCTAGGTGGGCGCAGCATCGATCTGATGCTGTATCTGTCCCCTGCCAACTTTACACTGAGAACTGAGTGATCAATACCACTGATCAAAAAAACACTGATCGCTCAGTTCTCCCCTCCACCCTGAGCTGAGAGCCATGACTGTCAGTTCTCTGCCCCTCAAACACTCACTGGAGCGCTGGGTTGTGGAAGGGACAGGAACGGCTGACTGAGTCTCCCAGCAGCCCACTAAGAGGCTAAGTCAGCTGCTGGTCCAGGCTGCTGGGTGGATCCTAACTGTAAAGTCAGGATTGATCCAGTACTCGGATTGACTGAGTGAACGGGTCACAGGAGTGCAGAACGAACAGCACTCCTGTGATCCATTGGAGAATAAGGGCCAAAAAAGCTTTGGCCATACTTCTCCTTTAACTCATTAGTTGACCAGCCAGGCTTTCCAGATTGTATGACATTTCCCTAGGCATCTCCTTTCCTCATGTCACCTTGTAAAGAGGCAAAGCATCACTGAACAGAAATTTCCAAAAGGGAAGCATGGGTAGATACCTTTTTTTTAATATTGGTGAGCTATGGGTTTGCAAGCAGAATAGAGCAGTGATCCCAGTCCCAAAATTCGTCTCGCCCTGGTAGATGCCAGGGGTTCAACAATCTTTACAGGCACACAGTTATAGCTATAGGTACAGAAATTGAGGTAAAAAAGGAAAAAAATGTACCATCTCTCCCTAGAAATCTTGTACTGGGCATGCTCCCTTCCTTCAATGTAAATAAGCTGTGTCTATACATGGGTTACTATGAAGCCAAGGCTAAACTGGGGTGGGTGAAATTGCCTCAGTTTTTCCAGGCCCTCTGCTTAGGCATTATACAGAAGATTGGAACTGTCTGTCAAGGATCTTATCTGCCCAAGGGCATTTGTGAATGGGTCAGATCCTTAACTGACAGTTTCCTCTGCTATACACAATCTCTTTTGCTGGCTGTCACTATGCTCTGCACAGGACAGTATGTAGGTGTTGTGCAGAGACAGTTCACACATAACTTGGTGGGAAAGCAGCCCAGCCGAGAACACTCACAGTTCCAACAGTGTGTAGAGACCGGGATTCATCCAAACTGACAGCACCTATTAGGAGAGGTTTAATGTGGCCTGGCCGTCTTGTGCCCAAGCAGGCAGATGTCCAGAGAAGTTGTGAGCCCTACGCTTTCCTTTTTCATCAGGAACCTTTCCCTGCCACTAGTTCTGTCCCAACCAGGTCGGGTACCTGTCTCTACTATACCAACTCACAAAATGCATAACAAACCTGGAAGACAGACCTTAAAAAGTCTCTACCTGACCCAAAATGGCTGCTAGAGTCACATGGTTGGCAGCATCCAATGGAATAGCTTCCCCAGTAACCCTGGAAACCGTAGAGGAATCATGTTCCTCCTGACTTTCTGTCCAACTGCAGTGCCGCTGTGGAAGAGCACCATCTGCAGTGGAGAAAGTAAACTGCACCTGCCTACAAGCATGTATGCATGTACAGTGATAAGAATCTTCCTGTGATAGGAATCTGGTGTCCAGGTCTGTGAGGTCTGTGATCATTCAGCTACTGCTAAACTTAGAATGCTCTGGAATGTGAGTTGGATGTTCAGATGCTAGTTCTAACAGTGACTAGTGAGCCAGAAAGACATTTGAGCATCCAGCTCACAATACAGAGCATTCTCAGATGAGCAGGAGATAAATGATCATGGAACGCACAGGCTTGGACATAAGATTCTTATCACAGGAAGAGTCTCATCTTATGCCACTATTTATGCCAAACTGTAGGCTCATCGACCTGCAATACCTAAGAGCATTGGAAACTGGAGGACATTGCACTGAGTTTGGATGAGGAGGACATGGCGGTTATGTGATTATCTTTCTTCCAACACTTGGTTTCAGCTCAAGACAGATTAATACAATTCAAAATTGGACATACATACTGTAACTTCTGATAGATTACAACACTTTTTAGCCTTAAAGTGCTTCTAAGCCCCAATGGTGTGCCAACACCTATATGATTAGGCACACTTTTAGCCGCTAATTTGACCACACTGACAGTTTATTATTAAATATCTTTTTTTCCCTCCTCTAAAATGGTAGCCAAGTTACTTTTTCCCCTTTCCCAACAGCATGGTCCGGGCTGGGTGCAGCTAAGTTGGAGTGGGTCACGTATCCAGTGATCCAGTGACGTCCCCTCAGTTTTCCAAGCCCTCCCCTTAGGCACTGCAAAAAGGATTGGAACTGTCAGTCAAGGATCTCATCTGTATGAACACATAGGTGGTTGGATCAGATCCTTAAAATTGACAATTATGCAACATTTTATGGGTAGTCCACCAAGCTCTGATTGTGGTTTTCATCATAAATGTTGAATCGTAGGGAGCCCAAGGGCCTATGAAATGTAGTTACTGCAAAGCCTCAAAAGACCTGAGCTGCACTGTTTCCAGAATCACTGCAATATTACCCTCCTGCAGGCTCAATTAACTATGTGCATGTGACATTTATCCTGCAAACAAATTCTTGAGAAACCTAGAGTCAGGCTTTCACAGAGCCAGAGGAGTTGGATGTTGGCAATACTAAGCCTTGGGGTTGAGTTACCCCACAAGAAGGTATTAAGTATCATAATAAGGCATTTTAATATTTGTAGGTTATCCAGGCCAGAGCTCTTTAAAAAAAAAGACGTAGAAGTTTAATTTTGATGAGATCCACCCTCCCAGTAAGAGACACAGGTAAATTGCTCCACGCTTTGAGCCTGGTCTTAGTGCAAGCCATCAAAGGGAGAATATTTAGGAAGATATAATTGGAAAATTCCTAGTAAATTTCACCCCTAGGTATGTTATGGATGTTACTGATTTCAATGGCAGGAAAGGAATAGACTGTGCTGGTGCCCCATCATCTAGAGGTAGGGTTTACCCCTGTTATTCTTTATTGTATAAAGCCTGGTTACATTCACTACATTTTGCTGGTACATTTTGGTAATTTCTGGCAAAGTCAGTGTATTTTTCCTATAAGAAGCTCAATCGTAGGTAACAAATGAGAACCAGTACTGGAGAAAAGATAAATCCCCCAAAATATATTGTTAAACAATTCTTGTGTCCATAAAATTGTAATAAAAACTCAAACATTCATAATTCAGTGCTTGCGTGTCTTCTATCAATCTTTCATGCAATTAATTAAAAAATTTAAAGTATAACTAAAGCCAAAACTTTTTTTGTTTTTATTGTTACATCTGCCTTGTGAGATTTACCCTCTCTATTTGTCCTGTTTACCGTATCATCAAAAGTGAAAGTAAAAGAAAATCCCAAATTTCAGGTTGCCCCCAGAGCAGTAATAGAGGGGAAATCTTCCAATGGGGACTGGTGACCTGGGAGAGCCCAATGAATTCCCTTAATTTACAGGAATTTCATATCACTTCCTGTTTTGGCTATAGGACTGTAAGCGAAGGTAAATCTCCCCAATGGGGCACAGATGGTAAAAATAAACCTGATAAGGGTTATAACCACCCCTTACTCGGTGACTAAAAAGGTTTTGGCTATAGTTCTACTTTAACCGTTTCAATACCGTGTGATTTTACACCTTCCTGCCCAGGCCATTTTTCAGGTTTCAGCGCTCTCACACTTTGAATGACAATTGCGCGGTCATACAACACTGTACCCAAACTAAAATTTTATAATTTTCTTCACACAACTAGAGCTTTCTTTTGGTGGTATTTAATCACCGCTGGGGTTTTTATTTTTTGCTAAATTAACAAAAAAAGACCAAAAATTTTGAAAAAAAAACACATTTTTCTTTGTTTCTGTTATAAAAGTTTACAAATAAATAATTGTTCTTCATAAATTTAGGCCGAGATGTATTCTGCTACATGTCTTTGATGAAAATAACCCAAATTAGGATGTATTTTTTAGTTTGTAGGAAAGTTACAGAGTTCACAAACTATGGTATAGATCTGAATATTGATCAATCCTGAAGTACTGACAGCCAATCTAATTTCTTGAGGTCCAAGAATGTCAGAATAGTACAGATATCCCCAAATGACCCCTTTTTGCAGAGTAGACAGTCCGACGTACTTCATAAGAGGCATGGCGAGTTTTTTGAAGTTGTATTTTTTTGTCATAATTTTTCGGAAAATGAAAAAATTTAAAAAATTATTTTCACTATTTTTTTTTTTTACATACTGTCACCAGTGCAGTACAGCGTCTTCATATAACTGGCATGGCGGTGAACATGGACACTGACTGGTGACAGTATGAAAAAAAAAATATATATATATATTTTTTTATTATATTTAATTTTTTATTACATTTTTTTAATGATTTTTTTTTCATATTTTACTATGACCAAAGTAGTACAATGTTACCATAGTAACATTGTACTACTTTGGGGAAGTGATCAGTATTTTTTTTTTTTTTTTTATACACAGTTTGCTTATAGCAAAGAATTACTTTGCTATAAGCAAGCATTTAGCTGAATGAAATCGATTCATTCAGCTTTTTTTTTTTTTTTTTTTTTTTTTGTGCTTAGCTGTGATTTGGTCACAGCTAATCACATGACGTGCATGTGACCTGCTGTGACCATTCACAGCTAGGCACTAGTATACAATGGATGGCATCATGAATGAAGCCATCCATTGTATACAACTATCATGTGACCTGCTGTGATTGGTCACATGGTACCAGCTACGGGAGCCGGTACTCGGATCTGTCATCGGCCGTGTCCGAGGTGCACGGCCTGTGACAGATCCCGCTGCTGCGCCGCTCTGCTGTGCCGCAAACTGCGCATGTGCGGGAGCACGCCAAATGGCGTGCACCCGGAATTTAGGAGCGCATTTCAAGCCACCAAACGGCCATTGGCCGGGCGGCTAATGGTTAAAGTGATATTAAATGCAGATTTTTTAAAAAAAATAACAGACATGTTATACTTATCTGCTCTATGCAGTGGTTTTGCACAAAGCAGCCCCGATCCTCCTCATTTCAGGTGAAGCAGGGGCACCTGAGCAGGCTCGCTCCTGAGCCGCTGCTCTGTGTGTCCATTCACACATGGAGCGCAGCTCGGCCCTGTCCCCGCTCTCTCCTCATTGGCTCACTAGCAGTGATTGACAGTATCGTGAGCCAATAGCTCCCACTGCTGTCTCAGCCAATGAAGGGGAAGAAACCCAGGAGAGCTGCTGCTCACGTGCTGGATCGAGATGGGGCTCAGGTAAGTATTAGGGGGGCTGCTGCACACAGAAGGTTCTTTACCTTCATGTATAGAATGCATGAAGGTAAAAAATCTTTAGCCTTTACAACCACTTTAAACTCAAACCAGAAAGAAACGGACAGCTGCCAGAACAGTTTACTGCTTCAGCAGCTGTCCATTCCTGACTGCAGTAGGGGGCAGTGTAGTGCACAATTCTGCGTCACACACAGCTCCTTTTTTTGTTTTTGTATAAACTTTATTTGAAGTGTACAAAAGTACACTTAATTCATGTCACTGTACAGCAGCGTGGTGCACTATGCTGCTGTACAGTGACATGCAATCCTGTACAGTGCGGTGCAATAGAATGCAGCATGTTTGCATTTTATCGCAACACAGCTCTATACTGTGTTGCAGTGTGAATGGGACACACAGAAAACAATTGTTTCTGTGTGTCCTTGTGGTGACAGGCATTTTACAAGGCACTGTGAATTCCCCCTTATACTTCAATAAGTCATAGCAAACATGATGTATAAACAAGATCAGCCTCCAGATGTCACTCTAGCTCTTCCACATCCCTTTTCTTGATGGTTATCCACGTCATAAATCCTCCAAAAGGTGTTAAAAGGGAAAACCACAAACATAGTGTTGTAATTTATACACTCACATAATGCAAATACAAATTATTCTTACTCATTAAGGCATAAATACAAATTATGCATACATACTGTAAATATATTAATGAACAAGCCAACCGTCAGCAAAGAAAGTAAAAAAGTGCAGATGACTCCCCATTACTCCAAACCATGACATGGCACAAATCAATGTACAAAATGGACCAGAACTTGCAAACCTTGGGTTATATTGGGTCATACAAAGCATTAATATTAGATTTCCTCCCCTTTGTTCCCCTTTCCTACTGGTCCTAACACCTTCGGCACCTTGAATCATAGGCAGAGGAGACTGTGTGCCATGGATGTCTGCTCTGAGATGTCGCATCTTATGAGAAAGAGGGATTAAACATAGATTAATATTGACGGAAAGGCACAGGAAGGAAAAAATTACTGTTTTGAGGGTTAACCTAGCTCTAAGCTCAAGCACTAAAAATTGTATATGAGAGTTTACATTGTGATACCCAGTGATCCTGCCATACAGGTTCTTATTCAGCTTATTCTTGTTATGGGGTGACAACTGTCTCCCAATTATGCTCCTGTGTTGTCACATGCACTTCTGCAGGAGACTACAAGCAGCTGTGCCAACACATACTGCTGTTACTCTCAAGAAGCTGGTCCAGAGCAATGATGTGCAGCTGATGCTTAACAGATTACATGTAGACAGGTAGATGAAAAAATACATTGCAACTTTATGATATGCACTGCTTCAGCAAATAAATGCCATCATATTACAGTTCAGAATTACTTTCAATCTGTAAATGTTAAATGTGCCATATAAAACATAAGTGAAACTTGTTTTTAAAATATTGCAGTGAAGGTAGTGCCTAGAGGGTGTTATAAAATTAATTTATACGTTTTTAACATGAATTAAATACTTACCAAACAAGAACCATCACAGGACAGGCGGTGAGAAGCCTACACTCTGTACCCTATGAGTTCACAAAGTACGACTGTTGTACAAAATGCTAGACAGTACACAAGCTGGAGGCAATACGTCACATTCCAATAAGTAAAAAAAAACATTCAAAAACATACCTGTACCCCTGAGCCATGTTGTATGGAAATTGAGCCTCATATATGGTGGAAACCATTCCAGGGGAGTTAATGTCTTGATATTGAAATGACATAGCAATTTGATTTATGAAGCTACCCTTGTAAGCAAGGCAAAGCTGAAATTAAGACACAAAAAAAAGCTTTTATCAGCCATCTTTACTGCCCGCATCCAGAGCATTTACAAGTTCTGTTACATCTCATATTAAATCTGCAAATCAGTTTACCTCAACCACTGCTATATCAACTTGTCTCGTGTTATATTAACAAGACTCTAATCTCTACAGCTCGCCCATGAATGCTGCTGCAAGACATATCTACAGTATACCTCTACCATCTGCTGCCTTTCTCTGACACAAACTTGACTGGTCTGTAGAACCGCTTTTGGTGTCCATGTTGGGTTAGGGGTACCTTCTAGCCTTTCCCTCGAGGAGTCTCCAATGTTTTCCTAGTTGCAAGTATACAACAGAGAGAAGAGTGGAGCCCAGAGAGCTAAAACGTGAGAGATAGAGAATTTTATATTGTTGAGAAAAAGCACATAGGCCCTTCTGGGAGTTCAAGGCCTACACCTAACCAAAAAAGTAGACTGACCATTTGATGGGTTTTCTCCTTCAGGGAACACCATTTGTTTCTTAGTAGGCCTGCCAGGACGCTGGAGCAAACTGTAATGGGGACCCTGAGATTGAGCATACTGAACAGGACTAACCACACATAATGGAGCCATGCTGTAATGGTATAATGCCAGCTATGCTGAACTGAACAATTTATGCCCATATTAAAATGAACTGTTATGATGCACTTTGCAGAAGTAAAAGAAAGTTTCACACGGAGTCTTTTTTATTCTATGAAGTGAATGATGGCCAATACCTGGGGAACAAGAAGTTAATGTACATAATGGCTGTGTTAGGGGACTGGTGGTGGTTCTGTAAAGGTGGGTTGGCCTAGCAGCTGGTGGTGACAACCAGGTACCCTGTCTGGACCATATGATGAGAAAACTCGTGTCCCTCATGTATTTGGACTGGGTGTGTGTTGCGGCCCCTAATGGACCCAATCTGGAAGAAGAATGGGTCCCAACAACAGATGTGAAGCAACTAGCCCTGCTGTAATTAATTGAACTCTAGCACAGGATCTGGCTTTTTAACTGCTACTAGGGGGCACTAAAAGTCTCTGATTAACCTGATGGAGGAGATGTATGTAATAAGCACACTGGCTAAATGGTCAGCATGTTCACCTAGCAGCGCTAGGCTGCTGCTTCAAATCCTAGTCACGGCACCACCTGCCTGGAGTTTGCATGTCCTCCCTGTGCCTGTGTGGGTTTTCTCCCACACGCTAAAGAAATGCTAGTAGGTTAATTGAACCCTGTCTAAATTGATCTTTGTATGTGAGTTGGGGACGATTGTACGCTCCTTGAGGGTTAGGCACTGATGTGAATGTTCAATATATATGTAATTTGCTGCATAAATTGACAATGCTATATAAGTACCTGTAATAAAAAAAAATTTTCCTGCAAAAAATTCATGTCAGCATATTCACCTTTGAAGATATCTACTTTGTCTTGGCTCCTCTGTTGACATATTCTTTCCCACTTTTAACCTCATACAAAAGGTTGTAAGATTTCTCTAAGTCATACCTCCCAACTTTTTAAGATGGGAACGAGGGACATTTATTAGCAAAAGTGTGTGCATATAGGACACACCCCCTTAAAGGAGAATTATATACAAAAAAATTAGTTAAACGCACAAGTGTTTTTTTTTTTTAACCACTGATGTTCCTCTATACTGGCTTTTGAAATTTGCAAATGCAGTAATTAAGAATTTGGATGAAATGTTTAGCCCTGTGAAACACTTTTTGAATGATATATAGTGCATTTTATATACAACTACACTGCTCAAAAAATTAAAGGAACACTTTTTAGTCAGAGTATAGCATCAAGTCAATTAAACTCCTGGGATATTGATCTGGTCAGTTAAGTAGCAGAGGGGGTTGTTAATGAGTTTCAGCTGCTTTGGTGCTAATGAAATTAACAACAGGTGCACTAGATGGGCAACAATAAGATGACCCCCAAAACTGGAATGGTTTTACAGGTGGAGGCCACTGATGTTTTTTTCCCTACTCATCTTTTCTTACTATTTTTCACTAGTTTTGCATTTGGCTAGGGTCAGTGTCACTACTGGTAGCATGAGGCGATATCAGGACCCTACAGAGGTTGCACAGGCACTCCAAATCCTCCAGGATGGCACATCAATACATGCCATTGCCAGAAGGTTTGCTGTGTCTCCCAGCACAGTCTCAAGAGCATGGAGGAGATTCCAGGAGACAGGCAGTTACTCTAGGAGAGCTGGACAGGGCCTAAGAAGGTCCTTAACCCATTAGCAGGACCAGTATCTGCTCATTTGTGCAAGGAGGAACAGGATGAGCACTGCCAGAGCCCTACAAAATGACCTCCAGCAGGCCACTGGTGTGAATGTCTCTGACCAAACAATCAGAAACAGACTTCAATAGGGTGGTCTGAGGGTCCGGCGTTCTCTAGTGGGCTCACTGCCCGGCACCATAGAGCATGATTGACATTTGCCATTGGACACCAGAATTGGCAGGTTCATCACTGGTGCCCTGTGTTTTTCACAGATGAGAGCAGGTTTACTCTGAGCACATGTGACAGACATGAAAGGGTCTGGAGAAGCCATGGCGAATGCTATGCTGCCTGTAACATCATTCAGCATGACCGGTTTGGTGGTGGGTCAGTGATGATTTGGGGAAGCATATCCATGGAGGGACACACAGACCTCTACAGGCTAGACAATGGCACCCTGGCTGCCATTGGTTAGCGGGATGAAATCCTTGGACCCATTGTCATATCCTACGCTGGTGCAGTGGGTCCTGGGTTCCTCCTGGTGCATGACAATGTCCGGCCTCATGTGGCAAGAGTATGCAAGCAGTTCCTGGAGGATGAAGGAATTGATACCATTGAATGGCCCCCACGCTCGCCTGACCTAAATCCAATAGAACACCTCTGGAATATCATGTTTCGGTACATCCAATACCGCCAGGTTGCACCTCAGACTGTCCAGGAGCATCCTTACATTCCTAACGCATTACCCAGTCCATATCAGTATAGATATCCACCATGATATTTTTCCCCATTGAGATCTGATTTGTTTTCAAAGTGTTCCTTTAATTTTTTTGAGCAGTGTATATAGATCAGATCAAAATGAGAGACAAATGAGGAGGAAAGAAGGACAGAGGGACTTTCTTCCAAATCAGGCACAGTCCCAAAAAATCATGGACAGTTGGGAGCTATGCTGTAAGGCTGTCCTCTTCCTCTGAAATCTGTTCCCAGATCTATCAGGCTTAACCACGCTTTTAAATATTTAAAGTATATACATTTTTTTAAACTGTGTGTCACTTTTATGGAAATTCCCCTTCATTGTTTGTCCTAGTGACCATTGTCAAACGAGAATTTGAGTCAGTTGCATTAGCACAACGCACAGATTTATGCATCGGTACACCTGCAACATTCTGAATGGCACCCCAACGCACAGACTTAATGCAAGGCACATTAAAGCACCACAAAGATGTAAATGAGGGAGTTTACTTTCACTTCCGATCCCTTAGACACAACCAGAGGTGAAAAGAAATCTCTCCAAAGTGAGAGATATCTTTTCTTATGTTGGCCATGCATTCTTCTATAAATGATCAGTTTCCCTTTTTGCCAATCTCACCCGATAAGAACAATTAAGCTATAGTCGAGGATCACTTTGGGGGACAAATGGTGTGAGGTGTCATCACTGGGACAGAAAGGCACAGATAACAAAAGATTGACAGAATTTCCAACTCATCCTCACTGTACTGAAAAATCTCCCCATCACAGAGTCTCTCAGAGTCCACGTACCCTTCTTCGATGAGCCTTGATAAAGGGGTCCCTCAAAAAGTGTTGGCTTGTTTATATGAACACTTCTGATATATCAATTTACAAGAACTTTTTATCATCAGTCTGATGTTCGCTTTTTCTTATACATGTAGTGCCCTCCATATTAGCTAGAAAGAGCTGGCCGATTATTTTTTAGTTAGAAGGGCTGAGTAGCAGCCTGAGCAATAGTCAGCAAAGTCAAATTTGGGTCAGGGCTGATGCAGATCAGTTCCTTGATACCTCCCCCTGCTATAGAATCTTGGAGATGATTCAAGAGCAGTGGGCAGGGTGAGGAGGAGCAGGTCTGCACTTTCACGGGATCTTGGCCAATCCCCAAGCAGGAGGCTTAGCATGGGGTCAGGACAGCCCATAAGAGTGACTGAGCCTGCACAGCTGCAGAAGAGTTCAGGAGGATGATGTGATGAAGCTGAAATGCAGAAGCCTGGAAAGGGGCACAGTGATAAGGCACCTACCTACAGGCAGGGTGCTGGAAAGGAGGATCACTCAGCCTCGCCTCCAGAGAGCAAGGAGTCAAGAAAGGAGCCAGCCCAGTGGACGTCCTGAAGGTAGCCACCTACCTAAATCTGCTAGCAGGACTGAGACTGAGTGAGTAGTCCTACTCCCCCTGGGCTCGTTAAGGGAAAAAGGGCACCCTGGTGGGAAACCTGGTTAGCTCCTTACCCGGGACTGTTTTATTTAAAGTGGCAGGCACTGGATTCCCTTGCCCAGGGATTCCCTCAGGCAGCTGGATACGAAGAAGATTTTCCTGAGGTCTGGGGTGGTACACCAGGAGAGGTAGAACAGCTCTCCAATAAGAGTTTATGCTATGTTAAGACTTGTACATAGTTGCTAAGGAGTTTGTCCTTAGTTTGCAGTTCCATTGGGCAACCCATACACCCTTTACCCATCCAAGTTTAACACCCCTTAATAAAACGTAAAATAAAGCTCAAGGACTGTTTACTGACACTGAATACATGTCTGTGGGAAATGCATGTTGCCTGGATGTGCAGGACTATAGGGGAACCCAAATCTTCAGCAACTCCTACAGGGGTAGTGCTACATACATCAAGAAATTAAAGCCTAACCCATATTTTCTCAAAATGTTCAACATAGAGACATTACTTTTCTTTTATTTGCATTTTCAGCAAGTACAGAACACCTGCTGATCTATCTGATTATGCTTTCAGCTTTCCCAGCTATCATTTGTAAACTACACTTCCCCCCTATATTATGGAGATTAGGAAGCTGCAATATATTACAAATTTGTTTGAGGGTTTAAATATTCTTAAACTCATTATGGCCAAAGCCTTGGCAACTATTTATAAAACATTTGCTATGCAAATGTCTCAAGTATTTGCACAGCTGACATGAACACTACCCATATTTTGCCAAACATGTTTACTTCTTATGATCATAAACTCTATCTAGTGGCCATAATGCAGTATTTTTCTGAAATACTTCAATCAGGAAAATACCTCATCATAGTTACTAGATGGAGTCCACGACTGTTGAAAATAAATATATCTAACAAATACAATAAATGCTTTCTAAATAGACACCTTTGTGAAATATTTTTTTGTATATTTTGGAGTTTTTAACTACCATAAATTTTTTATTTGAAATACAACACCATATAATATGCTGAAATAAATAATAATGATCATGCAAAATTAAAGCTTTTTCTGGTATACATAGAAAACAACGCACATGAACATACAGTCATACCTCTCTATGTAAAGATAATGAAATGGGTCCATATTGCATTTGTGTTGATGATTTCACTTCTGTTGAATCATACAATACATAAGGATTCTTCAAGGAATATCGTCCACAGAATGCCTCAGTCTCAGATGTTACATAGCCCCTGTACCCCCAAAACTGCAAAGAAGCAATATGCTTAGAATAAATAACATTAGATTTAAAGTGGACATATAACCAAATGTTAATAGTCTGCACGAATGAACAAATTAAAGTGGAACTTCACTTTCTCAATCAACATTGACTATTTTTGATCCTTATGCTAGCATTAGTAAATAGGAAGGTATATCCTATTTACATTTATTTAGTTTTAAACTATTTTTTTTTACATTTCTTTAGTCATTTCCTAGTTTCCCTGCATAGGCAAATGATGTCATACGGGCCAGGAGTCTTCAGGAGGGGAAGGAGGTTTCTCAGCTCAGCCAATGCCTGAGCTGAAGGCAGATGGATTCCAGCAAGTAAAAGCTACATGAATCACCTACCCTTACTTGAGATGGCCACTGCCATAAATACTGGAAATACCGACTTTTCCTTGAGAAATTGCTGATCTACTTTCCCTCTAGTGCTTCCTCAGGTGACCAAAAATCTAGGCATTTGATCACATGATCTCTTTTGAAGTAGAATATAATCTAGTCTAAGCTCTAACCCTGTCTGACAGTGCTGATGGGGGAATTGAGCAATTTTCTTTCCTAAAAACCATGGCTGAAGGAAAGAAAATTGCATGTCCTGCCTTAGGGGCTACTGAGAGTGGTGGCAAGAGGATCTCTGCAATAGGGAAGGCTGCAGAAAGTAGGTACCAAGGAGGCCATTATCCATGCTTCTTCATACATGTGTGTGTAAGAAGGATTGGGGTTGTAGATGGTGGTGACAGTATGTAGTTTCTACAGAAGAGTGGGATGACTCTAGCAGATCAGGTAGTCTGAAGGCAGAACCTATTAGACTCTCTAAAGCATCAATGGAAACTAAAAAAAAATAATCGTTGTATACAGTTAAAATTGAGTTCATGGATCTGTGGGACAAGTGAAAGACCTAGTACTCAGTCTACCAAGTTCATGAAATGCTATTCCAGGCACTAAGTAACGGACAAGCATTTGTTGAGATTTAGGTGGAACATCTAATTCTACATGACCCAGGGAAGACACAATTTGGGCAGGAAGTGTATTTGGTGGAAACCCTCATGCTAAATGCAATAAAGAACCTGGAGTCCATGGACATGATAATGGTTAAAGCTGGTCATTCCACTGTTAAGGCCTGTGTTGACAAGCTTTAGGTTTGTGTTGATGGCATTAATTTGACATCACTTTGAGGTACTCCAGAGTATCATTCAGAATTCATTGGCAGGTGTATTTGACCTGTAGTTGTCCTTCTGACCTGCACTTGAGCAGCTTCAAGCAAGTTTTGAATTGTCATCAAAGCGAACCTAAGCCAGCCAGCATGGGTTAGTACATAACCATACTTTCAGAGAGCGTGTTTGCATCTTGACCAAAAAAACATACATTCTGGAGGTAGAAACCATTTGGACACGCAGGGGAAGACTAGGAACCTTTGGCCTGAGGGACAAACACAACCAAATGGTTCTTCTAGATTTTTGGGGGCCAAGGAATGTGTACTAAGCTAAGTGTGTGGTGGTGTCTTACGAATTGAGGGACATGGTGAGAGGTGGGTGTTCCCAGAAGACACCATTTTTTGTAAAACATCTTTTTGAATCTTCCAGCATCAGCATTCTTTGTGGCTCTTGGCATTCTGTCACGTGATATCTCAGAGACACAAAGGAAGTTGGCACTGGAAGTCTCCTCTGTTCCAGAAGCTGAAGCTTTGAATGTTTGCCCACTCACAAAGAAATGATCAGTCTAAAAATCGAATGGTAGGTGTATTGTAACACTGAGAGACAGAATAGCAACAACAATTCAAAAGAAATGCATGTCTAACAAATTATGCAGGGGATCAAATACTTGTTTCCTTCACTGTAGCACAATGCATATTTGCTGATGTGCACTGATATACTGTGTAGCAGGTTTACATGCACTTTTATCCTCTCTTCCTGGAGCCAACAAAGGGTCTACAACATGGCAGAGGAGTCAATGTTGTGCTGTCCTTTATTTCCTGTGCATTGTGCTAACACGCATTGCCATGCATTGCACTGAAAAAGTAAGGCTTGCTCTACTTTTTGTTTTGCTGTAAACTGCCTCATATCAGTGCAACGCACCAGTGTGAACTGCTTCCATTTACATATCTTATTATTTTATGGGTCCTTGCATCGGCATGTGTTGAAAAAAAATGTGTCATCTGGTGTGTAACATCACTAGGCAGGAAGCGCATATTGTATATGAAATGACCAAGTCTTGCTTCCTCTTCTGTGTTTACATTAACTTGATCACATTTTTTTCTGATAGATCAGGGATGTCAAACTCCATGTCACCGCGGTCCGTATCAGCATTATGGTTGCCCTTAAAGGGCCAGTTGTATCTGTAATACTAGATGTCCAAAGCACCCCTTCCCCCCATTACATCAGATATCAAGAATTCTACACCCTCCATAACATCACCGTACACCCCTTTTGGGGACAGAGCAGGGAAGCAGAAAGTGCAGGGTCTGGAGGAGGACCAGAGGAGGAGTGGAGTCAGTTACCAGAGTCTGCTGAAATTTTGAAGTTTTACAGCTACTGTTTTTGGCTTTTGATGTTTTTTTCTACAGCCAGTAAACTCCCCAGCATGTTATTATATGTGTCCATGCACACATAGACTGTAATCAATGTTTTTTGGCTGGAGAAAAACCCCAGAACTAGTGTGTTTCTAGAGGAGTTTTTAGCTGTAAAAACGCTCTAACACTGAAAAAAGTAGCAAAATGTGGTAAAATGCAGTAAATCGTGGCAAACCAGCGTTTTTGGTGAAAAAATTTTTGTTTAAAACGCAAGCGTGAAAAAAATGCGGCAAAAAGACGCTAAACAATAATACAAAGATGCTAAAAAACACACATTTTTAACGTGACTTTACACAGCTAGTGTTACCAGCGTTATTAAAAAGCCTTAGCATGTCATTTACCGAAGGGAAATCTGTTTCATAGTTCCTGAAGTACTTGACAGAGAAGCCTTCCTCTTGATTGGCAATTTCATCCGCACAGCGGCCACTAACCATGTCTAATACAGCTGATCGAACCTAAAGAAATATGAAAACTTAATAATAATAATACAATAATAATAATAATAGTAAATACTAAGAATATTAATTGTGGCATTTATTGTGTAAAAATTTAATTCAGTTCTACAATTTTTCAAGTGAATGAAGGGTGAAAATATGAAATTAGAATTTAGGAACCAACCAGCATAATACAGGAGCCAGGAATATATAAAGGACTAGGCACAGGAACACTGACAGTGTATGCAAATACTTGCAATGTACATACACTGAAAGTGTATGAAACCCTGTCACTAATGTCTCAGATAGAGTAGGTTTTAACATGTTGATTTCAAATTTAAGTTTCAATTTGAAATCTAGAGCTGCCATTAAATTAAAAACTGTCAATCTTGCCATGACGATCCTTGTTCATGTACTTATTATAGGGTGACAATACTTTTCGCCTGTCTCTATAATGTTGTCACCCTGCCATGCAGGCTTTGGATAGAGAATTCAAGTTTCAACAGACATAGGACAGGCATGGTTCACTGTTGTCACCATCAGAAAACTGGTCCTGAGAAATGCATTCAGCCATCACTGGAGTGCATGTAGACAGGAAATGACTGCAAAGAAGTTGCAGGAGATCAGCAGCACTGAGATGCAACAAACTAATAAAATAGGTTTCACCTTTTTTTCATTAAGAGAACCATGACAATGGGTGTACCCCTGAGGACGTGTTATTACACGAAACGCGTTGGGTGGAGCCCTTTGCTGACCCCTAGCCGCCGCTACTGATGAGCGGTGGCCATTTTGGTACTTTATTCATTTATTTATTTATTTTATTACTCCACGTGGATACATTTTTATGTTACTTGCTATTATTACCTTAAATAAAATACTACACTATAAGCACCTTTCTGGCTCCTGTGGCTGAGCTAATTCCCCCCAGGACCACCAGGCACCCACCCTGACGGATGACCTCGTAGCTGTCAGCATACTGCTGCACCCCCAGATGTGCGATGTATTATAATCAATGCACATTATAATTTATGGTCTGGTGAGTGTACATCCGTACCAAGGGTGGATTTCCTTTTACAAGCTTTTGCACAGTTACTCTTCACGGATAACTTCACGTGCCAATCATAGGCATTTCTGCAGCTGATATCTTTGCACAAGAGACGTTTTAAATTCACAAATGCTCTGATGAACTTATTTTATTGTATTTTATGTCATCTTGAACTAGTTATATAAATATTGCACTTTCAGCACTTTACTCACATATGCATTTAAGTCACATGCGTTTATGGAATTTATGACATGCATTTTTTTAGCGCTGCACTAATATTTTAGAAACCATGACAATTGTTTATGATATACAGAACTTTGGCTAATTATCCTCTTCTGCTCAGAAAGATTTTGCCCCATTCATGTTCAGGCCTTTTTTTTGCTGTACTACACTGCTTTAACTGGTAATGGCATGATCATGCAATACTGTATCCAAACAATTTTTTTCTCACACAAACAGAGCTTTCTTTTTGGTGGTATGTAATCACCACTGGGTTTTTAATTTTTTGCGATACAAACAAAAAAAGACCAAACATTTTGAAAAATAAACCCCAATATTTTTTACTTTCTGCTATAAAACATATACAATAAATTTTTTTTTAATAAAATCAAGTTTATTTATAAAATTTGCCCAAAATATATTCTGCTACATGTCTTTGATAAAAAAAAAATCCCATTAAGTGTATATTGGTTTGCATGAAAGTTATAGCTCCTAAGAACTATGGGATTTATACTGGAATTTTTTTTAAATACTACTTATGGTAGTGATCAGCGATTCATAATAGGGCTATGGGAGTGTGGCGGGCAATCTGACACTAACTGACAATGATATTGATAGTGACATTAATACAGTGATCAGTGATAATACTATACACTGTCACTGTACTAAGTGTGCTGCTTTTATTAAGAGATCTATCAGTTTCTCATCCCTGCAGGGAAAAGAAACTGACAGAGCTCTGTGTTGTGATCAGCAGGTCCCGGCTGTGAATCATTGGCTGGGTCTTGCTGACAGACACCTGCTGAGAGTGCTGGTGGGAAGGGGGGGGGGTGTACACGCCCAAAACCTGGAAGTAGGCAGCGAGGTACCTGTACGTCAATTTGCCTACAGCGGCAGCCTGTCCACAGTACAATGCAGGCGGGCGGTTGTAAAGTGGTTAAATGTCATTCAGTTAGGGGTTAACATCTACTTAAAGTATTTAAATTACTGTATTTAGCTATTTTTAAGTATTTAGGGGTGCAATTATAAAAAAATATGCATAGTCCTGTGAAACTTCTTGCACGTTCTTTCTGTGAGAATGGAAACACAATTAAATGTTATCAGGCTATTTCCTCTCCAGGTTGAATGGTATTCATAGTAAATAAATCTTTGTTTCCAATGATCATCAGCTTCATCTAGTGGCTATAATCGTTCATTATATTCTATGTGAATGAAGAACATTTGACCTGCAGAAAAAAGTAGCCTAGAAACAATTGATCTTGCCCCCATTTACACGAAACAAATATGCGTGAAGTTTTACAGGAAGAAAAGCCTTGCAGCTTTTTTTTTTCATGAATACATCCCTAAATATTTAAAAGCAGCTAAATACAGTAATTGTGCCCCCATTCTCACAGAACGAATCTGCATAATATTTAATGGGACAAATACCCCTGCCTGTTTGTTTTATAAATACACCCAATAGTGTATAGAGACATTATGGGGAGACTCCTATAATGTACTTTTTTCTACTAAAATCATTTTACAGTGCCAAGGATATAACGTATACGGTAACTCCGTTTATTAATGAGAAATCCTAGGCAACAAGTGACACCAATCAGTGAGCTACTAATGCCACCAAGACAACAATGCAGCTGTGCTAAAGTCAGAAAGTTCACTCAGTCTTTGAATCTGTGATGTTAAGGCTCCATGCACACAGGGCGTTTTTCCACGTTTGCATTTTTAGTGATTTTTTACTGTTTTTTTTTTACCAAAAAAAATGTTTTTTTCGGTCAAAAAAAGTCCAAAAATGCAGGTTTTCGACGTTTTACCACGTTTTGCAGCGTTAGAGATTTTTTACTCTAGAAACCCACTAGTCCTGAGTTTTTGCCAGCCAAAAAACATCCCAGCCAAAAAACTCTGAATACAGCCTATGTGTGCATGGCACATAGGATAACATGTTGGGGGGTTTACTGGCTGTAGAAAAAAAACATCAAAAGCAAAAAACAGCCGCTGTAAAAACGTCAAGTGTGCATGAGGACTTAGGCTACCTTTTCTGGCCCCTCCTTCTGAAAATGCTAGCTACCTGGTTATCATTTTGATCCAGTGGCTTCTGAGCCATGCTCACACATAACAACAAATAAAGTTATACAATGCTAATCACATATACATATACATATACAGAAAGTACTGAAGCCCATAAATCAGTGTGACTGCCAGGTAGTCAGCCTTTTTTTTTTTTTTACCTGCTGAGGTCAGTAATGAAAAGCTGCCTTTCACAATATATGGGAATGCAGTTGTATTTGTGTATACAGCTTACATTCATTTCTAGTTAATTGTTTTTTATTATGCTGCCACTTTGTAACCATTGTTGGTATTACTTAGAATTTTTTGTATTTTCCTCCCCATTATTCTGATTTAATTTCCTTTTTCTTTTGTGTGAGCATCTTCATCCCCCCCACTTTATTATTATTATTATTATACAGTATTTATAAAGCGCCAATAGTTCGCTCAGCGCTGTACATTACAGAGGGGAACAGAACATGTGACAGATCAATACCAATACAATGCAAAACATGAGAGGATCGAGGGCCCTGCTCTTTCGAGCTTACAATCTAGGAGGGAGGGGATGGTGGCACAGGAGGAGATAGCTGTGGGGGATGGAGTGGTAGGAAGAGTGGAGGAAGTCGGCAAGTTAGCAGGGGGTGGGGTAGGCTTCCCTGAAGAGATGGGTTTTCAGGGTGTGCCTAAAGGAGAGGAGAGTAGGTGATAATCTGATGGGTTGGGGCAGGGAGTTCCAGAGGATGGGTGACACCCTGGAGAAGTCCTGGAGGCGGGCATGGGAGGAGGAGACCAGGGAACTAGAGAGAAGGAGGTCTTGTGAGGAGCGGAGTGTGCGTGCTGGGCGGTACTTGGATATTAGGTCAGTGATGTAGTACGGGGCAGTATGGTGGACAGCTTTGTACGTCAGCTTTAGGATTTTGAATTTGATCCGTTGCGCAATCGGAAGCCAGTGGAGGGATTGGCAGAGGGGGGTGGCGGAAACGGAGCGGTTGGATAGGTGAATGAGTCTGGCAGCCGTATTCAGGATGGACTGAAGCGGGGATAGCCAGGGGCGAGGCAGGCCAGTGAGGAGGGAGTTGCAGTAGTCGAGTCGTGATATGATGAGGGAGTGGATGAGCTGTTTAGTGGTTTCTGGAGTTAGGAACGTGCGGATTTTGGCGATGTTGCGGAGGTGGAGTCTGCACGAGTTTGTTAAAGAGTGGACTTGGGGCTGGAAGGATAGGTTGGAGTCCAAAATGACACCAAGTACTCTGGCCTGCGGGGCGGGTTTGATGGTGGCGTTGTTGGACATGATGGAGAAGTCAATGGGGGGTGGTGTCCGGGCTGGAGGGAAGACAAGAAACTCGGTTTTGGAGAGGTTCAGTTTAAGGAAGTGGAGCGACATCCAGTCTGATATGTCGGTCAACAGGTGTGTGATTCGGGCGGAGACCGAGGGGGTGAGGTGGGGGGTTGAGAGATAGATTTGTGTGTCGTCGGCATAGAGGTGGTAGTTGAAGCCGTGAGAGTGTATGAGTTGGCCAAGGGAGGAGGTGTAGATGGAGAAGAGAAGGGGCCCGAGGACAGAGCCTTGAGGGACCCCAACAGAGAGGGGGAGTGAGAGGGAGGTGGTGGCATTATAGGTAATGCTGAAAGAGCATTGTGACAGGTAGGATGAGAGCCAGGAGAGAGCAGAATCTCTGAGGCCGAGGGAGTGTAGTTTTTTGAGGAGGAGGGGGTGGTCGACTGTGTCAAAGGCCGCAGAGAGGTCAAGGAGTAGGAGCACTGAATAGTGGCCATTAGCTTTGGCGGTTAGCAGGTCGTTGGAGAGTTTGAGTAAGGCAGTTTCGGTGGAGTGTAGGGGATCGAGGAGGTGGTTGTCGTTGAGGAGAGAGCATAGGCGGGCGTAGACTAGGCGCTCGAGGAGTTTAGATGTAAATGGGAGCAGGGAGATGGGTCTGAGGTTGTTCGGGTCATTGGGGTCCAGGGAGGGCTTTTTAAGTATGGGGGTGATGTGTGCATGTTTCAGAGGGGAAGGGAAAGTGCCGGAGGAGAGGGAGAGATTGAAGATGTGGGTGAGGGAGCATAGGATGGAGGGGAAGGGAGGTTGTAGGAGTTGTGAGGGGATAGGGTCGAAGGGGCAGGTGGTGAGGCGGGCATCAGAGAGGAACTTTAATACACACATTGGGGCCAGCCAGGAAAGCCAATATGCATATTAACCATCTTAAACACCTCAATATCACAAATAATGAAATCAATGGAAAACGTGGTAAAAGCGCATTAAAACTCTGCTCACTTTTAGGCGATCTCTGAAAAGCTATCTCTTCAGGGAAGCCTATCCTGCCCTCAGCCAATAATGGAATCTTCTATTCCTTCTACCAGTCCATCCCACACAGTTATTACCTTTTGTACCACCAGCCCCTCCCTCTTAGATTGTAATCTCCCAGGATCAGGCCCTCCTAACCCTCTTGTATTGAACTGTATTGTTGCTGTATTGTCTCCCGTTATATTGTAAAGCGCTGAGAAAACTGTTGGCGCTATATAAATCTTGTATAATAATAATTTAAAAACCCATCAAAAATCCACCAGTTGCGTTTTTGGTGCAGTTTTTGAGTCACGTGTCCTTTGAAAAATGCAATAGAAACACAGCAAAAATGCATATGCATTTTTGCAGCAAATCAGTGCCTAAAGGTTTCAGGAATATTGCAAAAAAGAAAAAAGCTGTTTTGTTTGTTTTTTTTGGTGGGCAAGCAATAAAGACAGTTTACTTAAAATGGCTAGCTGGTAATCCTGAGCTACCCATAATAAAATAAATTCAACCTACCTCTGCAGCTGATGCATTTACAGAAAGAGCTTTGGAGTAAACATTGTCCCACACCAGCGTGAAGGTTTTCATGTCTGGGATACCTTTTGTTTGCTCTGCAATATCCACAGTCAAATTGCTTCCATACAAAATCTCATATGAGAGTAACGGGAATTCTCCTGTGGATTGTAACAGCACAAAAAAAATATTTAACAAAGTAGACTGAAGATTAGATTCCAGGTATGCATTTATAGGATAGTTACAATACTCTAACTTGGACCAATGTAAGTATGCATATGCTGTCTGTCAAGAAAATCTTCTGGGCCAGAGATGAAGCTTAGTAGAAACTGCAGCTGTTGGAAGTGGGAAGAAGGAGTCAAGAAGGTATCTATGGCATCTCTGAAAGGGTCAAGGGCTTAAACTGTCCAGAGGGAGAAAATTCCTTTGCATCTTAAAAGGAGTTTAAATCTGCACATAGACGGTTTGAAATTTCAGTAGGGACCAGGGGCGGACTGACCATTTGGAAACTTGGGCACTGCCTGAGGGCCTGGGGTCAGTAGGGGGCCCCATGAGATGCCCCTGGTACCTTTTTCATAGGCTTTTTTGAGTTTGGACAAGGACACAGGGGCCCCATGATCCCCTATTGCCCGGGGGCCCCATGAGTTGTCAGTCCGCCCCTGGTAGGGACCGGATGAATTTTGATCCATCTATGGCCAGTCCTGCTTACAGCTCAATAGAAGTCAATTTAGCAACTGACTTTTGTCAAATTGGACTACTGGAAAACATTTTTTGACCACTTGTGAAATGAGTTAGGGGACTCTGTAGCAAACCTGGTGGCCCTGTAGGTGATGATATTTCTGGAGGAAGCCTGTGGGACATTATTGAAGGTTGGGGGCACTATGGAGGACCATTCTACCATAATAGGGACAGTTGAGATGTAAGCAGGTTAGTTAACAGAATTCTATCAGGTCTCCAGATGAAAAATGCAAAGTTATTTATTCCAGGTATAATTATGTAAAGGATTTATCCTCATGATGTGCCCAATAATATCACACCTCTTGTTGAATTGAAGGTCACTGTATACACTTTCCAGATGTCATTTGTTTCCATAACCACACTGACTGTATCTGGCTGTATAGACTGCAGAGTATTTAATGCTGATTGAATGTCATCAGCACTTGCATCAGCTGACAACAGATCTAGAAAAAGTAAAAAAAGATATAATATTATAAAAATGTAGTAAAAGCATAAAACAACAATATTGTGTTTCTTGTACTTCAGATTTAGTTCAGTGACATCATTGGCACTAGTGTGCTTCTACCAATGGTCAAACATTCATAAACATTCAGCAACTAATCTAATTTTCTCGAGGGAATTTAGAAGTCTGGGTAGAGTTGAATATTGCCTGAATACAAGAAGAATGTGAATCCTTACTTGGATCTTTGTGTTTTAATATTTAGGAAGGGTCAGTGGGATTGCATACAAAACAGGTTAAATATGCTTTATTGCAGCAACAGTCCTTATCAGTGGAAAAGAACTTAAATAGCAGTAAAGAGTGTGTTTATATTTTTTAATGTGGAATTATTGGTATCTTGGGCTCTTCTGTCTGACCTACAGGCCCGGAAATGTCATTGGGATGTCGGTGGGTCGAACAGAGCGGAACCAGAGAACGTCTGTTTAATATGTGCTCCATTAGCTTCAATGGAAGGCCGAGAAGACATCAGGGGTTTAATTAACTCTCAGTAAAGAGAAACCGTCACAGCAAAATTCTATTACATAGGAAGCTTTTGGACCCCCATGTGATAGCAATAAAGTGAATTGTAAAATAAATAAATAAAATGTAAAAAAAGCCACAAAATACGTTAAAAAAAGTATTTAAAGCCACCACCCCTTACATATGTGTACAAGAGAACATAAACGAATGCGGCAGCTGCACCTATGTATGAAAACCACAGTTGCGCTACACGTTACATGTTGCTGTGAATGTCGGTGAGAGCAATAATTTAAAAGCCAATTCTTAACTCTAAAGTAATAACCTATAAAGGCTTTTAAAGCGACGTCCATAGACAATTGTACGTACAAAATTCAAATTGTGACATTTTTACCTGTTTCGTCTGCTCCAAAGATGAGTTTGTAATACATGTCTGAACATGGACCAGTACAATTTTTGGTCACCGTAATTGTCTGAACTTCTTCTACTGCTTGTTGGGTTGTGTTCCAATTTAGTAATGTAATAACCTGAGGGTGAGGGAATAAAAATACCAAAAACAACAAAAAAGTCAGTACAATGCTTACATCAAAGACATGCCTAAAATGTAGGTAGATTCCCACCGCTATCCTAAAAAGACTTAAAAAGGGGTCACCTAATTAGTTGGGTATCTGCAGTAAAGTACATGTAAACCCTAACAATTAACTTCTCTTCTTTGCTCCCTTATGGTCTGTTAAATACAACATTGAAAGCATTTTGTCATATCTATTTGATAAGTGCAAAAAAAAGAAACAAAAGCCTGTTGATCATTCCATATATTAAGAGATGTCCTGTGTGCTGTGTTCTTTGCCTGTGTTATTGCAGGGAGTCTGTTTAGCCCTACTAATTCTTATCTTGGACTACAGAATGTTTAGCCTTAATGTTGTACAGATCACAAAGTGGGAGTAGTTGAGTAATCTATCAAAAGACACTGGGCAAGGCTAACATCAGCCAGTCCAAAAAATTCACAACAGGACTTAGGAGCTGAGCTGCATTTTTGGCAGGTCAACATGTAAGAAGGCGCAGTTAGCTAGTCTTACACTAGATGGCTCTGTCCCAAAAAAAGTGTGAGGTAAGAATAATAAATAATGTAATTGGGTGTTAGGTCCTTTTAGAGCAGGGGTCTCCAAACTGCGGCCTGTGGGCCAGATGTGGCCCTTTTCTTGCTTTTATCCGGCCCTTGGGGCATTTTTCCTTCTACTGATATGAAGCACTATTCCTTTTATTGACACCAACAATGGGGTGCTATTCTTCCCACTGACACCAACGTTAAGGCGCTATTCCTCCCACTAACAACAACAATGGGGCCTTATTCCTCCCACTGACACCAATGAAGGGAGACTATTCCTCACACTGACATGACCGATTGGGCGCTATTCCTCCCACTGACCCCAATGATGGGGCACTATTCCTCCCACTGACAGAAGCGATGGGGCACTATTCCTCCCACTGACACCAGCGATGGGGCACTATTCCTCCCACTGACACCAGCAATGGGGCATTGTTCCTCCCACTGACACCAGCGATGGGGCACTGTTCTTTCCAATGACACCAGCGATGGGGCACTGTTCCTCCCATTGACACCAGTGACGGGGCACTGTTCCTCCCACTGTCCACAAAGCCTAGGGTATTGCTTACTTCCACTGATGCCAGGGAATTTTCTACTCCCACCGGCCACAATCCAGTCCCCGTAAAGTTTGAAGGGCAGTAAACTGGCCCTTTGTTTCAAAAGTTTGGAGACCCGTTTTAGGCAAAGCCTTTCTGTAGTGATGTAAGGGGTGGAGTCAGGGTCCATATATATACCAGGTTGGGGGGAGCCCAGTGCAATTGGGAATGAAAGCCAGATACCCCACCAGCCTGCAGATGTAGTCAGCTGTGGATAAGCCCTGGATAGGGCCAGGGGGTCAGGGTCAGGTGATGTTGCACACAGTGGAGAGGAGAGGGGGATAGGTCCAAACATATTTGCTATCCTAGGGTGAAAACACGGATCCTTCATAGATACATGAGAGTGAACATTGTCAGCCTAGTACAGGAAGCATGTTACCGTATTTTTCACCGTATAAGACGCATCTGACCATAAGACGCACCTAGGTTTTAGAGGCAGAAAACAGGAAAAAAAAAATTCTGAACTAATGGACTGCAGACACAGTACAGGAGATGACCAGAGACTGCGGACAGCACAGGGATGACCAGAGACTGCGGACAGCACAGGGATGACCAGAGACTGCGGACAGCACAGGGATGACCAGAGACTGCGGACAGCACAGGGATGACCAGAGACTGCGGACAGCACAGGGATGACCAGAGACTGCGGACAGCACAGGGATGACCAGAGACTGCGGACAGCACAGGGATGACCAGAGACTGCGGACAGCACAGGGATGACCAGAGACTGCGGACAGCACAGAGATGACCAGAGACTGCGGACAGCACAGGGATGACCAGAGACTGCGGACAGTACAGATGACTGCTGACCTTTGGGGAGGGGGGGGGGGCGGGTACATGAATTTGACAGGTACCCGCTCTTACTTCCGCAGAGTTTTTGTTTGATCTTACCTGTTCCTCGATCCAGCCGCGCGCTGTCTTCCCGGCTTCTGTAATGGCGCTCGACATGACAGACGGGTGCCCAGTGCGCATGAGCGAGAAGCACTTGCGCTTTGTGATTGGTCCGGCGGCTTCTGGGATCTGTCATGTGTCCCAGGTACCGCCTTACCATTCACAAAGCGCACCGCTTCTCGTGCATGCACACTGGGCACCCGGCTGTCATGCCCAGTGCCCACACTACAGAAGCCGGGAACACAGCACGCCGCTGGATAGAGGAACAGGTAAGGTCCCGCTGCAGAGCTGAGCGGCCGGCCCGGTATTCTGACACGGCCGTGGTGGAAATACCGGACCGGCCGCTCCATATTCGCCTTATAAGACGCACTGACATTTCCCCCCCCCCCCAGTTTTGGGGAAGAAAAAGTGCGTCTTATACGGCGAAAAATACGGTAACTGGCAAAAAAGGAAATTAATGTAGCTGCTACATCTAAGGACTGGTACAAACAAACAAATGTTTGTTCTTGGTTTTATATATACTTTAGGGCAGCCTTTCTCAACCAGGATTGCATGGAACATGAGGGTTCCTCCAGAGGTTGCTCGGGGTTTCTTGAGCAATGAGTAATTTCTGGCTTTTAGATAAGTAACCACAGACACCAATTAACTTTTTAGCTATCTGTAAAGGAGAATTCTTCCCAATAACTGCAAATGTAAGGAACATTCTTCCCAGTGACCATCATACTACTGTACTTTGAGATGTAGATATAGTAACTAATAGCAAAAAAGTAAATAATTTCAAGGGTTCCGCCATGTTTAAAAGGTTGTGAAAAGCTGCTTCACAAAAACCTGTCATGACTGCAACACATGAGCTTTCAATGGCAATTTCTCCTTCTGGAATGCTAGTTGTCTCGCTCTTAAAAGGTGGTATCAAAATATTTCAAGACTAGTTTTTTAACATGCCAACAGATGGCAGCACAAGGCTGCATGCACAGTTACAGGGAGCATCGACCTTCATAAGTCAGTGTGCCAAAATGCTTTGTCTTGTGTACATCGGGGGCTGTGCAACTGGTGCTATTCTTACCACAGTCATAGCGACCTTCCTAAGTCAGTGTGCGAAAAGACATCTTATGTACATTAAGAGCTGTGCAACTGGTGCTATTTTTACCAAGTGTTACCATGTCTGTTATTTCATCATGGACAGCAAGTTAGAACAAAGAGCAAATGTGAAATTCTGCATGAAACAGCTTCATCTTTGGGAAGACGACGAGAGATCAAGAAGACCTTCAATGAGTTTAACCCTCGAAAATGCCCTCCAGATCCAGCTCAAAGGTCGCCGTTTTGACAACATTGCTGAGATCCAGTGATTTTCCCAGTTTCATGCAGAATTTCACATTTGCTCTTTGTTCTAACTTGCTGTCCATGATGAAACAACAGACGTGGTAACACACGTGGTCAGAATAGCACCAGTTGTACAGCTCCCAATGTACAAAGGGTGATGTCTTTTCACACACTGACTTATGAAGTTCGGTTCTACCTGTAACTGTGCATGCACCATTGTGCTGCCATCTGTTGGCATGTTACAAAACTAGTCTCGAAACTTTTTGATACCACCTCGTATGTAAACAACATTTAGAAAACACTGAAATGACATTTCAGAATAAGTACCTGCTGCTCCAGAACTGTATCAGCTTGAGACTGTATGTTCTGGACTTCATTCACTGCATCAGAAGTTTGCTGGTTGGTGTACGAGCTTTTGCGTTGATACAGACCCACATCAATGTTTGCAGACCCACCACCATTCTGGACGTAGGCTTCAATGTAACAACTAAAAAAACATGTAAAACACAGAGTAAGACAGTGGGAGTCTATAAAGGTATAACATCTGAGTCTTTGCTACTCCATTTGTTCTGTCTGCAGGGGGAAGGATATTCATCTGTTCATTTGAATATTCTTTGTGCATTCAATTACTGGACAAGAGTTGTTTGAAAGTAATTCAAACCTTTGTTTGATTTTGACATTCGATTTTAGATGAATGTAATTTCCCCAAACAAAAACCACATACACTGTGAGAACTGTTTGAGAACAAATTTCCAACCTGCCCGTTTGAATTTTCTTGTCACTGTGGTTGAAAAAAAAATGTGGAACTGACCCCACAAATGAATATGCACAGCTAACGGCGCACAATATGAAATGAAAAAAATCTAACAGATTTCTTCATCAACATCCTCCTGCTATAGAGCATTGATGGACGAGCCTCTTTACTGGGCTATTGGACACTGGACAAAATCCCTCTACTGGGCTATCTGCCATGATCAGAAGGTAGACTGCTTGCATTCATCCCTGGGCACATACTGCCCTAAGTACATGGTCATACCAGGAGCGACTTGCCATGTTATTTGTGAGATTCAAATTGCATGGCAACTCGCACCTTATTGTCCGCAATTAAAGTGGTCATATCAGCGCAATTCCGACTTGGTCGAAGTTGCACCGATTTTGAAAGTAGTGCACGCATTGCTTCAGGTGCGACTTGCATAGACATCTGTGTCTTGCAAGCCGCTGATGTCTTGCAAGTCACACCTGTAGTTGGAATGACATCTGACTTTGAAATCGTGCGACTTCACTGGAAGTTGTACGATTTTAAAGTCACATCGGTGTGACCAGGGACTAAATGTTTGTACCACTCCATGAGCCACCCAGCACTGTCCCTGTACAGCAGCTTTTATCCTCTCACTGAGTTTTACAGGGTCCCAGCAGCTGGATTGGTCAGTATGCCTGTACCTTACGCTTGCACCAAAATGACACAGTCTTATGCACCAGGGCTAAACGCCCAATGTGTATGAGGCCGTAAAATGTATTTCCACTTTTGCAGCCGAATTGGGATAATACCTACTTTATATTTGTTACATGGAACCCATAAACAACGGACACATATTTAAAAATTGCTGGTCACCTCTTTTACTGACCGGTCATACCAGTGTGATTTCAGGTGCGATTTGCTAATTAAAATCACACCTGAAATCGCATCTAATGAATGTCATTGTCTTAACATAAATTTGCTGCAGTGTTATTTGTAAAGTAATTCTTGCATTACTTTTTCTGCAGTTTCGTTGCGATTTCACATACAGAAATTGTTGGAAATCTTTACAAGTAGCAATAAAGTCTTCAGAAATTGCACCTGAAATCATGCACACAAATCGCACGATTTTAAAATCACAGCGGTGTGACCGGTGACTAAATGTCTTTCACTTGCTTTAAAATTATTACAAGCGTTCCCTGTTTTGTATATTTTATGCTTAATTACATTGATCCATCTTGATAACACCTGACTGATGCGCCTAGAAGCTAGAAATCAATAAAGTAGATACTGTTAATCCAGCGATCTCCACTTGCTTCCAGGCCAGCCTGCTGCATTCTGAATGCAAGTGTTAATTTTCTTGACAACAATATTTTCGTTGACTATATTAACCTCCCTGGCGGTCTAACTAATCAATATTTTTGAATGACAAAGCGTACATTGTTTTGCATGGAAATTTGTTGTTTTATATTGTAGGCCTGTAATTCTTAGGAATAACTCACTTAAATCTGTCCAAACAAGAGTCTAGTAAACATCCTGGATATGATAAAGTTTGAAACACGAAATCAAATTATAATTATAATAAATAATCATAAAAATAATAATAATAATATAATAATAATAAATTTAATTCAATAATGTAATCAAACCAAAAACACTGAAATTTGAAATATAGCGCCAAGTTCGCACACTGCTGAGCTCAGTCGCAGAATCATTTTCAGTGTCTGATGACGAATTTCCCCACAAATCACTATCGCTCAATTCTGCAAGTGATTCTAATTCACTATCGTTGTTCTCTAGCCGGTCTAAAACTGCTTTTGATCTAAAGGGACGCTTTTTGGATGCCATGGACGTTCTCAAGTTTCCAGGCAGTAAGAACGGTAAAAGTGCAGGCAGGGCACAGGACAAAGCACTAGGAACAATATCTAGGTGAAATGGTTTGATACAGTAACGTAATCCTAACAGATTACAATGTATTGTGTGTATGTCATATTTCTACTTTTTTTTAATCTCTCGCCAGTTCCGCCCCCCCTGCGTCTCAATCGCAGGGAACGGAACCAGGAAGATGGATGCCGGCATCGGCTGGAGGACACAGCGGGAGGACATTGCGGGACTGCAGGACAAGGTAAGGATCGAGGGATCGCAGGAGAAGAACTATAGTGTAATCCCAAGTGTGGCTCGGGGTTACCGCTTTTGATACTGTAAATTAACCACATTCGGGATTACTGCTAGGGAGGTTAACACTATTTTAGTTGACTAAAATATGCCTAAAACTAAAACAATTCAGATGACTAAAATACGACTAAAACTAAAATGACATTTTAGTCAAAAGACCATGACTGAAACGAAATTGAAATTTGACATCAAAATTAACACTGCACTACCACATAAGAAGCAGTAGGGGGCGCTAAACCTGTGTCTGTAGTGCATGTTCAAACCTTAATACCATAAATAATAGCATGTTATTAGATTTTTACTCCAGGAGTATATAGTGAGTTTGGTAATTCTAGAGAAATGCTTAAATAATGCATTACAATTTGCCTAAACCCATTAGATTTTAGGCGACTAAAATGTACTGGAGATTTTATTCAACTAAAATACGGCTAAAAGGAAAACAATTCAGATGACTAAAATACGACTAAAACCAAAATAGCATTTTAGTCAAAAGTTTAAAACTAAATCGAAATTTGATTTCAAAATTAACAATGCTGAACACAGGAGGTCAGCTACTTGGCACGGGTGCCATTCAGAGAACTGGAATATTACTTTTTCCATCAACTCGTCTCCTACAGTATTACCATTGTATCAGTTACCTTTCCATTTAGATTGTAAGCTTTCATGAACATGGCCCTCCTAACCCTCTTGTATTGCATTGCATTGTAACTGTACTGTCTCCCTTTATTTTACTCACTAGGCAAACTGATGGTGCTATATATATCCCTAATAATAATAATAATAATAATAATGTGCACTGATGTCATTGCCTCATTGAGTCATGCTGCTGCGGTGACAGATTTCAAGTATTTGTCTTTGAAAATACATTTAATCTACATTTTTGGAATACATTTACAAATATGTGTAAAAATATATGTTAAAATGAAATTTTTATATGTTAAAAAAATCTGAAGAATATATTTAAAAAAAATATATTTTCAATATGTGCCTTTCGAAAATATATTTAAATTTACATTTTTTAGAATACATGTTAAAATATAGTATCGTAGGCCAATATATTGTAAATATATGTCACATATATAATTTTTTTTCTAAATATATTGGAAATATATTTCTATTCCATGTGGGTCTTCCTCTCCCAGTACAAATCCAGCTGTACAAAGGATGTCAGGAGATCACATCACGTCTAACTCTTCCATCAGCTCATCCCCCACAGTTGTTACCTTTTGTACCACTTACCCCACCCTATTGGATTGTATGCTCTTATGAGCAGGGCCCTCCATTCCTCTTTTATGTTATTGCATTGTAAAAGTACTGTCTCCCTTAAGGCTCTATGCAAAATGGGCTTAGAAAAAACGGCAGTTCCCTTGGCAGAATAAAAAGCTGATATCGAACATATTTGCACAGAGTTTAGACGAGTTTAGGAGAGTTTAGCATTTTTTCTTCCAAAAGCTCCAATCAAAATCGCAATATAAAAAAGTTTTTTTCCCTCCTCTAAAAATTGAGCTTAAAATATGCTTCTAATCACCCTAATGTGCATGGAGACATAGGATGACAATTTCCGCTTCTACAGGCAAAACACAAAAGCAGCGATTTTTGAGCCAGTGTGCATGGAGCCTTAGATTGTAAAGCTCTGCTCAAACTGTAGGCGCTATATAAATCCTGTATAATACTAATAATAATAACTCAAGTATCTATATATTATAAATTGCTTTAAAAAAATAAATTTACTATTATTTTATTTACTACAAAATCCTGTCCCGGAGTCCAGTGAGGTACTCACCCACGCAGTCCCTTCTCTCCTTTTCGCCTCCACGGCGCCGGCATCTTTATTGTGGGCACCAGGCTGTGACAGCTTGCAGTTTCACAGCCTGGTGCCCACTGTGCATGCGCGAGTCGTGTTACGCCTCCTGATTTTCTGGCAGTCTCCTGCGACCTGTGAAAATTCCTGTGAAGGAGACTGTGGGAGCAAAGAGGGGGCCGAACTTCCGACTCACTTTGACGCGGCAAACTGAGCCGGAAGTGGGAGCAGGTACCTGTCAAAAGCAGGTACCCACTCCCCTCCAAAAGGTGCCAAACATGGCAGTGGAGTGGGGGGAGGAGGCAAATAAGTGGAGCTTCCACTTTTGAGTGGAACTCTAATAATGTGCCAATTGTTTGCATGCCCAGATCTATTGGTCCAACACACACTTACGGTTTTCCCTTCTGGAGGAAGAAAGTCTGTGATTTCTGAGCGGTATACCAGGTATAGAAAGGTGACCAGCTACCATAGGCCACTTTCACCTGACAAGAGAAAAAAAGGCATTTGTTAGAATTATATACATTTATTAGTATTGTGTTTGCATAACTGACATTATAAAAGGAATACAAACAGTGCTTTAGAAATGGAACATAAATATATGACTCAGAGATCCTTCGTGTGGGTAGTTTTTTGCACTCGACTTGCAGCAGCTAACTTGATGCAAGATACGCCAACACTTTCAATGTAGAAATGGGTAACCTAGGAGTTAATGAAGGATTAGAGTCAAGGGTTAGGATTTAGATTTAAGGGTGAGATTAGGATTTTGGAGGGGGAGTTAAGGATTTTAAGGTTTAGATTAAGATTCAGGGTTGTGTTAATTTTAAATCTCAAGAGTTAAAGCAGAACTTTACCCATAACAACTTGATAAAAACAATGTTCTTTAGCAAGGAACATCCATTCCACAATAATAATTATGCCACCAAAATTAGTGTGTGCTGTATATTGCCTTCAACATTACTCCTATTTCTTCTTACCGGAGGCTGTCATTTTGCTGAAGCCCAGAGCTCCTGAGCAGCAGTAAATCTTTAGGCTGTCTGCAGATTGGCCTCTAGTGGCTCAATGCCAAAAATGGAGAGCAACTGAACATGTGCAGAGCAGGATGAGACAATGTATTATTGGATTTTAAACATTATAAGCAATTATTTTTAAAGTGGCTGTAAAGGCTGAAGGTTTATTTTACCTTTATGCATCTTCAGTGTGCAGCACCCCCCTAACACTCACCTGAGCCCAATCTCAGTTCAGCGATGTGTATGGGATTTCCGGCTCTCACGGGTCCCTCCATCCTCATTGGCTGAGACACAGCAGTGGCAGCCATGCATGAAGCTAAAATGTTCAGTTTACTTTTTGCTACGGTATCTGGGTTTACAACCACTTTAAAATGTTTGTATAGGCATTTTTTTTTTGTAATTTTGGTTAGAGCAGGAAGAATTAGAACCCCTGTCATGGAACAGTTAGAACCCCTGTCACGGAAGAGTAAAAACCCCTGTCTATGGGGTTCTCATAACCATTGTTACTGGGACTAAAATTCTAAATGTTGAGTTGCCATTGCAACAGAAGGGGAAAAAAAAGCTATACATACACTCAGGAGCGTACTGACCATTTGGAAACTCGGGCACTGCCCGAGGGCCCGGGGTCAGTAGGGGGCCCCATGAGATGCCCCTGGTTCCTTTTTCATAGGCTTTTTTGAGTGTGCGCAAGGACACAGGGGCCCCATGATCTCCTACTGCCTGGGGGCCCCATGAGTTTTCAGTCCACCCCTTCATACACTATAAGGTTAGGGTCCAAAAAAGGATTGAGTGTTAGGCTCGATAAGTTAAGTATTGGATGTAAATGTCAGGGTAAGTTAAGGTTTAAAGCGTAGGTCCAGCCAAAAGTTTTCTTGTTTTAGATAGAATAAGAATGAATTCCCTACCTTTGGGCTTTCCCTTTCCTTCCCCCCCTCCCTTTGACCTATCTTCTTTCTTACGTCCACAGCCCACCAGGCCTACCCCTCTATTCTCTCTATTACCTGTTCTCTCAACTTTACAAATTATGACTATTATTGGCAGTTCACTATAGCAAGTTCCCTCCACATAGTGAACAGTTATTAACACATCTTTGTTTCTGAATTTCCTCACTACTACTGGGATGCCCCCCCCCCCGCCTGCACTTGTGTACCATTATCTACACAACTTTGCAAAACCTTTTAAAACAACCATCTCACGTCAATCTAAGACAGGGGTCTCCAAACTTTGTAAACGAAGGGCCAGTTTACTGTCCTTCATATTTTAGGGGGGTCGGACTGTGGCCAGTGGGAGAAGAAAATGTCATGGCATCAGTGGGAGTAAACAATTGGTATTAACGGGAGATAAAGTGCCCCATCACTGCTATCAATGGGAGGAATAGTTTCCCATTGTTGGTGTCAGTGGGAGGAATAGTGTCCCATTATTGGTGTCTGTTAGATTTCCAGAGTTATGAAAAAACTCTATTAATATTTCTAGGTCCTTGTAGATGGTTGTGGGAAGAAATCCTTATGGAAGCCAGTTCAGTATAAGCAGTGTGACTTTATTTGATCACACACCAAAAATACAGAGTCAATAAAAAAACAGTAAATTCAGATATATGTAGCTTAAAATGAAATAAAAATAAAGAATATAAGTTGCTTGTTCCTTGAATATTAGAAGAAAATGTAGTTCCTTTGAATAGCTTAAATAGAAGATTTTCAGGCCTAGTTTAAGAAGTGAACATGTGCTTTCTTTGTTCTTTGTTAACCTCTTGCCATGTGCTTTCTTTGTGTAAGTGTCTGAAGTGTAGGTATGTCTGAATGAAGTGTAGTGTAGAGTAGCTAAGAAGCATCTGACCCTCGTTCTTTGAAAAGCTGCATACTTAAAATGCATGAGAAATTAAGTCCTCCCATTAAGCTTTGTTTCAAATTCGCGGGCTCCTAAAACACTCCCTTAGTCACTCCCAGCCTAACTGCAAACCACCAAGTCATTATCATGATTGACATGCAGACTATGAAAGAGGTCTCTGAAGTTCTTATGTTACATACAACTGTCTGAATACATGATTTATGACTACAATTTAAACTCTCAGACTCATTATAAGAATTCAAAATAAAGTGTACGTTACATAGAGTAGTTTTAAAGAAAAACATGACTTTAAACCTCTTACTGATTAACTTTGCTCAGACACAAATAATTCACATCTGTGACCACTCAAATGCAAAACCTCACATTCACATCCAATTAAGAGGGTATTCTCTGCCAGGCATCAGAACTTACTAAAGACCGAATTAAAGTTTGGATATTAAAAATTAATATTACAGTGTCCATGGGAGGAATAGTGCCCCATCATTGGTGTCAGTAGAAGGAATAGTGCCTTATCATTGGTTTCAGTGGGATGAATAATGCCCCATTATTGGTGTCAGTGCACGGAATAGTGCCCCTTCATTGGTGTCAGTGGGAGAAATAGTGCCCTATCATTGATGTCAGTGGGAAGAATAGTGTCCTATCATTGGTGTCAGTGGGAGGAATAGTGCCCCATCATTGGTGTCAGTGGGAGGAATAGTGCCCCATCATTGGTGTCAGTGGGAGGAATAGTGCCCCAGAATTGGTGTCAGTGGGAGGAATAGTGCCCCATCATTGGTGTCAGTGGGAGGAATAGTGCCCCATCATTGGTGTCAGTGGGAGGAATAGTGCCCCATCATTTGTGTCAGTGGGAGGAATAGTGCCCCATCATTGGTGTCAGTGGGAGGAATAGTGCCCCATCATTGGTGTCAGTGGGAGGAATAGTGCCCCAGAATTGGTGTCAGTGGGAGGAATAGTGCCCCATCATTGGTGTCAGTGGGAGGAATAGTGCCCCATCATTGGTGTCAGTGGGAGGAATAGTGCCCTATCATTTGTGTCAGCGGGAGGAATAATGCCTCATTATTGCTGTCAGTGGAAGGAATAGTGCCCCATCATTGGTGTCAATGGGAGGAATAATGCCCCATCATTGGTGTCAATGGGAGGAATAATGCCCCATTATTGGTGTTAGTGGAAGGAATAGTGCCCCATTGTTGGTGTCAGCGGAGCTAATGGGGGAATAATACCCCAAGGCCTGGATAAAAGCAAGCAAAGGGCTGCATTCGGCCCTCAGGCCCCTGTTTGAGAGAAATCTCTCTAGCAAAGCCCCAGATGGCAGTAAAACAAGGCATTCCTTCCACACACTTTCCAAAACTAAGAAAAATGTTTTGGCTTGACAAACATTTTGTTTTATTTATTGATTTATTTAAATCCCCAGTGGTGCGCAATAACAAAACACCTGAGTATACAAAAACATAGAGAAATGACAGGAGAAAAAGACCGAGTGGTCCATCAAGTCTGCCTGCTTTTTTTGTTGTTTCTTTTTTGTTTGTTTTTGTTTTTTTTTGGTGGGGTTGTTGTTTTGTTTTTGCTTTTTTTATTTGTTAACTTTTTTGTTTGAGTATAGATCTAAGCTTGTTCCAAGCATGTTTGAAGCTATATACTGTTGACTGGCTCACTACCTCTGCTGGAAGTGTATTCCAAGCATCAACTACTCTTTCAGTAAAATAGTACTTTCTGAGATTAGTTTTGAACTTTCCTCCAGTTAGTTTAAGGTCGTGTCCCCCTGTTCTTGATTTTGCTTTCATGTTGAATATACTGTCCTGAACCTTATTCACCCCCTTGATGTATTTAAAAGGTTTCAATTATGTCTCTCCTTTCCCTTCTTTCCTCCAGACTGTACATGTTAAGTTCCTGAAGTTGCTCTTGATCTGTTTTATCCCCCAGACCTTTCACCATTTGTGTTACCCGCATCTGGACTAACTAAAGATCTATATAGGGGAATCAGGACCTCCTTCCTCCTGCTGGTGACCCCTCTAGTGATACATCCTACAATTCTATTCACTTTCCCCACTGCCTGGCCACATTGTTTGCTTATTTTGCAATCATCTGAAATAAGTACCCAAAATCCTTTTCGTCTGAAGTGCTGGCCAACAATGTACTCCCAATGTTGTACTCTCTCAAGGGATTATTTTTCCCTAGGTGCATTAGTTTACATTTAGAAACATTGAACTGCAATTTCCACTTTTTTGACCAATCTTCCAGCAATGCCAAATCATGTTCCAAAAATATGCATGTGAACAACAAACACAAAAAAAGTGCACTTAAGGGTGTGTCTCTTGTCCACCCTCCGAAGGAGTGGGAAGGAGTGGGACTTTACCCTGACCCCCCCCCCTTCCCCAGGGCGCAAGGCTTCTGCAAGGTTCAACTTGGTCCACTTAGCCAATAGGCCTTGTGGACCCCTCTCCTCATGGTCAGCTGAAGCCAAGCAACTAATACTAGGTGAGGGTACTTTCCCGAATACAGACCTCCTTCCCGGTTCAGGGGAGGAAGGAACCTGATGGCCACACATCATCCCCCTAGACTTCAGGGTAAGTCTGAGGACCCACACCCTCCATCCTAGTGAGAAAAGAAACACAGACAAAAGTCTAAAGTGACAAAACAGGAGGAGAAAAAATAAATAAATATTGCCCATTTCGGGGCACTGGCTAGGCTCTGAAGCCTGGTAACAAAAATTGCCCAGGACCTAGCTAAAAATCCTAGCCCAAGAGGCACAGTGCAGAAAAAGCAATAATACCGTGACCATGTGCTCAGTTCTCACAGTGGGTTTCCAATGTTCAAGTGATACTAAGAGCACCCCTGGGTCAACCAACTCCTAGGGGGCACAGCACCATGGATTCTCTGCCTTCCCATCCCATGATCAGACAAGGCAGACCCATTCAAATCAGGAGGCAATGGGCCACTCCAGTCTTCCTGTGGGAATTATTCTCCTGCTCCAAATGTTGTGGTAGTAAATCCAAAAATTTGGGCTGTCCTTTGGAGAGATTTCCTCTAACTTCCTGTTGTGGCTAAGGAACAGGAAGTGAGGGTAAGTTCACCCAATGGGACACAAAAGGCAAAAATAAACAAAACAGGGGTTATAACCCTCCCTTATTCTATTCAGAATGAAAAACATTTTGACTTTGTTTCTAATTTAAGTTTTGGGGGAAAGTTAAGTGCAGTTTACCCTAAATTTAAAGTGTTGCTTGATCTCTGGTGACAAGGGCCATGAAGACAAATAGAGAGATGGAATCTCCCCAGCGGGGACTCAGGGGGAAATAAAACCAGAGCTTTCAGTAGTAATCCACTCCATCCAAAAAAAAGACATTTCAAAAAAAAGTTTTACCTTTAAATATATTATAGCATTCATATTACGTATTTATTTTATCAACTAATAGTGATGATTTTTATTATTATTCCTTAACATACTTTTAAGCTGGCCACAAATTAGATGGTTTTTGAACTAGGATTCATATGAATATTCGTACAAAAATTCTCGATAATCCAATCACTGGACGAATGACGTTCAAAAGCATTTCGGAATTTAATTTGCTTTTAATATTCGACTTTGCAACAAATGTAATTTCCTGAACAAAAACCACCTACATAATTAAAAATTAATTTGTCTGAGAAAAATTTTCCATCCTGCTCCTTCATATTTCCCCGTCACAAAACAAACATTAAACCAGCAATATATTACATTTTGTTCTTGGGTGTAGATATCCTTTAGTGTTCTTTTGTGGCAAAGGTTCCCAGTTTCATCCCAAAACAAGGATAAGAAAAATCTTTCAAATCATGAATGGAACTCAGTCTAGCAATCTCAGAAAAGAACTGTGACTAGCATTACAGATAAGTAAATTCTTCATATACTTTACCTTGCTTGCTGGGTTTCCGGTTTCATTGAAGTACAGCATATATTCGTCCTCTCCCCTGATATACAGATTGTAGTAATCTGTCTCTGGGGGTACCAAGAAGCCGGTGAATCGAGCAATAAAAGGAGAGTTTTCTGTAGGCCAGGACTTGGAAGCTCCATCAGACCAGGTGGTGCCAGCATAGCCAGTGGATGTTTCATTGAAATCCAAAACGTTATTCAGGCTAAAACTGCCATTCCACCTCTCCATCTTCATTCCTCTATTTCCTAATTGCAAGTCAAAAAGAAAAACAGGGTTTTAAGTTCAAACAGCTGGAAAAAAGACTAGTCAAAAATAGTTAAAAAAGGAAAATAGAATAGACATGCTTTCTGCACCTCCTTTCATAGACACAAATGCACAATTTGTTAACTAATCCCATTTAATTGATGGGCCTATTAAATTGGCAATAACTTATGATATCTACGTAATACAATTATTTGGGGAGGGGGGCCTTTCTTTGGTCATATTGTCTTCCAAGAATTAATTTCCCATGTATTTTAAAAGCAAATATAAATATACAATTAGAATAAATATGGATTTTATTTCCAATTTCAAAGGTTTTTTTTACAAATAAAGGCTGTTTTTATGCCTCATTCACATGGGCACAGAAGTCCATACAGAGTGAAGAAGGTATGTGTTTATGTATCCGGGAGGCGGGTGTTTGCATACAGCCCCCTGTTGCCCACTTTTTGGTCTGACTAGAGACCTCTAATAAAATGTATTATACACCTGCCAAAAGTGCTATAATACCCCAAACCTTTAAATCTTGAAAAGTCCACATAAAGCAAAGGAAGTTTGGATTTAACTAATACTTTTTGTGGTCTAAGCAATTGGGGAGTGGGAGGGTGGCAGGGATGTTTTGTTTTGCCTACATGCTTTGGGCTGAAAACTGTCCCTTTTTTATTATAGATTATCTTATCACACAAAAGGTCTACCAGAGGGGGTCTGCCTGATTGAAAACAATATACTCTGACATGATTGGTAGCCAGAGGCCATGTCATCTTTGTATTTTTTGTAAAGTTGGCCATACATGGACACATTTTCGTTCTAATAATAATACAGAAATTCTCAAAAACTGTTCACCAGAATATTCTTTCTTGCCCTCTGAGGCAACTAATTTTGTTCAGAAATCCTTAAAATTTCATCCAGACCTGCTATTTGAATGCAATCCCAGAAGTATTAAACACGTTTCATTACAATTTTGTACAATTTTTCCCCAATGAGAACAAAATTCACAATTATAATTTAGGTTTTTTTGTGAAAAAAATTCCATTCTGTAGCTCCACACTCTGGTTGAATGCAAATGTCAGTTTAACCACACTAACCATTAAAAAATTAAACAAAAGTTCCAAAAATGAACAATTTCTATGACATTCTACTGGTGTATGGCTAAGCTCCTATTCTTATTTAATGTAACATAAGGGCACGTGCACACAGGGCTGCTGTTAGAAACCATGGAGCCCCATGCAGCCATCCTGACAAGCCCCTCCCCCCCTCATTCCCACAAGAAAATACAGTTTACTAGGCTTCAATTATGAATCAACACAGTGATTGATTGGTACCAATCACTTGTGTTCATTCAGGAAGTGAAAGGGCTGGTAAATGTGACATATTTACCAGACCCTTCCCGCACTCTCCATCCTGAAGGATTTTATTGTGTGCTTGCAGCTTCCATTGGGAATGAGAGGAGGGAATCCGGCAACATTACAGGGGTGGGGGAAATGTATGGTATACAGGGAAGGTGATGGGTGCAGCGTGGAGGCAATTACTGTAACCATTTTGCTGTATGACTCTCTCTGCAGCAGTTGAAAGCCAGCAGGAGGGAGAGAGAAGAAGCCAGCTTTCAGCTGCAGCAGAGAGACCAATACAGGGGATCGGTTCCAGTAATTGTACCCCGCTGTGCCGATCACTTTCCCGGCCCACATCCGATTCACCCAGCTGCCTGGGCCTCTCTGCTGGTCTGGGCCCTGTACAGGAGGACTGGTGGTACCCCCTTATCCATGGCCCTGCATGTACATGATGGCTTTTCTAGCCAGATATTTCGGTCCTGTGTTGGAAAGAGGATTGTCTCTCTGACAATGCTGCTTGTGTGCCAAGACTGGAGTTGTTCATATTACTTTCCAAGTTGAGATCATCCAGCAGACACTATCAGGTCAGTTTGAACTCTTTTAGGGTGTTTCTTTGATTTAAACAAAAACACTAGGAAAATAGTGTTCTTCTGGCATCATAAAGCAACTGTTTGCTCTAAAATAATTGTATTAATAAATTTAATATTTTTACTGAATATAAGAAATATCAAAGTGTATTTGGTATTTGTCATGTTTAATAGGACTGTATAGTGTTTTATACAAATTTTATAATATTCAGGACTAAATAAAAATGTAAAAAAAGGTTTACCTTTTTTACTCTGAAGGTACTGTGAAATATTGCATATATCAAATATATCATATTAACTGTTTCCAGGCAGTAGGTGGAATTCATTTACACTTTTTTACTAGGTTTACATTAAGCTGGAAAAGCATGTCTAAACACTTGAACTCTGGAAGGTTTTACCCCCTTCATGACCAGGGCATTTTTTTTCTATTCAGCACTGCTACTTTAACTGGCAATTGCTCTGTCATGCAAAACTCTAACCAAATGATATTTTTATAATTTCTTTCACACAAATAGAGCTTTATATTTGTGGTATTGGTAAAGCTGGTATTGGCTCTATATTCGTATTGGTATAAATTATATTTTTATAATTTTTTTCACACAAATACAAATAGTATTTGATCCCCACTGGGTTATGTTTTATTATATAAACCAAAAAAGACTGAAATTAAAAATAAAAAAAAAATTATTTCCGTTATAAAACAGATCCAAAGTTAAAAAAACTAATTTCTTCATAAATTTAGGCCAAAATGTACTCTGCTACATGTCTTTGGTAAAAAGAGTCCCACTAAATGTTAATTAATTGGTTTGTGTGCATGTTTTAGCATTGACAAACTATGGTATATATACTGTAATTTATGCAGCTATGACGTTATACTGGTAAGCAACCTATAGCAGGACTGTGGTAGTGTGGTGGGTAATCTGGTGCTGACACTGGCTGGGAGGTGCACTAACTGATGCTGACATCAATAATGACACTAACACCAGGTTGAACCTGTACGGGGTTAACTGATCTTGCAACCCATAGTGATCCACGGGATCAGCTTCAGCAGTTTGCAGCCTGTAAGGGGTTAACTGTGGCAGCTCTGTGCTAAAGTCGGAGATCGGCTTCTTTTGCCTGAAACCGGCACATGCACAGTTGCTTCAGGGGATACATATTTTCACGGGTCGGGATACTCATTTTACCTCTACACGGGGGGCAGCTGTCACTGTGACGAGAATCCGGGATCACCCCAATAATTGGCCAGGACCTTCACAGAGCCCAGAAGCTCTGCTGGCGTCCTACTCCTGCACCCCCTGTGATGATGTCACCTGGTGTGGTCCACACCCCCCCCCCGCACCCCGCTTTTGGAATAAACTCATCTATGATTGGGATGTACAGGAGTGCTGCTATTTATTTTTTTATTGGCTGTTATGAATATACCCACCTAGGCAGGAAGAAAGGCCAGCTTGGCTCTGGTAGTGATGTCAGTCTTTTCTGTTTTCATAATGGATGCACCCTGCTGTAGCTTACATTTACAGCTGAGTAGGGCGTAAGCAGAGTGTGTTCCTGGTGATTTCTAGGTATTTTGTTTAGGTTTATTACAGATGTTTTATACACATTTTTGCATGAGTATCAAGCTTCAGTAGCAATACCCCCTTAGGGATTGCTGAGTAATTCTTTTGGGTTCCCTGACAATCTGGACCTCTTGTTGAAAGCTCTGCTGACACCACTGTGTTCTGTTGACCCAGATAAAAATCACCTGTAAAATTAACTCACACAGAGTAGTATAAACCAAAATGAAGTTTGTATTGGATTTGGAGGTAACTGGGTGAAGAATAATAAAACAACACGGATATTGGCAGCAAATCTGATCACTCAGATAGCACCAGTATTACTAGGCCATAAACTGGGGCAACTGTATGTAAGGTTCACAACTATGTGCAAGCAGATAACTGAGGTGATGAACTATCAATGTTCACTTTGTTAGTGGATACTGCGATCTGTCTTTTCCCAAAGGATAGAGACAGTCCACGGGCCCTCTGGTTCAGACCTCGCATCATGCTCTTTCAACTGCTGTCAGAGAGGCCTGCTTGGCAGCATGGCAAGCCAGGCGGTCAGTGAGTTTTCTCCGCTCTTTCTCTTTCTCCAATCCTGGCTCTGCGACCACCTCTTTCTCCTTCAATATCCCTTACCACTCTCCTGGCCAATCTCCTGAGCTTTGATATTTATATGCTCCTGCCCACACTCTACCTCTCCTGGGAAATGTAGTCCTAGGCACTCTGCTTATTAGCTAAGACGTGCTGTTCAGAAATACAAGTTCCAGAGGGCTGTTCTGTCAATGTGAGTAACCCTGAGTAGCAGGCCACCGCCATCTAATGTCCACTTTAGTGTATTGCAAGTAATAACATTTAAATGGGTTACACTTTAGTAGTTTGTTTTCTGGGCTGTCCAAGGAGAAGAGAGCAGTTCTACAGGAGGAGATGAGCTCTTCAGGTATAAAAACGTGCATGAACAAAACGTATATGAGTTGTACTTGGGTTATACCCCTTCACCTGCTAGTTTAGTTGAGCCGTTGGAGAGTTGACCATGCTTTTTTTTTATGTGTCTCTTTTGAAGAGTTTGCTTTTGTTTATGTTATTTTTTTTTCTTATAATTTGCCCCTGTTACATATGGGGAACACGCTGGCATATTGTATAGATTTCTCTGCTTTTTTCTTCCCTATTGTATACTCTGAAAATCTTAAATAAAGAATTTAAAAAAAAATGCATGAAAAGGCGCAAAAATTATCACCCACTTTATTGAGCATAGGGTGTAGAGTGTACAAGTGTTTTTGTTTTATTTTACATGCATAATGAAAAAATTACATAAACATCAGTTTTAAAACCTGTAGGCTTAGAAAAAAAAGAATAATCCAAAAACAGGTCCAAAACCATTCTGGTTTACATTATTTGATGGTGTGAATTCAGGTACATTGTAATACCTTCATATATTGTCCAATGGGATTTGTCTTTTTGTGAAACTATTTATGGTGTATGTGATTTCTCCAATTAACATACAAAAAGTTGTTAGATGGGTTTTTTCAAAATTGAATTTTCATTTATTATCAGTGGATTCTACACTATTGACTGTAATGCAAACAATAAATCAGTATCTCCTCTCTTCAATAAATTCCTCTTTGTCTTCTCTTTTGTGTTTTGTAAAAACAATTGAAAGCAATATATATATATACAGTATATATATATATATATATATATTCCTCCAAAGACTCAGCACTGCCTCCACTGAGGAATGGGAGGAGAAGGGCTGGAACTCCACAGTGATCAACAGCTGCCAGCCGGCTTGCAGTGAGACACTGAGTCTGAGAGGAACACTGGAAGGAGTGGCTGCTACACTGGCCCCAGACATCTTCTTCTGTCTTTTCTTCCTCCCCTCTGCCACCCTCCCCTCAGCTGAAGGATCATTCATGATATGGCAACATCCCACACAGAACGAGTGCTGGCCTGTGCTGCGCCCAGACACCCCTAGGTAGCAGCCCTGTATATATATATATATATATATATATATATATATATATATATACAGTATATACACACACACACACACACAGTGGGAGTGATGTAACATTATATATTTATATACTGTATATATATATATATATATATATATATATATATATATACACAGTGGAAGTGATGTAACATTCTATATGTATATATATACAATATATACAGTGGGAGTGATGTAACATTCTTTTGCTTCACTGTGTGATGTGTGTGTGTGTGTGTATATATATATATATATATATATATATATATATATATATATATAAAGTAGCATGTCAGAAGTAATATTTGAAGACTGTAAACCTTGAAAACTTGTGTCTGATGTTAACCGCAAAAGAAAACTTTTTTTGCTGTTTAGTTGACATACCTGGAAAGAGCAAAGGAAGCACAGGCGGCTTTGGCGGTGTTATGCATAGGATTGTAGTATCATTTAGACTGAGAAGTTGACATTCTTGACCTACAGCCAGAATACAATGAAAATTAGTACAGATCTTTATTTCATACTGGTTCTGTTATAAATACTGGTTCACTGTAAGGTAATATTGGTAGTCAATGCTTGCTCATAATTCACATCAAATGCATTAGAACTGGTATTATTGTACATTGCTGTCAACATGCCCAATGCAAGTGTTGTATTCTTTATATACAGTATTTGTGTGCATGATGAATTGCAGTGCTAGTATAATAGTGTAAAGGGCACAATTCCATAGTCTGTGTTGCCCACATTTGTAAATACTTACCTCCTACAAGGACTCTGGCTGGAAAGTCAGTCTCATCAAAGAACTGTCCACTGATTGTGATCACTGTGCCTCCTTGCACACTTCCAGAAGCAGGAAAAATCCCAGTTATCTCTGGATGACAGAATACAAGAAAGATGGTCTTTGTATTGTTTTTAAATAAAGGGTTAATAAAAGGCATACATTATTATTTTTGTTACCTGCGTAGGTCTGGAACATACTGATTTTATTGAGGGAAGACACATAGTATGTAGACAGACTTGGTAAACTCCTGTAATGCAGGAAAAAAGTCCTTGAGGATCAGATAAGATGTACCTGTGGTCCCATGAAAGGCATGTACAGAACTAATCATGTTGACAATCAACCTGCTTATGAAAACATTTAGACAGATATGCTTTGTGTAGTTTAGGAACATACTGGTACTCATTTGTGACAAGGACTTAATATTTTTTAAAATCCTTGCCATATTTTCATTATTATATTTTATACACATATGTGTACACATGATCTATAATTGCTGTCTGTATACTAGACAGTTCAATCAGCATTCTGCTGTGAGAAAAATTATTACAAATCACCCAGGATAGTGGATTGCTTGGCAGACAGTGTTCAAACTGGTCTGAAAATGTTTGGATCAAGACACTCCCATAAATTTTGATTAAACCTTAGGGCACCCCATAAGCATTAGGAGCTCATCTTCCAATCTGTCTGTTTTGGATGGATCAGGAATTTTGTTACATACTTGGAATCTGGGAGTTCCTACTATGCCCAATATCAGATGAGGAAAGCAGCACCTTGAATAGAGCTGAAAGTGCTGGTATACAGCATTCTCATTTCAAGGAAATATGTGAGCTTTGAAGTGTACTGTAGTGTAACTCACCGTCCATAATGGTCATCTAAAATAAAGCTGATATTGTGATGGCCTGCACAAAAACAAAATCAACATTGGTTATGCTAGCTTATCTAAATACATTCCACAAGAAATACTCACATTAATCTACAACTTACCAACATAGGTGCTAGTAGCGTGGCATATCATGGAACCATAGTCACTATATTGGTTGTCCAGTTGTAATCCATACCTACAGAAGGAAATAAAAAACTGCATTTCAGTGCTAGGCTACTAAGGCTTATTATGCTATTTCACCTCTTTTAATGAAATAATCTTAATCTTTACCCCCTTATTTACCAAACCATATACATCAAATGTCTTTTTTAATTTCCACCATCTCTTTACTTTTTTCTTTCTCATTTATGTGAGAATCACGCGCACTGTACTTCCCAAAGACTCTGGAGATATCAACGTCATATATCCCAGAAGTCTTCAGGCATTAAACTCAGAGTTATTGTGATATTTCCTCCCTCCTCAGGCAACTGCTGCTATGCCATCCAAGTAAATAAAATGATTCCCTCACTAAAGTTCTGGATGCGCATGGCCAGGATATGATGGCCCGTTTTCAAAGGAGCCGGCTAAGAATATAAAATAAAGTCAAAATCACAATATGCCAGTATCGAACCAAAAAGATGGTGTGGAAAGGAAAGCCCATAGGAAAAGTTCAGATGAATGCAAGATATTGTTAGACTGCATGGAACTGTAAGTATGCTGTTTATAAGTGCCATATTATTAGTCTTTTGTCAGTGCCTTATTTGGACTTTTCAATAACTGGTGGAAGTAGTGGACCCTTGTCAAGAGAGCCTTGGCAGAAAACACCAGAGAGTAACTTTAAAGGTCAGCTGAAGCTCAAACTTTAAACTCAAACTGGATAGTGTAGGAAGAGTCAAGCTGACCATACATGGATTGAAATTTGGCTGGATCAGCTGAATGTGTGGATGGGGAAATTAGGACAGTTTTGTTTTTTTTTGTTCAGCTGACTGGCTGAATGAAAAAAAAAACAGATCCATGTATGTGTAGGCAGGTGCAGCCTATTTTCTTCACTGCAGGTGGCGTTCATTCACAGTGGCAGTACAGATGGAGGAGGAAGTCAAGAGGAACTTGATCCTCTATGGTTTCCTCGGTCACTGGGAGGCAGCTATCCCTTTGGATGCTGGGCCCCCATGTGACTTTGGCATCTTGGATCAGGCAGAGTCTTTTTAAGATCCTGGCTCCAGGGTTTGATGGGCATTTTGTGAGTGGTCAATGTAGGGACAGGTCATCCATCTGTCAGGGAGATTAGTGTCAGGTAAAGGTTGCAGAGGAGTAGAGAAAGTGCAGGGACATGCCATTCTTCCTGAAAGCCTCCCCATTTGGGTACAGACTGGCCAGACTGCATTCTGCTTCTCGAGACAGATATTGTTGGCACCTCTGAATCACCAACCTGCTGTCACATTGGCGTTACAACTTGTGAGTGCTCCTTGTTGGGTTGTCTCCCCATTTGGTCTGCTTGTATTTCTTGTTGCTGCACTTGCATTCCATGTGTTTTCTGCATTACGCTGGACCTACCCGCATATGAGCAGCTTTAGAATTCCCATGTCAGGTTTTTATTGCGGTCTGTGTTCACTCAGGGGAGACTCATGGTGTCCTTATCACCATGGATACCAGTGCTGAAAGTAAGGGGAATTTTTAAATTCTGATATGTCACCATCACATTAGATTCTTTCCTACTGTGAAATCTGCTTGGAAATTTTCCATTGGGGAGTCCATCCATTGATCAGCTTTTGTTCAACCGCACTGTCAGATAAAGGCTGCTCAAATAGCAGCTGCAACCAAAATATGGATTCCCCCACCCACAAACTTGAGATCGGTTCAGCTTTTTTTGCCCGCTGGTTGAATTAATAAAGCTGAACTGTGTATGTTCAGCTTAAGGCAGGACTTTGGTGAGAATTTACTTTAACTTTTTATTCCTCTGTCTACAGTGACCAGGACCGCAGTAACCAGTGAGTGACTGGGAACCGCTAGCCTAGGGAGAAAACATGCCCAACTAGACCTTTCATACAGGGCTGGTGCTGGACTATTTTGTGCCCTAGGCAAGACCAGCTACTTGCACAACCCCCCCCTCCACCCAAAAAAAAAAATCCTCTTGCAATATGGTACAAACTCTCTCCCGTCAGGTTATATATCCCTATTATCCTTACGATATCCTCCAAACAAGGACTTAGCCCACCCCCATATCTTCAACCACACCCACCTATCAAGTTTAAACTCAGTGGAGCCAATTTCATTTCTCAATGCTGCCTCTGCTAGCATAGCTGACACTCAGACGTCCTTTTGTCTGGTCAGTATCTCACTTCCCATGTCCCCTGCCCCATACAGCCTTCACCACCATCCTCTTCCCATCCACCATCCAAGCAAGATTCCCTCTCCACTGACCAGTGTGCTAGCGCTACATTAGTTCTCCTCCCAACTTACGCCAGCATCACTTCCACTCCTGCAGCAAGCATCGCTGCTGCATCATCTCCGCTCCTGCAGTGATGTTTCAGTATTCCTTCCCACCCCCACCAGTAGTACTCTCACAGCTAGCATCACTACCACGCCTGTCAAAAACATCCCTGTCATCCATCCCTGCCACCTGCCGTCTCCTCACATCCTTCTCCTGCTGGGTATCACTTCTGTCACAAGCAACCCTGTCATCAATGCATGCCACTGCAGCCGGACAGCTTGTCACATCATTCTGCCACCAGTGTGCCACTTTTGCCAGATGCCTCCCCACCTCCTCCCTCCCAGCAGGTGGCAGTGAACCCTAGGTGGCTGCCTAGTTCACTTAGTGGTACTTCCAGCCCTGCTTTAATAGTAGGGACATATTTCTGTGGACTAGAAAAATGTACTAGGCCATAGTTCCATTCCAATCCAACTTGAGATTCTTCAAAACTGCATAATGCATTTTGCCACTTTTACACCATATTCCCAATAATACCATTACTTTCCTACTATAAATCTGTTGTGGCAAAGTACTTACAGTGTATCAGAATTGGGTTCTAGCAACAAACATGGCATTCCTCCAGCATAAACCCTGTGGTATAATGAGAGGTGATGTTATAATCTGAAAGAACGTAAACTAAATAAAAAATGATGATAAGAGACAAGGTAATCAAAGTTAACAATATTTTATTTATGGGGAGTTCAAATGCTATTCTCATCTGTGCTTGTTTCGTGATGACATCAGAAGCTGGCTTAGGCATACATTTGTTTTTGGTTATCACCCAATCTTTGTTTATTTCAGTGGCTAAATCAGACCAATTCTCTTCAACAGATATACAGTAATCAATTGACACAATGATTATTTCAGTAAAGAACTGTAACTTTTAGAAATAACTGCACTAAAGTGGTGGTTTAATATGTAATAAAAAAAATAAAAACAAAAGAATGATTGGTCAAAGCAGAAAAAAAACCCGAAAAAAACAATCAATCTTTTACATTACTGAAAGTTTTGAAATTTTGCATCAGTCACCCTCTGATAATTCAGCAAAACGGAATAGAATCAGCTAATTAATAAGAAACTATTTACAAACTGAAGTTTTCTATTTTCAGTGGCATGGGACAGGATTTGATCCCTCATTAAGGCTTCACTGGTACTGTATCTGAGACTACAGGGTCAAGATCTTCCCTTGTCTTTACTGAATTTTCTATGGTAAAGTATGGAAGCCCCATTGACAGGTGACACAGAAAGCTCAGGTGAAAAGCAGAAAGCTAAGGTGAAAAGCTGACCTCTCTCTCTATCAAAGTCATTTCATAGATAAGGAGAAGATATTTCCTTTGAGGTCCCAGCAGCAGGGATACCTGGTTTGGAAGAGAAACCTTCTCTCTTCTACTCATAAATTACTTTGGATGGAGTTGATTTTGTAACCTCCAGTTGCTGCAAATCTCCATCTCCAATTCTCTGTAGTACCATTAACAGGTTTTATGAATTGTGAGCTATAAATGAAAAGATATAAAGTCTTGCCTTAGCACTCTGACATTTTTCCCATTGGAGCTCAAAGCAGTATTACTGCCATAGACATCAGTAAAGATTTTGCCAACAATGGTGATCATGGAACCTGCAAAAGAAAAGATATGTTCTGTCATTCAGTAAGCACAGTGATACATTTGGAGAATTGTCAACCATTCCCTTACACAAATGGTTTATTGGGAAGGTAACCAATATAACATAATTGACATACGACAAACTGATGCGTAAATATAGAGATGGTGAACTTCATACAAGAATAGCAATACTGTAGTAACAGTTTCAAATCGTAAAGGTTAGAAAACATAGTATTAGTGCATCGGTTATGGGGCCACATGGATTGATGAGGGGTCCCAATGATTAGTGATTTGCTTTTCCCTTTGCTCTTTTAGGTGTAGATAACATGTATGGAAATAAAAGCTTATCATGTTTTGTGTGTCATACCATTTTTGCAAATGTAGCTATCAGTCAAAAATTAAATTTTACACGTAAGTGGTATATGCCGTATTTTTGGAATATACTTTTCTAATTTTATGGGGCCCAGGAGTAGTGGGGGAACTACTGTCTGGCAACACAGCAATGTATCCAAGTAGTGACAGTAATCACTTGAGTACAACCCTGTATATAACCCTTCAATGCCAGGCCATTTTTCAGCACTGTGATAGTTTGACTGACAATTACTCAATCATGCATCATTCTTTTAGTGGCATTTAATAACCATTTTACATTTTTTTATTAAATAAAGAAAAAAAGACCAAACATTTTTTTTTAAAAGTTTCCCTCACTTTCTGTTAAATTAAAACTGCCAGGAGAGTACAAACACCCCCAAAATGACCCCTTTTTGGAAAGTAGACACCCCAAGGTGATCTAATTTTTTTGCCACTTTTTTTTGTAAATAAAAAAAAAACATATTTGTATTGAGGTGGTTAAGAGTGTTCTGCTTAAAAGCTATACTGCAATCACTTAGCTAAAATAGACACTGCACCCCAGACCGATATTTTAGTTTTGGGAGCAGACACCAGATAGACACAGAGTCTCAATCCCCTTTCTTCATTCTTAACATCAATGAAATGCAAACAAATTACCGGGAACTGCCTTGAAAGAGTGCCAGCAGATGGGCCTGGAAACTTGGCACAGATTTCATCACCAGAGTCTTTAGGAAAAGAAGTGATACAGTCTACATACAGTACCTCCACACAAAACTGAAATATAATTGTTGGGTTCGGAAGCCTTTAAAACATGGAGCTTGGTAATGGTGTACTAGATACAGTACCTCATTAATTTACGTCTCATGCACTGAGGTAGGGGGAGGTGAAGGCAGGTAATGTACTAGACACATACATTGGGAGGATAGAGATGAGGCAGTTAATATGTTGAATAAGAGAGGCTAGGTGGTTAACACACAAGTCACTACAAAGGCAGAATGGAGATAACATGTACAGCAATGGAGGCTGAAAGCGTTAAAAACAATCCCACAAACAAATGCATACCTGAATTTCCTGCCTGTGATCTCTTACTAATAAATAATTCATTCATTTATTAATTTGATTGTTCTTCACATTGAAAAGCAGGATTGGCTGTCCCACATAAACACTATAGCATTACGTTCATGATCGTTGTGATCGGCCATAACAGCAATCACAAGGTACAGAGCCACAACCAACTGGCTCTGTACATTGCGTTTTTGATCTGAGCTGTCTAATGACAAATTCATTGGGCTTGTATGCCACCCATGTGTGTTTTCTGCAGTAATGTTTACAAAAGGGACTCTAGCAATACACATCAACCTCTGTATCATTTTTTTTAAATCTGGCAGCAGGGAGGTGGTTAAATTCATGCATACGTATTTCAGACAACTTAGAGATACTGCTATGAAATACATAATTATGTTGCAGTGATAAGACTGCATGTACATCTCATCCACATGGTGCTGAAGAGAGGCAAGGTGTGCCTTAGCATTGTGTAGACATACAGTAAGTAAAATAGTAATGGAAAAGTAATATATTGGGAGAATTGACACTAAATATCAGTTCTGGTATCTGCCCATCTATGGCTGACCTTAAAGGAAGTCAGAATGCAAAATAGGGGTTTCCATTTCTAACTTGTTTTAAAAGATTCTAATTCCAGGACTGTTATCCTTATCTTTTAACACGAATAGTGAGACCTGGAACAGGCATGTGTATTATAGATGTTGGGACGTCTAACATACACATGGTTCCTCTAGCATGGTGTCTTTTTGAACTGGGGAAGGAAAGATGACAGCCCATAAGCTTGAACCTTAAAAAAGGTCAGCTCTGTAATTTCCATATTCCACTGCTGACAGGTTGCTTTTAGTTTTTGTTTTAGAATGGCTCAGGTCTCCATAGTGGGATTATAGCAGAGCCATGGGACTTATTACATTTGGATCCCTGTTACATATACCTATCTCCCTGAAAACAACGATAAAGTATTTATCATCTCATAAACTAAATTCTAATTCTATTACTGTATTACATACCTGGTGGTCCAGTTAAAGGTGATATGCTATTTATTCCAGGGGTATAGTATTGATCAGTCTGAAAATGAAAATGATAATTTATCAAGAGTCGCTCTTGAAAATGCAAAGTAAATCTTAGTAAATAATATTAATGTGTCGAGATAATCACAACACATATTTTAATTCCGAGCTCACGTAGTAAAAAATCAACAAGAACACAAATCACGTCACCGGATGTCACAGGGTGGCCCCAGCCCTTAACTATTTAAGAACTGTCAAACCAGCGGAGCAGTCAGGCGGTGGGAGCCAGTGTTGAGAGCGGAGCCTATTTTTTTTCTTTTTTTCGGGTTGGCGGCAGGCATCCTGATTGACATTGGATCTACTTTAGGGGACGTTCTTTTATTTTCTTTCTTTTAAAAAAAGGACTTGTCAAAGACTGTCTCCTGCCTTTTTTCACACTACAGTTTTTTTTGTGAATGGGTAGCAGTACCATGTACTGCATATTCATTCACATGGAAGGGGGGACAGGATCTGGGTGCCTCCTCACTAAAGAGGGCTTCCAGATTCTGATAAGCCCCCCACCCACAGACCCCCACAACCACTGGCCAGGGTTGTGGGGAAGAAGCCCTTGTCCCCATGCTGATGGGGACAAGGGCCCCTTCCCCACAACCCTGGCTGGTGGGAGTCTGGGAGCCCCCCACCCCAAAGCCTTCCCTCCATGTTGAGGGCAAGTGGTCAGGTATGATTCAGGAGGGGAGGCACTTGCTCGCCCCCCCCCTTTCCTGGTCTGCTGGGCTGCATGCTCAGATAAGGGTCTGGTATGAATTTTGGGGGTGACCCCATGCCATTTTTTAAAAGAATTTTGGCATGGAGGGTTCCCCTCAAAATCCATACCAGACTGAAAGGCCCCACATGTTTTTAAATAATTTTTTTAGTTGCTGGCAATTCTGTCTTTTACATTCAGCTGTCAGTGGGGAAACCCACTGACAGCTGAAATATTAATGCATGGTTTTCACTACTAAAATATTGCATGACTTGATAAAATAACTCATGTGGTATTATAGTAGTGGTTTTTTTTTTTAGTGAATTCAAACTTTTTTTTTTAAATGCGGTGCGGTATCCTACCACTTACTCGGATGCGATAAGATACCACTTAGTGAATTGTGCCCAGAGTGACAAATGTTGATGAGACTCTGGTACACTGATAGATGTTTTTGTGCACTGGTACACTATGACAGATGTTGATGGTCCACTGGGGACACTGACAGATGTTGACAGTCCACTGGGGACACCAACAGATGTTGATGTTGCAATATGACACTGACAGATGTTGATATTGCAACGGGACACTATTGCAGATGTTGATGTGCACTGGTACACTGTGACAGATGTTTTTGTACACTGTGACAGATGTTGATGGGACGCTGGTACACTGTGACAGATGTTTTTGTGCACTGGTACACTGGTACAGATGTTGATGGGACACTGGTACAGATGTTGATGTGCACTTGGACAGGGGGAAATGGTGCTTGGGATGGCTGCACTGTGCGTGATCTGTGTGTAGCTGCACAGTAAAATCAGCAGCTACACACAGATCACTGACAGGCTGCAGTGATCCGATCTACCTCTCCTTACTGAGCTGACACAAGGAAAGCCGATAGAGAGGCACATGCCTCTGTTTAGATTGTGTGATGACTGATTCATGATGAGTGGACACAGCCATCACATGATTAGGAGGGCCAATCAGAGCACTCATGTTCCGATCTGTGGTGCGCTGTGTCCGAGGGAAATTCTGGAATACTAGTCATTACCAGTGTGAAAATGTGTATTTGCTTTGTAAAAATATATCACCTCTAATGGTGGGTGTCCTACAAGTGTCAACTCCGCTGCATAATGTAAACCTATGAGTTTATTTTTTTACATTTTTTATAGTTTACAATGGGGTGCCTTGAGATGCAAAAGGAGCCCTTGACTAAAAAAAGTTGAGAAATAATTTGTATACGGAACATTGTAGGGAATTTACACCATATGGGCAAATCTTCAAAACTCAGCAGAATATCCCTTTTACTCCACATTTCTTTGGAGAACTAGTTGGAAAGATCAATTCAAATAAAGATGGACAGATCTTTTGCGGTCTTAGTTCTTGATAGGATGTCTGCCTGTCTATACCTTCTCTTAGTTATTATATAAGGGCAGCTTACCATAAAACATTTTAATATAATTCCCTTTGTAGATGGCAATGGTAACCAGAGCAATTGGAGAGGCTGTTTTTCTCTTGGAAAGGTGCCAAAGATATTTTGGTTCTCACCTTCTGGCACATGTATAGACCATTCATCTTACATTCCGGAATGGCAGTACATTCAGTTTTCTAATAAGGATGTAGCAACAAGTGTGACCCATTGTGACAGAATAAGAACAGGTTATAAGAGAGGGGTTAAGATATTACCATGACTTTGGAACCATAATGAAGTGTCGTCTGATTTGTCATTAATGCAGTGGGTGTACCTCCACCATACAGCCAGAGGAAGCTATACTAACTACATTAAATTCCTTTCTGTTTCTATTCCCCTTTCTTACAAAATTGCCCGCTGTCTAGGGCTATAACTGCAAAATCCCATAGTAACAGATTTATGGATATAGATATGCTTCCACCCATTATCAGTATTTAAACTACCCTGCTGAATAAAATCAGACTAAATGATAAGAATGAAAAGGATTCCTCTGTCATCTATACATCTAGTGTGCTCAGTCAATGACCACTTCACAATGACAGCAGAGGGAGGGCACACTGTTCATGAACTAGTTGCAGCAAACAAAACATAGGTAACATTGTTGTCCACATACCTGGAACATACATCCCGACCAATACCACCACCACTGGTAATAACCATAGCAAATGTTTCTGGTATCAACAGGTACTCCATCTACACTCACTCTCACCGTGTAGTAATCTGCTGGCATAGGCCTGTATGGGAGAAAGTAACACTCTTAAATATTTACGAGCAAAAGTGAATTTGGAAGTCCCACAGTTTTGCAGTCCGACCCCCCATCCACCTAAACACAGCAATGCATTGCACAGCGCTGTACACAAGTCGCGGCAACTATTAAATGACTAGAGAATAGGGCCTTGCCACAATACATGCAGTTGCAGGGTGGTGAGTCTGCATTTTAAGGTTTTTGAGGAGCAGCAAGCACTGCGGCATGTGTGAACAAGTCCTTAGGGTAGTGCATTTTAGTGCATTTAAAAAACAGAATGCTATTTTAATACTCTCAAAATACATCTGGTCTTCTCAATCTATATATAGATTTTAAAAAAAGTTGTGATTAATTTAAACCCAGTTAAGCCGTGTTCACACCAGTGACCTGTGGTTTGGCTGCAGCACGATTGTTCCAGTGCATATTCAAAGTTGCAGCATGCAGGGCTTTGATGCGCTTTCATGAAAACATTCAGTCTAATAGAATGGTAATAAGTCAATGGGAGCACACCTAAAACCACGTGTAAAATGTGAATAAATTGCACTGCACCCAAACCACAGCACACCAATGTGAACACGGCCTTAGTAAGTAAATAATTTTGTATCAAAGAATATATAAAAGCGAGCGCATATACATAAGAAGCAAATGTTCTAGGTAGCTGCTAGCACTATAGGGCATAGGCAGCAATCCCAATAGATGTTTCAAAGTATATAAAAGTGCAGCGCTGTGATATATACGAATAAATATGGATAAATTATATTCAATTCATAAAGTAATTAGTGCACAATATATAAAGTGCTAATTAGTGCAATATGTGCATTAAGTGAATAAATAAATAAATGTCCATATCAATCCTTTTGATTTCAATTAAAAAGGTAAAAAAGATAATTCAGCAGAGGTAGTCTTCATCTAAGACACGATATATCTTTGTGACCAAAGTGCAGTTGTGCATATATCTTTAAAGGTAATCCACCACTTCTAATGGGTGTGCACTCTCCAGAACTTTGATGTATGCAAGCATTGATTACAATCTGTCACATCTGGGTGCAGGAGTAGAGGAACAGCTTAAGGGTTATTCATCCAGCATCCTCACAGTACCGGTGGTGCATGTCTCTTTAATCTGGGGAAGTTTGCTCAACCACAGGAGCCAAAGGGACTAATATAGTGTAGTATTTATTTGTTTAAAACTTGGTAAACATATAACAAAGCAATCCACGTGGAGAAGAATAATGATAAGGTACCAAAATGGCCACTGTTCCTGACGTCAGCAATGATGGCTCCACCCCTGCACCCAAACCACAGCGCACCAATGTGAACACGGCCTTAGTAGGTAAATAATTTTATACTGGGTTTCTGCACACAGCATAACAATCACAGACTGCTTTCTAAGGAAGTGGGCATGAAGGACAGCTATCTAGGTGAACTTCAGGGAAGGTGATAGCTCAGGGTGGACATAGTCTGTGTAGTGTTGTTTACGAGGAGTCCAAAGAATAGTCTACAAAGGATGAAAGTACACCTAAAGGCTCTTGTATGACAGTCTATATGAATCCCAAATCCAGTTACAAGGTGATGTATCAGCTGTAAAAATGTTTATGGCCAGGCCCCCTGCAACATTTAGCAGGCACAACCTAAATGAGAGTAACAACTCTCTGAATTCAGAAGCAGTGCAGCATTGCAGCAGAACATCCCATTACAGGAAACTTCGTTATGTAGACATCTCTGGCAGGTATTTTTGGGACTTTGTAGAGGTACCAAAAAAAAAAACTGTAAACACAGATACACTTATAGCTAAGTGCTACAACACATATTTTTAATAGAAGGCTATAGCTCTACTTGAAGAAAGTTGGTCAGTAGTACTGAATTTGAAGAAGTACAAACACTGCAAAGTGCTGCTCCCCTCCACATGCCAAGCAGCCTTATAGCAAGACATTTCATGGATGGGTCACAACATGTTTTTGTGTTAATTTCCTTTGTGGCATATATATATATATATATATATATATATATATATATACACACAGGTCAAACTCGAAAAATTAGAATATCGGGCAAAAGTTCATTTATATCAGTAATGCAACTTAAAAGGTGAAACTAATATATGAGATAGACTCATTACATGCAAAGCAAGATAGTTCAAGCCGTGATTTGTCATAATTGTGATGATTATGGCTTACAGCTCATGAAAACCCCAAATCCACAATCTCAGAAAATTAGAATATTACATGCAATCAATAAAACAAGGATTGTACATAGAACAATATCGGACCTCTGAAAAGTATAAGCATGCATATGTACTCAGTACTTGGTTTGGGCCCCTTTTGCAGCAATTACTGCCTCAATGCGGCGTGGCATGGAAGCTATCAGCCTGTGGCACTGCTGAGGAGTTATGGAAGACCAGGATGCTTCAATAGCAGCCTTCAGCTCTTCTGCATTATTCGGTCTCATGTCTCTCATCTTTCTCTTGGCAATGCCCCTTAGATTCTCTATGGGGTTCAGGTCAGGCGAGTTTGCTGGCCAATCAAGCACAGTAATCCCACGGTCATTGAACCAGGTTTTGGTGCTTTTGGCAGTGTGGGCAGGTGCCAAGTCCTGCTGGAAAATGAAGTCAGCATCCCCATAAAGCTTGTCTGCAGAAGAAAGCATGAAGTGCTCAAAAATCTCCTGGTAGACGGCTGCATTGACCCTGGACTTAATGAAGCACAGTGGACCAACACCAGCAGGTGACATGGCTCCCCAAATCAACACAGACTGTGGAAACTTCACACTGGACTTCAAGCATCTTGCAGTGTGTGCCTCTCCATTCTTCCTCCATACTCTGGGTCCTTGGTTTCCAAATGAGATGCAAAAGTTGCTCTCATCAGAAAAGAGGACTTTGGACAACTGAGCAACAGACCAGGTCTGTTTTTCTTTAGCCCAGGTAAGACTCTTCCGACGTTGTTTGTTGTCCAGGAGCGGCTTGACAAGAGGAATACAACATTTGAAGCACATGTCCAGGATCCGTCTGTGTGTGGTGGCTCTTGATGCACTGACTCCAGCCTCAGTCCACTCCTTGTGAAAGTCCCCAACACTTTTGAATGGCCTTTTCCTGACAATCTGACAAGACTGGAAATGCAAACACGTGTTTGCATCTTTGAAAGTTTGCAAGTTGAGAGTTCGTATGTAGGAGACTTACTGTACTTTTGACCTCTCTGTGCAGTACCAAGGATTGGTCCTTTTCTTCCTAGGGTTTACTAGTACCAGTAGCTGTAGTAACAAATATCCCTTACAGTGCCACCTGCGGGTGAAATCTGGTATTATACCATACACACACTGTGTACACACACCAGATACTTTGATACAAGTATTAGCCAGGTGTTTTAGAGCTGTCACCAGAGTAAGAAATGAGAGTAAATCATCAAATGGGCACAAATATTTGTGGAACAACTATCTAAGATGGGAATTCCCCTCACTTTTGGGGAGATTTCCTCTCATTTTCTGTTGTATCTGTAGGCAAGTACCTACAAGAGGTTAACATGCCTTCCTGTAAGCATTTGTTTGGCCTGGTTGTGCACATTTTCTCATGCTAGCTGAGCCAGTTAGGTGCCAAATGTTACTGTTTTTCAATGTTTTGCTGTGTCTTCAGGTTGATTTGAGATCTGGAGGCTTTTCCAACAATTTCCAGCAAGGTTACCGCCCCCTACAGGTCGACCAACTTAAAAGGGGCTGCCTCCGAGCCCCTGGGAGGAGTCCCTTCGAGCCCTGGGAAAATACTGACAAAATGTAGCTGACAACTTTGCTGAAGTGATCACCCCTTTTGGGGGAGGTGGGGGGGGATGATAGAAGCCTAATCAGGGTTCCTGGTGAGGATTTTGAGCCTGTGGACTTGTAGTTGTTAATCATGGACCTACATCCTTTATAGATTACTGCCAATCATGGACTCTGAGGGACTTGCACTACCTCTTGGGAAATATTGACTAAATGGACTCTTGCCTTAGGCGGGATTGTTTACGGACTTTCCTTCTGTATAAGGTACAGTTGTGCTCATACCCTTGGAGAATCAGCAGGCAAAACACATTTATTTCTTATGGGATTCATATTCAACTGTAGCGCATAATAAAATGGCACAGTTATAAAACAAAACAAATGAAATGTCCCCTGTTCAAAAGTCTTCATCCCCTTAGTTCTTAATATCATGTATTGCCCCCTTTAGAGTCAATGACAACGTGCCGTCTTTTGTAATAGTTGTCTATGAGGCCCTGAATTCTTGCAGGTGGTATAGCTGCCCATTCATCTTGGCAAAATGCCTCCCGGTCATACAAAGTCTTTGGACATCATCACCACATGTTTGAGATCTCTCCACAGTAGTTTAATTATATTAAGGTCAAGAGACACTCCAGAAACCTTACCTTTTTCTGCTGTAACCACTGTCATTGTCATGCTGGAAAGTCCAGGAGTGTCCCATGTGCAGCTTTGTGCAGAAGAATGCAAATTGTCTGCCAGTATTTCCTGTTAACATGCTGCATTCATCTTGCCATCAATTTTCACAAAATTCCCAGTGTCATTAGAGCTCAAACAACCCCAAAACATTAGTGAATCACCACAATGCTTCACAGTGGGTATGGTATTCTTGTCACTATACTCCTTGTTGACCCCTCTCCAAGCATTGCGCTTATGTTTGTGTAAAGTCTTCTTTTTGGCAACTCAGCCATGCAGCTCATTTTTGTTCATGTATTGCCATATTGTGCTCTTTGAAACCACCACATCGTCTTTTTCCAGAGCAGCCTATATTTCTCCTGAGGTTACCTGTAGACGTTTCATTGCATCTCGAACAATTCTTCTGGCAGTTGTGATTGCAATCTTTCTTGGTCTACCTGACCTTGTTTTGACACTTAACAAGTGATTGAACTGTACTGACTGGCCTATGCAAGGCTTTGGATATTATTTTATATCCTTTTCCATCTTTATAAAGTTCCATTACCTTGTTATGCAGGTATTTTGACAGTTCTTGTCTGCTCCCCATGGCTCAGTATCTAGCCTGCTCAGTGCATCCCCGTGAGAGCTAACAAATGCATTGACTATTTATACAAGGACACTAATTGCAATTTAATAGCCACAGATGTGGGAAATTAATTCTTTTGCAGTTTTAACAAGTTTGTGTCATCTTGTGTGTCTGTACCTAGGCAAAACATTCCAGGGTATGTAAACTTTTAATCAGGGCCATTTGGAGATCCCTAAAGTTTCCACTTCTTAATAGGTAACTGAACTGTACTGACTGGTATATGCAAGGCTTTGGATATTATTTTATATCCTTTTCCATCTTTTTGTCATTTCTTTTATAATTATGATTTTAAAAAGAGCCAAACAACTATGTGATAATTAATGGTTTCATATGATCACTAAAATACAGGCATGATCTGTCATATTTTCAATATCAATTCCACGGTGTGCAAACTTTTGAGCACCACTGTATGTACACGGTATGGGATGTTAGAAGAGCTCTGTCTTTTGAAAACTGTACTGTTATCAGCAACTTCCTCAGTAAGGGCCAGTTCACACTACATGCATTTCAGTTGCTTTTTTTCTGCATCCAAAATGCACAGAAAGTAGGTTATATGGTTGTCAGTGTCATAGTTCACATCAGTGCTTGAAGTTCCAGTGCGTTCCAGATGCAGAAAAAAAGTAGAACATGCTGCATTTTTCCTGCACAGAACTGTACTGGAACGTTGTAAAACGCATCACAAATTCTCCGGAACGCACTGGAAGGACACCAAAAACACACTGGAACACACATGTCCCTATTTACATTGAAGAAAAAGAGAGGGGGAAAAGGAACTGAAAATGCATAGAAATCGCACAAATTGTTTGTTTACTTACTTTGTCTGAAGTGTGCACAGCGTATCAAAAGAACAGGGCTTGCAACACAACAAGGGGATGGAGTTAGAGGAAGATACAAAGCATGGATCTCTCCACAGGAAGTTAATGTGTTGTTGCTCAGGGCTACAGTATCTGTGTCACATGCAAGGCAGCCAATCAGCCAGGAGACGTGACATGGCAAGGGTGAAGACCTCTCTGGCAGTGGAGGGGGATAAGTGCTTGGCACCTCCATTAGCGTCTATTTCCACACTCTTTGGTACTGGACCCGTGATACAGAGTGCCTAGGGATCCAGCCTGAAGTCACAGGAAAAGGAGGGATTCAGAGAGGCCCCGGGAGAGAGAGCAAGCACAGAGGTTGGAGAGAGAGAGCGTGTTTCCTTTATCCCATAGCAATCATAGGACTAGTCACTGCAATACAGTTGACATGAACTGCTGGATTGGTGGAGACCGGTACAGGCTCAGTGATACTGGTCCTTAAATGCTGCACCCCTGGGGAGTGGTGCCATCAAATGGACAGTGTGTCTGAAAGTGTCAGCTATGGAACAAGAGAGAGTTCACTGTGTAAGTGCTACCTGCTTTTAAGTCTGAGGTGATCAAAGGGTTAACTGTGTGCTGTATGCTTTTTTACATCATCTGCTGTGTGCAGATTTACTAGGGAAACATGCTGCTGTGTATTTCTCTGCTGTGCAGCAATACACAGCAGCATGTGCTTACTGGCAGGAGAGAGATCTGTGTTACTTGGCAATAACCGGGTGCAGGCTGGGAATCTTCAGCCAGGACCCAGTGATTGACATCTGTAGGCACCGACAGCACGGGTAGGGCAGCACGCGCACGCCCCCCTACCCTGTAATGCAAATCACGTATATATACATGATTTTGCGCAGCTGTGCCGCCCTGTAGCAGTACTTCTGCTACAGGGTGGAGGGGAAGCGGTTAACCCCTTCCTGCCCAGTGTCATTAGTACAGTGTCAGTGCTTTTTTATTAGCACTGATCACTATATTAGTGGCACTGGGGATGTCAGTGGCAGTTAGTCAGTCCCCCCCCCCAGTGTCAGAATGCCCGCTGCAGTACCGCTATAAGTCACTGATCACCGCCATTACTAGTACAAATAAAATTTAAATTCCAGTAAATTCCATTTGTAGACGCTATAACTTTTGCGTAAACCAATTAATTTACACGTATTGGGATTTTTTTTTTTAGCAAAGACGTGTAGCAGAATACATTTTGGCCTAAATTTATGAAGAAATTAGATTTTTTAAATTTTTTTACTGGACTTGTTTTATAGCAAAACGTTAAAAATATTGTTTTTTTTTTCAAAATTGTCTGCGTTTTTTTGTTTATAGCACAAAAAACTAAAAATGCACAGGTGATCAAATATCACCGAAAGAAAGATCTATTCATGAGAAAAAAAGGACATAATTTTCATTTGGGTGCAGCATTGCATGACCGCGCAATTGTGAATTACAGCAATGCTATATCACAAAAAATGGCCTGGTCAGGAAGGGGGGTGAATCCTCTGGAAGGCAAGTGGTTAAAGTCTATTTCACATGAAAGCGGCTAGGGGCCCATGTTTCTGGCATTCGCCAGGGCAATGCTACAGTGTCCTCACTAGGGCGCCTAAGCCACGCCCACATGTCTTCAAGCCAGGAAGTGCAGAACACAGGCAGCACAATTCACATTCTGAAGCAAAAAATAACCAGATAGGGGTGTTAACCCTTAAGGGTTCTTTCACATGGGCGTTCCATTTTTTTTCTTCAGTTCAGTCACGTTTTTTCCAAGAAAAAACGGATGAGTTTACATCCATTTTTTAATTTGCTTACATCCGTGTTTTCATCCGTTTACATCCATTTTCCATCTGTTTACATTAGTTTACATCTGTTTTTCATCCATTCAGATCCATTTACATCCGTTGTTCATCTGTTTAGATCCATTTTCATCCGTCTACATCTGTTTTTGGTCCATTTACATCCGTTGACATCTGTTTTTCATCCGTTCCATTTTTTTTTTGCGGAAGAAAAATAGGGTTTTCTTCTGTTCAAATAAACAGATGTTAATGGATGAGGACATTAACAGATGTAAAAAGATGTTCATCCATTTACATCCACAAGTCCACAGAAATACATGGGGGTCTGTTTTTCATCCGTAAATGGAAAGATGAAAAACGGATGTACGAAACGCCCGTGTGAAAAAGGCCTATCTCTACCTGGCTCATCTGAAATACTTGGCTGCATATTGTATGTCTAGGTAAACATACCTGGTGTAGCAGGTTATTTGTGTTGCGTGACTGGCATCTTTCTCCACATCACAGGGGAAGGAACGGGTGGAAGAGACAAGCTGGACACTGTTCCCCAGGTTGGTATTCTCTTCACCGTATTCAAACTGGTTAGCAGCTGCAAAACCTGGAGAATGAAGTGAATACAAAAAAAAAAAAGTCTGGATTATTCAGATTTACCAATCACACATGAAGCCTGGCAGCCTAAACAATCCCTTTAATGTAGCTTGAAATATTCTGTATTTTTAAATTCTTGCAGAGATAGACTTCTTGGTCATTTAAGAGATACTCCGTGGAAATGTGTGAAGTTAAAGTGTCACAAAACCCTCGGACCCTGCATTCAATATATTTGGTCTTCCACAGTACACAGAACATGGAAGTGCAATTATTTTACTAAATATAAACTGCTAAATACCTTTTCTCATCAGCAGTTAGAGAAGTCTTGTGACTTCTATCAGTGTCCAGCTGAGCACTGGTTAAAGCTTGTAGGAGGATGGAGAACCTCTGACTCTCTATTTGGACAGTGCTGATTGGCCCTGCGCTGATCACATGCACTCTCCCAAGAAAAAAAACAAACCTCTCTAGCAATACACACGAAACTGAGCATGTGCAGAATGACTCCATAGGATATGTCTTATAAGAAGATAAAAGGGGGACACTGGAAGAAGGGGAGAATCAGAGAAGTCAGGATCAAACATCATTTTTACACAATGCAGAGGATTAACCCCTTAGGTTCCACAGTGAGTATAACAAGCATGCTTTACTGCATATACAGACTGATTTTACTGTTGTGGGTTTAGGAACACTTTAAGCCTCTGTGACTCATCAGTATAGGAAGTGGCACAATAGTGTCATGACCAGAGTACACGGTACAGGCCTGGAGAGTACAGGCAATGGTCACTGGAAATGTACTGTATGGAAATAGCCCTCTCTAGGAGGATAAAAGACTTCTGCATAAATGCCATTATAACATGGCAGGCCTAAAAATGAAAGCCCCATTCCAAGTGCTTCTCCGCCCAGACAATGGACATAAAAAAAGTGGAACTTTACTCTGTACAGGAAGGTCCTCTCTTCTGCCTCTCCCCCCCCCCTTCCTTTTACATTTTCCCAAATACAAATTTATTTAAAAAGTGAAAATGTATTATTTTTTTGCTTGCCTAGGCCGGGATGACATAGTGGGGCCTGGCTAATGCACAGGCATGCTGCACAAGATGACATAAAGTGCCTCCTGGGATGAGTGATGTGAACATTCCAGGAGCACGTTTCGATATCTCACACGAGCGCCCGCGTGGTCTATGTTAGAGAACAGGCAGAGACCAGCGACATGCCTGCGCATGCGCAGGGTCCTGGTTCTTGTGCAGACATGATGATGAGTTTTTGCTAGAATCTGTAGAGTTGGCAGAGACTCGCAGTTTGTATATGTGTATGTGCCAGATCCCATTAAAGTGGAATTCCGGGATAACCCTGACTTCGCTTAAAACTGTCTCCTTCCCCCTCCTAACACCAGTGCTTCATAACCTGTGTAAGAAAGCAATGGGGAAATTTCATATTTCCCTATTAACCCCTTCGCACCTAAGGGTAAAACAAATCTTAACGCCTAAGCACAATTTTTCAACTTTGACATGTGTTAGCAAAACCGTACATATCATCACAACTACTTTGTGCATCCAGATGGATTATACCTCATTTTTTTCAGGACCAATTGGGCCTTCATTTGGTGGTAATGGATATCACCTGATTTTTTTTCTATTATCAAAGGAAAACTGGCCCAAAATAGTTAACAAAATCATATATTTTTTTAAATTTAGCTGTGTCTTTCTTGCTACTACCATAACACAAAGAACAACCCAAAATAATTTCTTCTGCTCCTGATGTTCTCAGTGATACCACATATGTTAGTTGTTGTTTGTACCAGTAGTACGGCCCCGAAACAATAGTGCACATTTTGCTTTTTTTATCCTGCCAATTATTAATTTAAAAAAAAAAATCTTTCCCCCCAAAAAATACTGATCCTGACCTTGACCCAAACACTAACCCTGGCACTGGCCTAGATCAAACCTTTTTTAATTTTAAAAGGTTATTTTTTAAATATTATTTTTATTAATTAATTAATTTATTTATTTATTTATTTTAAACATACTTGTTTTTTTTTCTCTCTCAAAGGAGAGAGAGAAATTATGTATCTCTTTCCTCCATTCAGAGAGAGAAAACGTAGAGGCACCTGGGTGCAGCACAGGCCGGCACTATCTCTGTGTGTGACGCTGCCACATCATGAATGATCCACCAGCTGAGGGGAGGAGCGGCAGAGGGGAGAAAGAAAGGACAGTGGAAGATGTCGGGTGTCTGGGGTCAGTATAGCAGCTGATCTGCTGCTCCTTCCAGTGTTCCTTTCAGACTCAATCCCTTACTGAAATCCGGCTGGCGGTTGCTGATCACTGTGGAGTTCCAGCCCTTCTCTTCCCAGTCATCAGTGGAGGTGAAACTGCGCCTGCGGAGGAAGGTAATGTCTGAATCTGATGTCTCGTGTCTGTGTGAGTGTGACCCGGCTAGCCAGCCGGCCATCCATCACATGTCAATCAATGTATACCCTTATCCTTTTTAAACCCTCAAAAAGTCAATACTTTCTCCCTAGAATATGCAATAATACATATACAACCTTTTTGTGAATTACAAAAATAAATAAATAAATTGATTTTAAACATATAATGTGCAACAAAGTCCCACTAATCAAAAAAGTGTCCAAAAAGAAAGTCCAAAATAGTGTCCACAAATATCCCAAATTTATTTATTTTATTTATTTATTTTTGTAATTCACAAAAAGGTTGTATATGCATCCATCACATGTGCAATGTGTCAGTGAGTGATGACATCATCACGATCCCACAGCTTGCTCTTCTAGTGCCTGCTGGGCCTGCTGATCTGTGCCAGTGATGGTGGTGGTGTGTTGTGTCGGATCTGTTACTGTGTAGGATCGTTCAATTCAGGTGTTCTCTCTGTGTGTGTGGGCTTGGCTGGGCTGCCTGCTGTCACAGAATTTTATCTCCCCCCATTCTCTGGGGAATTCCAGCCTGGGGTCTGTCAAAGTGTGGATCCATCATCCTCCACTCACTGCAACTGTCACCCTGCCACTGCCAGCCACAGATACAGTCCATCCATGATACTGATTTTGTCTTTAATATTGGTGCTGGTGACATCTAATGGCACCCATTTTTGTAAATTCAATGAAATTGTGCAGTTTCATGTTTTGTTGATTTAATATTTTCTACTGTTTTTTTTTAAATTTTTTTTTTTTTTTTTTGGGAGGGCGCCTAGGGTGCAGAATAGTGTAGTACCAACCCTGCATATAGACACTCCACCCATCCAGCATATATGCCCGATCTATATTGTGCATCCCAATGTCTCTCAAGCATGCAGCAATGTATACTGTATCGTAGACCCTTCATTCCATAAGAATATTTTTTAAACAAGATGAAAAGACCCTTCCTGCACTCATTGAAAACAACAGTTTAGGCCAGCTGTAGTTTTCACAACTCTTGTTTCTTATGACTGTAAACCATTAAAATTCCCCTTTTGAATAGAAATAGCAAAGAAAGAATCCGTGAATTCCATGCAGACAGAGCACACATGAGGACTGCAAAGGGGTCAGCTGAGGACCCCTTTACATTGAGAAAAGTGGTACGAGTTAACAATCGGCAGCAATATTTGATCTTTTTGGCCCTATTCAGTACCGCAACCTGGTAAGCAAAGACCAGTTCTGGCTATAACAAGCTATTTCCCTGTGCCAAATCATTTTTCCCCATACGCACCTTGCCCCATGATGGTAAGTCTTGTTGCTCCATTCAGACTGCCATATTTTGGCATGACTTGAGAGACCATCAGATTTCCATCTGTAAATGAAGAACAGTACCATGTCAAAGTTGTAAAGATTCTGCATTTTGTACAGACTTCTCACGCTGGGTGTCATGCAGGAGAACAAACATAATAAGAGGCCGTTCATGTTATTTTTACCTGATTATTTATTTACCTGTAGACATGGTGCCAGCACTGGGATGAGTCCTGTTAAATCTTCAAGTGACTTCAAGGTTTAACGGATTGTGCAGCACCCATCTAATGTGTGTAGGCAAACCAGTCATCCATAGTGCTTGCTATAGACCAGGCCTCTCCGGCTGGTCCACAGTCTCTGACCATCTCCTTTATCCTGTCCACAGTCTCTGACCATCTCCTGTAGTATGTTCACAGTCTCTGACCATCTTCTGTAGTATGTTCACAGTCTCTGACCATCTCCTGTACCCTGTCCTCAGTCTTTAACCTGCTCCTGAATCCTGTTTGCAGTCTCTTGACCTTTTCCTGTATTCTGTCTGCAGTCTCTTGACCTTCACCTGTATTCTGTCCACAGTCTCTGAACTCCTCCTGTACTATGTCCGCAGTCTCTGACCATTTCCTGTAATATGTTGGCAGTCTCTGACCTTCTCCTGTATCCTGTCTACAGTCTCTGACTGTATCCTGTCTGTAGTCTCTGACCGTCTCCTGTAGTATGTCTGCAGTCTCTGACCTTCACCTGTATCCTGTCCTCAGTTTCTGACCTTCACCTGTATTCTGTCCACAGTCTCTGAACTCCTCCTGTACTATGTCCGCAACCTCTGACCATTTCCTGTAATATGTTGGCAGTCTCTGACCTTCTCCTGTATCCTGTCCACAGTCTCTGACTGTATCCTGTCTGTAGTCTCTGACCGTCTCCTGTAGTATGTCTGCAGTCTCTGACCATCTCCTGTACCCTGTCCTCAGTCTTTAACCTGCTCCTGAATCCTGTTTGCAGTCTCTTGACTTTTCCTGTATTCTGTCTGCAGTCTCTTGACCTTCACCTGTATTCTGTCCACAGTCTCTGAACTCCTCCTGTACTATGTCCGCAGTCTCTGACCATTTCCTGTAATATGTTGGCAGTCTCTGACCTTCTCCTGTACTATGTCCGCAGTCTCTGACCGTCTCCTGTAGTATGTCTGCAGTCTCTGACCTTCACCTGTATCCTGTCCGCAGTTTCTGACTGTCTCCTGTATCATGTCCATAGTATCTGACCAACTCCTCTATCATGTCTGCAGTCTCTGACAAACTCCTGAGGTGGAGCTATAATAGGAAGAGGTGGAGCCTAAAACAGAAGAGATGGAGTTTACAGATGCTGGGAGTGGACCTTAAAGAGGAAGGGGTGGGACAAATTTAGATGGGGGGTGATTTTAGTCTTGCCTAGGGCAGCACAAATCCAAAATACATCACTGGGTTATTTACTAAAACTGAAGAGTGCAAAACCTGGTTCAGCTCTGCATAGAAACCAATCAGTTTCCAGGTTTTCATGTCAAAGCTTAATTGAACAAGCTGAAGTTAGAAGCTGATTTGCTACCATTCACAACTGCACCAGATTTTGCACTCTCCAGGTTTAGTAAATCCACCCCAATGTGCTTGGAGCTAATGTGTGTACTCATGCACATTCACATGCACTTCGTTTTGAAAGGATCTCATTCAATCAACTTGAATGGACTCTGCATAGTACCATTCCCAAAAATGTAGCATATTAGATTGTTTCACTAATGCTGCAGCTGCAGTGAAATTAAAAAGTGATCAGTTTAAAGGCTAGGCTCACTTTTGAAAAAAATGATACATTTTTACAGGAGACTGCAAAGCCTTGTACTGTGATCAGTGGATTGTGGGTGCCATGTCAGGCTGCTGCAGACACTTCCTCCAGCTCTCTGTTGGTAACTCTGTACAGTTTGGCAGTTTAACCACTTCCAGACCGGACACTTTTACCCCCTTCCTGACCAGAGCAATTTTCAGCTTTCAGCGCTATCACACTTTGAATGACAATTGCGCGGTCATGCAACACTGTACCCAAATGAATTTTTTTGAGACAGATAAAGCTTTATTTTGGTGGTATTTATGCATCGCTGGGATTTGTATTTTTTTTACTATGTAAATGAAATGTCCAAAAATTTTGAAAAAAAAGTTTTTTATAAAATTTTGCAAATAAATAATATTTCATCATAAATCTTGGCCAAAATTTATTCCGTTATCTTTGTAGTAAAAAAAAAATCCAGATTAGTTTATAATCAAAAATTATAATTTTTAAACAATTTTTTTTTTATTTACAGTGATTTCTTTTACACCCATATAGGATGTAAAAGCAATCATTTCTCTTTCTCTCTGTCTGCATTCTTGCAGTCATTGAGAAGTACTAAGTGAGCTGTGATTGGTCACAGCATGTCACATGGTACAAGGCTGTTGTGAATAGCCTTGTACCATGTGACCTCTGTGATCATTCACAGATTTCACACGTAGTAAGCAATGGTGTCACAAGTGACATCTTGCTTACTACTTTGCATGTGATCACTGATTGGCCAATCAGTGATCACATGATCGGGACCTTGTACAGAGGTCCCGTCCGACGATCAGTGTTTCACTGTGTCCGGAGGACACAGCGGCACCGGATCGCGGTGCTGCACGCTCCCGGGGAGCGCACACAAGCAGGGTGCGGGGAGCCCAAACCTGCTCTAACACCGTCCGGCCGTTTATATACAACGGCCGGCCAGGAAGTGGTTAAGAACTGGAGGAAGTGTCAGTGGACTATGAGAGCGTTGATTACAGCACTCATAGTACATTGGGATCAAAGCCATCTGCTGTTGTGGAACAGGGCACTTGTAGTTCATCCATTCACAGATCTCTGTGAATGAATGACAACATTGTGAGCGGAGCCACAGAGAGGAACTGCCCACTGTCAGGGGTAGAGAGTGGGTTTGCATGTTACACCTTGAAGTGGTTGTAAATCTCAGATATGAAATACGAACAAAGCATATTTCTCTATATGCAATAAGGGGTTGATGTACTAAAACTGGACAGTGCAAAATCTGGTGCAGGTGTGCATGATAGCCAATCAGCAGAGCCGCACTGGATTTTGCAGTATCCAGTTTTAGTAGATGAACCCCTATCTGTTGGTTCACACTGAATCCAGCTTTGAAATTTCAATTTGACTTTGATTTCAAAGCCGCATATCAGTGCGACTTCAAGTGCAACTTGGCAGCAAGTCACACGTGAAATCACAAAAATAGAACCTTTTTTTTTCCAAATCAATACGGCACTGCAAAATTGGGCTCCATTTGAACAGTTTCATTGTTGACAATAGGGTGCGACTTGCCATGCGGTTAGAAACTGTCAAATCGTATAACAACTCTCACCAGTGTGAACCAAGGCTAAGTGTAATTTCTTCAAAAGTGTAATTTCTGTCTGCTGCTTCACTTCTATAATATCAGCATGAATCACTTCTAACAAGTTTTCCTGACACCAAGAGAAAAAAGGTGATAGCAGCGGGACCTCCAGCACACAGACTGTGATTAACAGCTTCAGCTCTGTTTGTGTGCGCTGTGTGGAGGGGGTGTGTCTCTTCCCTCCAATCAGATCTCAGAGCTCACCTCACTGAGCTCTACAGAGTCAGTTCTCCTCCCCTCTTATTTTCAGATCTGAGAGATACTGTGTAGATTCTACACTTTGAATGGATGTCGGTAAGAGAAGACTACAGATAAACATGTACAACTTATGTAGGAGAATTTATTTTATCTCTGAGTATCACCTGAGGATAGTCACTTCACTGGGAATATGTGGGGGTTTACAACCACTTTAAGTATGGTTATAACATGTAACTATTGCAAATTGTAAAATGATGTAACCAGTGTGGCCAACCCCTGATTGACTGATCTGTATCTCTCCGTTGACTGGTCTAGTACAGAAATGTTCACTAACAATATTCCCAATCACTGCCTATGGTAAAGATAATTGTGTCTGTAGAAATAATACTAAATACATTTCATAGGTGTAGAAGCTGTAGTAATAATAACAATATTAATAATAGTTATTAATTGTGTTGTTATTGTCAATATTATTTATAATAATAATAATATTGCAATTATTTAAAAGTTAATTAAAATAAATAAGTATTACAACATTATTATTATTATTATTATTATTATATATTTTTATCTTTTCAATTTTCTTATTATGATGTATAATTTAATTATATAACAGCGCTTTTTTCATATTGTTTACGGACTGGTACAAAGAGAATCATTTTGCAAACTTACGTGTATAGTGGATTGTGAGTAGGAGAAGAGATATCACCAGATGCATGGTACTGCCACTCAGTGCCCACCACCAGCCACGGGCTAGGAAAGAAAACCCAAAGCTATCAAATATGGGCAAAATGTCAAGTTTAAAATACATGTTTTAACTCATACAGCCATAGTCCATGCACAGAAATGACAATCACTTATATATGCTCCACTCTCTTCTGTAGTGAGAACACAACTAATCCTGTGTGCATATTGCAAACATTGTAAAAGGATGGAAGCTGCACTCCAATATTAGGTCTTTCTGGCATTTATTGTTTTTTTAACAACACAACTGCTTGTATATTATCTTCGCACATTAAACTAATTTCCTTTTTTCCATGCGTTTCACCACTGATGACTTGCTAACAATGCTGGTAAAACTTGTCAAGAAAGTGAGGTTTTTGGGTGAAGATACTATATATTCAGTCATCTTGTTAAAAACAAAATAAATGAGATTCAGGGATCTTTTGACACCAAGCCAAGGTCAGGTAGACCAAGAAATATTGCAGCCACACCTGCCAGAAGAATTGTTCAGGATACAAAGAAAAACCCACAGCTAATATCAGGAGTAATGCAGGCTGCTCACAGCGTGGTGGTCTGTAAAGCTAATCTCCACCTTTTGATATACTTTATGTCCCTCAGGAACTTAGATGTGCGGCATAAACTGTACGTAGTCTACCTGACCTTGGCTTGGTATCAGGAGATTCCAGAATTTCCCACTTCTTAATAAGTGATTGAACAGTACTGACTGGCATATTCAAGGCTTTGGATATCTTTTTATATCCTTTTCCATCTTTATAAAGTTCCATTATCCTATTACACATCTCTTTTGACAGTTCTTTTCTTCTCCCTATGGCTCAGTATCTAGTCTGCTCAGTGCATCCACATGAGAGCTAAAAACTCATTGACTATTTATACACAGGCACTAATTGCAACTTAAAAAGCCACAAGTGTGGGAAATTAAACTTTAATTGCCATTTTAACCTGTGTGTTTCACCTTGTGTGTCTGTACCAAGGCCAAACATTCCAGGGTAGGTAAACTATCGCTTAGGGCCATTTAGGTGATTTCTGTTATCATTATGATTTGAAAAGCAGGCAAACAACTCTGTGATAATAAATGGCTTCATATTATCACTATCCTTATGTAGCACAACCAAGTAGGAGTTGCTGAGTTTTGGGTCCCCCTATTGTCTTGCACAGCCAGGCAACATGCATTTTCCACACAGACTTGCATCCAGGAGACAGTAACCAGTCCTTGAGCTTGTTTTTTTTTTGTAATTTTATTAGAGGATTTGGACTTGGATGAGGTAAGGGGTGTATGGGATGCCCAAAGGGAAAGGCAACTGAGGAAATCTTTCTGGAACTATGTACACATCTCTTTAATGGCAAATATTCTCTTCTTGGAGAGCAAGCCAGCATCTCCTGGGGTACCACCCCAGACCCTAGATACTCCTCTATCCAGCTGCCTGAAGGAATCCCTGGGCAGGGGATCCAGTGCCTGTCACTTTAAATATAAGACAGTTCCCGGTAGCAACTAATCCAGTTTCCCACTAGAGTGCTCCTTCCTCTTCTGGACCAGGGGTTGTAGGCCTACTCACTCAGCCCTCTGTCTGTGAGCTGTTGGGTCGGTGGCTGCTCTCAGGCCTTCCCTGCTGCACAGATGGTCCTCTCTCTGGGGTCGATGAGGATCTGAGCATTCTTTCTTCCCAGCTCCTCTGCCTGTAGGTAAGCCCCTTCCCATTTGGGCCCCCTCCCAGGCTCCTGCTCTCCAGCCTCTCACTTCATCTTCCAGCCAAACTCTCCTGTTGCTGAGCAGGCTCTGTCACATTTGAAGGCTGCTCTGGACCCATGCCAAGCCTCCTGCTTGGGGATTGGCCAAGGTCCTCTAAGTGTGCAGGGCAGCCCCTCCCCATGCCCAACCACTGTGTCTGGAATCTTCTCCAAGATTTTAGAGCAGGGGAAGGTATCAGGGACCTGGCCTTCAGAGCCTCTCAGCTCTGACAAAAATGTGACTCTACTAGCTATCACACGAGGCTGCTACTCAGCCCTCCTAACTAAAAAAAACTCTAGCTCCCCCTGGCTATCTAGAGGGGCACTACACTTAAATAATTGACAGTTTTTTGGCATGATCAGTCATATTTACAACAATATCAATGCCAAAATTTCACGATTTCTGCCAGGGTATGCAAACGTTCAAGCACAACTGTAAGCTAATATTGGTGTATAGCTTTCATCCTTTTACACCTCTTAATTGTAAGTGGAGACGAGCTACAGAAGCAAGCACCCTTCTCATTCATGGACAGCAGGAGAAGCTGATCTGGGTATGTTTTAGCATATTGCAAAAACTGTTACGTTAAAGGCTAAGTTAATCTTTTGGAACATGTTACATCTTCCACCCGTTTTTAGGGTGGAACATGTAATATTTTCCCACTGCTGCAGCTGCTCCCCGATTCCCCTTCCCCCTCCCTGTGATAGCAGTATGGGGAGAAGTTCCCAACTACTAGCTGTTAGTTTTTGAAAACAGCACAACCGTGTGGGGCTCCACCCACATGGCTGCAGCATTCATTCACAGAGTTCTGTAAAAGAATTAACTACAAGTCCCAACAGCCTTTGAATGAACTAGCACAGCGCTGTTGAATACTCTGGTAGTTCATTGACTCTTCCTGTGAGAAGTATCAGTCAGAAGTATGGGATGTACAGGCAAGCAGATACATTGACAGTTTGCTGGAGACCTGCATGGCAGCAGCGATCTGCTGATCGCTAGTGCAATGCTTTCCAGGCTCAAAAAAATAGTAAATGCACATTTTTTTACATGTAAAAAAATTGGCATTAATTTATTTTTTTTTACAAAGTGAACTTTTCCTTTAAAGTACCCTGCCCTTTCCTCCAGCATATGCACCAGGATATTATTCAGAGATATCCCATCTGAGTACAGGAGAGATAGTTACTGGGCTTATCATCCATAATCTGCCCATTTAAAGGATAGAACATTCTTATACTGTATGTTTCTTTTTGTTTTCAATGTCTTTTAGATCTATGTTGATTTTAGGAAATACAAAGAGGTTTATTTACTAAAATTGGAAAATGCAAAATCTGGTACACTTCTACATAGAAACCAATCAGCTTCCAGTTTTTATTGCCAAAGCTTAAATGAACAAGCTGACTTTAGAAGCTCATTGGCTACCATGCACAGGTGCACCAGATTCTGAGGACACCAGTTTTAGTAAACCTACCCCAAAGTCTTGCATAGACCGCCCCCCTCACACACACCTCAGTATTACACTTTAAACATGGTGACTTATTTCTGTATAACTTAAAGGATAAGTTCACCTTTTGGACAAAAATAGTAAATGCACATTATTTTTTTTTTAATAATGTCATGTTTATTCATAAAATAATGTTTTTATATAGGTGATAAAATAAAATGACTTAAAACATCAGTTCATTGACTCTTACTCATTAAAAAAATGTAAATAAAAATGTGTCAAAAATAATTATTTTTACCTTTAAAAAAGCAATCATTTGACAGTAAAGCTGGCAATACATGTGTAGATTTGCGGACGAGATTATTTGTAAGAAAAGTTGTATGAAACTGCATGTATTTTTTTTGTCTGCAGGAGCCTGGAAGGCATTGCACCAGTAATCAATAGATCGCTGATGTCACGCAGGTCTCCTGCAGACCTGTCGGAATATCAGATGTACTGACAGGAAGAATAATTGAACTACCACGGCGCTCCACAGGTAAACCACTAAAGTTGTCAGGACTTGTAGTCTCTCAATCACAGATGACTGTGAATGAGTGATGAGGATGTGTGGGCGGAGCCTCGCACGGCAAAGTTTTAAAAAAAATTTGACAGCTAGCAAGGGGGGAGAAGATTCCCTACTAGCTGTCAAAGTGGGGATCGGGGGGAGGGGGGGGAGGGGGGGTCGATGTGAACGTAACATGTAAAACATGTTACACCCTGAATATGGGTGTAACATGTAACATGTTACGAAAGGTGAACTTAGTCTTTAAATTGGGTGGCAAGAGGGGCCATCCCATCCCTCAACTTTGATTCCTAAAGTCAGCATTTACATATTTTGATGGTCTGGGTTTCGGGCATACTGAGGTGCTGGGAAAAGGGTGCCTGCCAGGGTACCTGCATTTGACTGATATTGCAGCTTGCCATACACATATAGATTTTCATTTGAGAATTTTAATTTCAAAAATATTCATTTGATTTTCTAATCGTTAGTGGTGTCAAATCGATGCTCATTTTCAACAGCAGTGACGGGAAAATTAGAAGGAGCAGGAACGTAAACTTTTCTCGATCAAACAAATTTTCGGCCAGTGTATATGGTTATCGTTCAGAAATGACATTCCTTTTAAAATTCTGTTAAAACCAAAAACTATTTTTCGAACGACATTCGTCCACTCATCGAATGTTCAGAAGAATTTTCATACGACTTTTCTTACAAATAATCTCGTCCGCAAATCTACATATGTATTGCCAGCTTTACTGTCAAATGATTGCTTTTTTAAAGGTAAAAATAATTATTTTTGACACATTTTTATTTACATTTTTTAATGAGTAAGAGTCAATGAACTGATGTTTTAAGTCATTTTATTTTATCACCTATATAAAAACATTATTTTATGAATAAACATGACATTATTAAATTAACAGAACAACTGTACTTTTGACGATTTCCCCTCTATTCCTATTCTGGTGAAAATTTGGGATTTTCTTTTACTTTTGGTGATAAAAGCCACCAGGACAAATAAAAGAGGATGAATCTCCATAACTGGAACACTGATAGCAATAAACAGCTGACGATTGTTCTAATCCCTCCCTACTCTGCACAAAAATGTGACAGCTTTAATATGACTGAAGGCAACACATTTTTTGTTTGGATAAAGACAACAATAGGATCATACAGAAATAAAAGCTTTCTGTAAACTCCCTCACTGACACTTAGCACGGGTGCAATGCTCTGCAGGCTTATCAGAAAAAATGTCGAATGCACATTTTTTTCCTGCATAAATATGTGCATTTTTTTCTTAAAGGTGAACTTAGCCTTTAAACGGACAATTTAATATGCTTAAATACACCCATTTATCATCTAACTTTTAACTTATCAATTAAGTTTGCTGTTACTTTATAGATAAATAGGATAATGAAGCAATTCAATGATAAGCCTTGAACATTTTTTTAAATAAATAAATAATTGGTTATGTATTCTCCAAAAACTCTCAGTCTCTAATGAACCTTAGTAACCAAACATCCTCCACTTCAAACAAAGCATCATGCTTAATTACTGGCTATAGCTTGAGATATATACAGTAAGTGCACAAATTCCTACTGACATCCCAGCAGTAAGTGTTAGCAGGAAGAAGCAAAATAGTCATCAATACAAATAAGCTTCATCTAAGACATTTACATTTCATTTGAATAACTGATTACACCAGGTACAAAAAAAGACTACTAACTATTGTCATCGGTTATGCATATACAGCTTGTTAAATACTTGATACTTATAAGTTTACTGTGCCTTTGTTGTATGTGAAGACCTCCTACCTAGCAGTGCAGACCTGATAGAATTTAGCCTCTTGAAGTGATAGAAGTGTCAGATTTGTAGTGAAGAATAAAAATATATATATATATATATATATATATATATATATATATATATATATAAATAGATTTTATATATATATATTTATTATTATTATTTATTTAATGTAAACAACAGCTTGTTAAATACTTAATACTTATATGTTTACTGTGTCTTTGTTGTATGTGAAGACCTCTTACCTGGCAGTGTAGATCTGATGGGATTTAGCCTCTTGAAGTGATGGAAGTGTCAGATTTGTAGTGTTGTTGACACAAACTGCTTTTCTACACCACTTATATGTCTGTATATATACTGCTGCTCCCCGTGGCAACTAACAAACACATTGACTGCTTCACATCACTTTAGGAATTTGTCATTGTGTTTTGTATGACATCTACCTGCTAATTTTTCTATCTCAAACTTACAATTACCGTTCTGAACCTTGAAAGCTTCCTGATAAATCAGACATTTAGCTCCATATTCTAAAAGGATAGTCACTAGCCTTGCAGAGTTGATTGGTGCAGTGCTTTTTGTTTTTGGGTGTTTTACAATTTTGGGCTTCAGATTCTCTCTTTCTCTCTCTCTATATTTATATATATCCATAATATTATGACCACCCACAATAACCTGCCGAGGCATGGACTCCACTAGACCCCTGAAAATATGCTGTGCTATCTGGCATCAAACCATCAGTTGCAGTCCTGCAATTTGCAAGATGAGGCTTTCATGGATTGGGCCTGTTTTTCCAACACATCCCACAGATGCTCAATTGGATTGAGACCTGGAGAATTTGGAGTTAGCACCTCAAATTTGTTGTTGTGTTCCTCAAACCATTCTTGAATTCAACAAGCCAAGCAACTTTTTTCCATTGCTCCTTGGTCCAGTTTTGATGCTCACATGCCTAATGTTGGCGTTATGGCTGTGGATATGGTTCAGCATGGGCACCCTGACCTGTCTGCAGCTACACAGCCTCATACAGAACAAACTGTAATGCACTGTGTGCACTCTGATGTTCTGACACCTTTCTATTGGAACCAACATTAACTTTCTCAGCAATTTGAGCTACAGTAGTTCTATGGGATTGGACTACTCGGGCCAGCCTTTTCTCCGCACATGCATCAATGAGCCTTTGCCGCCCATGTCCCTGTCATTGCTTTACTGGCTTTTATTCCTTGGACCACCTTTTGCAGGTCTTGACCACTGCAGACATACTCATGAGTGAACACCAACAACAGAAATGTGATACAATATTTTAGAAAAACAATAGGCAGACAGAAGTAGTGGTAGGAGACACCAATGCGTGTATTAGGCAGGTGTGGGGACATGTATAAGGCAGGAGACCATAATTTATAGATCAAAACAGAGCACCCTGTGTTAACAAAGGTTAATAAAGGTGGTAACATTCCAAAATGCCATAAAAAATACCAGCCTATTGGGCACAACGTGAACAAAAGAGTTTAACACATGAATGTCCTGATGTAGCATAAAAGATCTGTAGCCTGTGAAATTCTGTATCCTTGGATTTGGGGGTGGGTTGGGGGTTCAGGCAAGTGCTCTTTGGCAACATGTTTCACCTGAAATACAGATTGCTAAAGGTGAATTTATCCTTTAAAGTTGTTCTTAAATTAACCAATTTTTTACCTTAATACATTCGCAGCAATAAAGTGAAAAATGCTCCTCTACCTGTCCTAGCCCTCCCTGAACACTTACAGTCATTGCCAAAAATACTGGCACCCCTGAATGAGCCCCTAATTTTTTTAAATATCTTTTTATTTTTTATTATTTGTTACATTTTTTACATTTTTTTCATAATGCTTTTGGGGAGGAGGGCAGTGGACAGTGTTAGTAGAGCAGTTTATGATGTCAGTAGTTTTTTATTTTTATTATTTTTTTTGGTAATTTGTTGCAGAGGATTGTGTCAGTGGGGCAGCGGATGGTGTCAGTAGAGCAGTGGACGAGGGGGGATGAGGGAGGCTGGGGGAGCACACAGGGGGCTTGGAGAGAAGGGGGAATTTGAACAGTGGATGTGATCAGTATGACATGAATGGGGGGGGGGGGAGGTGGTGGCAGTAGTTAATTTATTTTTTATTTTTATTATTTTTTTACCATTGTATTTTTTGCATTATTTGTTGCAATTTTTTAATTTTTCAAATTTTTTCCACAATGCTTTTGGGGAAGGGTGGATGGTGTTAGTAGGGCAGTGTATTGTGTTAGTAGACCAGTGGGTGGTGCCAGTAGCTTTATATTATTTTTCTTATTATATTTTTTATATATTTTTTTTATAATTTATACAATTTAATATTTTATTATTATTTTTTTTTTACAAATTTTGTTAACAGCCCCGTTGGGAGGCTTTGGTGACCTAAACAGACCCATGAAGTGGCAGAGACAGAAGTGAAGAGCCAGAGAAAGGGACTAAGGACAGATTCCCTTTCTTTTTAGCCTCAGCCACTCTCTGGACTCTGCCCACTGTTCCCTTTTATATGCATAGGTGCAGTGTGTCAGACCCAAAGATCCTGCCAAAAAACCCAAAGAACTGTGAAAGGCATTAACCCCCACCCTCCCGTAGAGGGCAGTACTATCTAACTAATTTCAACCTGCTTACAAGTGAATTCTGTTAAACCCTTTGATGGAAACTGAGAAATTGTAGAGGCTGTCATTGCTAACCTATCCTTCTGAAAATTCCTAGTTGTCTTGCTGTCATGAAATATTACAGTGACACTGAAAGATATCTTTATTCTCCAAAAAATAATCAATACACATCCACTTCTTAATGCCCTGTAATCCATTACTCATGAAATTGTTTCTTACTGTGTTTTTTCTGCCTCTTTTTAATGTCCTCTATGAGCTCCTGAATCTCTACTTTTCCCCCTCACTTCCTGTTGTTTGGAATGAGAATTTCATATTAGTTGTAGTCATGCAAACTTCTCTATGCACACTACACATCCCATAGTACATACATTTTAATAAATCCTTTCTAATAATAATAATAATAGTACATAGTCCATCCCAGGAGTGAGCAAAAGGGTCTGGTCACATTCCTACACACAGGGAACCATGGAGAGTGAACGTAGCCACCCTCTAATACCACCCTCTAAGTCAGATCACAGCAGCAAAAAAAGTAAAGGAAATATTAGATTTGAAGGAGGCTGAGAACAATAGAAGGGCCTGATTAAAGAATATATGCTAGAATAGATTTTACTTTTTTAGGCTCCGTTCACACCTGAGCTCCCTTTTTGGGCAACAAGCTTCATGCAAAGCGGTTTTCTGTGCAATGCAATGATCGCAGCAGAACTGCACAGCATTTTAGGTGTCATTAAAATTAATAGCATCTGAAATTTGCTTTGTGCAATTTATTATTATTATTATACAGTATTTATATAGCGCCAAAAGGTTTGCTCAGCGCTGTACATTGTAGTGGGGGACAGTACATGGGACAATACAGTAACGAAACAATATACGAGGGGTTCGAGTTCCCTGCTTTTTGGAACTTACAATCTAGGAGGGAGGGGATAGTGGTACAGGAGGAAGTGGCTGTGGGGGATGGAGTGGTAGGAGCAGTAGAGGAGATCGGCTGTTAGGTGAGGGTGGGGTAGGCTTCCCTGAAGAGATGGGTTTTCAGGGTGCGCCTGAAGGTGAGGAGGGTAGGTGACAGTCTGATTGGGGTAGTGAGTTCCAGAGGATGGGGGAAGTCCTGGAGAAGTCCTGCAGTCAGGCATGGGAGGAGGAGACCAGGGAGCTAGAAAGTAGGAGGCCTTGTGAGGAGCGAAGAATACGGGTTGGGTGGTATTTGGGTATTAGGTCGGTGAGGTAGTTTGGGGCAGTGTTATGAATGGCTTTGTATGTCAATGTTAGTAGTTTGAATTTAATGCATTGGGCAATCGGAAGCCAGTGGAGGGAATGGCAGAGGGGGGTGGCAGAAGTGGAGCGGTTGGTAAGGTGGATGAGTCTGGCCGCTGAGTTCAGGATGGACTGAAGTGGGGATAGTCTGCGATGAGGTAGGCCGGTGAGAAGGGAGTTGCAGTAGTCCAGGCGAGAGATAATAAGGGAGTGAACAAGTTGTTTAGTAGTGTCTGGGGTTAGGAACATACGTATCTTGGAGATGTTGCGAAGGTGGAGCCTGCATGAAGTTGCAAGTGATTGGACATGAGGTTGGAAGGATAGGTTTGAGTCCAGGGTGACACCTAGGACTTTGGCTTGCGGGGTGAGATTGATGGTGGCGTTGTTGGTCGTGATGGAGAGGAAGGGGGGGGAAAACTAGGAGCTCGGTTTTGGAAAGGTTCAATTTGAGGAAATGGAGCGACATCCAGTCTGATATATTGTTCAGGAGGTGGGTGATACGGGCGGAGACTGAAGAGGTGAGGTGAGGGGTGGAGAGGTAAATTTGCGTGTCGTCGGCGTAGAGGTGATAGTTGAAGCCGTGGGAGTGTATCAGTTTGTCGACAGGGGAGGTGTAGATGGAGAAAAGAAGGGGCCCGAGGACAGAGCCTTGGGGGACCCCGACAGAGAGGGGGAGAGAGGGGGAGGTGGTGGCGTTATAGGTAACGCTGAAGGAGCGTTGGGATAGGTAGGAGGAAAGCCAGGAGAGGGCAGAGTCTCTGATGCCAAGGGAGTGTAGTTTATTAAGGAGGAGGGGTGGTCAACTGTGGCGAAGGCCGCGGAGAGGTCGAGGAGTAGGAGGACTGAGTAGTGGCCATTAGCTTTGGCGGTTAGCAGGTCATTAGTGATTTTGAGTAGGGCGGGTTCGGTAGAGTGTAGGGAACGGAAGCCAGACTGTAGTGGATCAAAGAGGTTATTGTCAGTGAGGTGGGAGCTTAGGCGATTGTAGACTAAGCACTCAAGGAGCTTGGATGTGAATGGCAGCAGGGAGATGGGTCTAAGATTGTTCAGGTCGGTGGGGTCCAGGGAGGGTTTTTTGAGTATGGGGGTGATGTGCACGTGCTTTGGGGGGAGGGGAATGCGCCAGTAGAGAGGGAAAGATTGAAGATGTGGGTGAGGGAGCGTAGGATGGAGGAGGAGGGTGACCGGAGTTGTGTGGGGCAGGGTCAAGGGGGCAAGTGGTGAGGCAGGCTACTGAGAAGACCTTAGTGACCTCCTCAGTGGTAGCAGGGCTGAAGGAGCGGAGTGTTAGGGAGGTTATAGTGTGTGGGATGTTAGGTGTGGTGGGGGTCAGGGCGGTTGCGAGGTCAGAGGAGGGGAGAGTTGATGGGGTAATGGTGGCAGGGAGGCTAGGTGGGGAGGTAAATTGAGTATTGGCAATGTCCTTACGGATTGCGTCAATCTTGTTTTGGAAGTGATTGGCAATCTTGTGGGCGGTGAGTGAGGTACTGGGTGGAGGTGGGAGGGGAGAGAGTAGGGAGTTGAAAGTGGAGAAGAGCCGGCGAGGACAGGTGGAGAGGGTGTTAATGAGGGTTATGAAGTAGGCTTGTTTGGCGGCGTGGAGGGAGGAGGTATACGTGAGGAAGGCGGATTTGTAGAGGGAGAAAGCTCCAGCAGGTCTGGTTTTGCGCCACAATCGCTCCAGCGCGCGACTGCATCGTTTTAGATTTTTAGTGTGGTCGTTCTGCCGGGGTTGAAGCGGTCGGGGTCTAATGCTACGTGTGGTTAGGGGTGCTAAGAAGTCTAGGGCAGCTGAGAGCGAGTCATTGTACGCAGTAGTGGCCAGGTCAGGGCAGGACATTGGAAGGATGCTGTCGTACAGACGGTCAGCTGCAGAGTGAAGAGGGGCCGGGTTCAGGTTGCGGAGGTTACGGCTGGGGATGGTTTGATGTTTTGGGGGGGGAGTTAGAGGATGGGGAGACGGAGAACGTCATATTAGCAGAACATTTTTAAATCTTGGGCAGAATCGTGGTTATTCTGCCAGAGATTCAAAACGCCCGGATGTGAACAGGGCATTAAAGTAGAGTTTAGTGTCATTTTAATCTGAAACACATATGCAGATCAGTTTTGACTCCACTTTGACTTTCCTAAAATGCGTGCTTATTATAGGTGAGTGAAAGACAATATTTCATCCAGAGACAGTTAACTAGTAGTTTCAGTAGGTCAGCTAAGACATCTCTTGCATTTCTTTCCGTATAGGTTTTAAGAGGAATTGAACTCTGGACACTGTGGCCAAAACAAGGCAGGCAGAGCAGGAATAGTCATCTGTACTGCCAGTGGTCTCACTGTAGCTGATTTTTTTTCTCCTTGTTCTGTGACTTGCCTCTCTGTAGAAGTAGCTATCCTGGTACAAAAAAGGGGCAAACATGCATAAATATATTTAAGTTAAAAAAAAACAACACAATATATCCATTCACCTTTTTTTCCCCATAATAATTTTTATTAAGGAAAATACAGAAATAATAACATGTACATATAGATCAACATATTGCAAAAATCGGAATATTACCATTCACCTATTTTTACTCGAAGAGCCCCATTCCCAATGGCTATGCCACTGCTTTTCTAATAAAACTTCTCATCTTCATATCGTAAGAGGGGAAGGTGTTCTGTAGTCCAGCAGTGGAGAATTTGGGCAGGACTGACAACAGAGCATGAGAATTTAGTGCAGACCAGGCACGGCTGTCAGTTGCAACAAAAGATTGAATCTAACTGGAGTTTTGGAAAGATCAATAGGTATTTTCCTATACTTGCTGCATTTGCAGTGAGAAACAATATTCATAAATACACAAATATTGCAGAAATGTACTAAATATGTATATTTTTTAACTGACATACACATTAAGGTATTAGTTTACCTTTACCAAAAACTGCCTATAAAGATAAGGTGCGCCTCTAGATAAAAACAAGCTCTGCAGCTTTGACCAAAGTTGGATAATGCCATACCTCCCAGCTGTCCCTGATTTCGAGGGACTGTCCCTGATTTGGAAGTCCCTCTTTCCTCCTCATTTGTACCTCAGTGTGATCTGATATATATAGTTGCATATAAAATTCACTTTTTATCTTTCAAAAAGTGTTTCAGTCTATCAAAAATTGCTAAACCTTTCATCCAATATCTAAATTGTCAAATTTGTGAATTTCAAAAGCTAGTTTAAAAGGATAGTAGTGGAAAAAAAGCACTCGTGGGTTTAACAATTTTTTTTTGTATAATTCTCCTTTAAGGGGGCATTTCAGGGGGTGTGTCTTATACCCACATACATTTGCTAATAGGTGTCCCTCATCCCATCTCAAAAAGTTGGGAGGTATGTGATGCCCTTGCTTTAGGTGTAGCCATCTACATATCTCACATAGCCTGGCTGAAGAACTCCCAGAAATGGCATCTGTTACAAATTCTGTATATAGTCCTACAGAACAGACAGTCCACATGTCTTTTTCTGTTTCACTGCAAGAAGGAAACAGGAAACTTTATTCAGAGAAAATACATCAAGTATACCATAGACGTAGCTACAAGCTACAATCTTATAAACACTTCCATCTACTAGTTGAAAAATTCTGTCTACTGAATACTGATGTAGCTGTTGCACAAAATACATGAACATTGTATTCCAGCAGCATCATCCCATCATGACTTATTGCTAAGACGTTGCTATGACACTTCCAGGCATTACTACTCACCCCCACCATCACAGGAGTGAGCTCTGTTAGCGATGCCAAGTGGTTGGCACACTCCTGCGTTTTCAACGACCGACACGTTCCTTCGAATACTCAATGCTACTTCCTGACCCCACACGCCAGCAGTCATGATAATCCTGACCGACATACCTTCCCTAATTGACTAATTCCCAGAAAAAAAATACAAATTTCTCTTGTTTTCAGTCCTATATTTCTATTGCTGAATATTACAACCCACATACAGGAATGTAAGGGATGGCCCACCCTTCTTACTCTACCTAGGCAACCTTTCTTTGCTTCTACATCTCTCTTTATTACAGGGCCCTCTTCTTTTCTAGCACTCTATCCCCCCCCTTTTTTTTCTTTTCTTTTTCCTCCTCTTCCTGGAGTCACTTCACAGCTGGAATAGCACATTTATTGGAGGATGGCATTGGCCACAGTGCAGACTTGTTACCGCCAAACTTGTTACCGTCTTGTCTCAGTAGATACCCCCAACGGCTATACTGTCAGGCTCTTACTTTCCCAGATCAAGAGGCTGCCAGCCCTTCAGGCTCATATGGAACTTCCTATATTCTGTCTTATACTGTAGGTTGCCCCGTAATATTACATGATACCACCAAGCCCTTTTTACAGTTGAATATACTGTCCTGATAGAATCTTTATGCCCCACGTTTTTAGCATTCCTCTGTTGATATCAGCATCTTGATTTGGTACCAAAACAGTGTTCAGAATACTTGCCTGAAGTTTTATTTATTGGCTCCATTGTAAACCCTTTAATTTGCACTCTATTTGTAAATTGTAACACTTTATTTGTATTTGCTGTTTATTTTCAATAACGTTTGGATAAAAAAAAAAAATAAACTGTCATGTTGGGTATCTATTTACTCATCGCAACCTCGTCTTTTATATTTCAGCAAACTATTGGTTATTATTTTGTGTTTGTGTACCCTAAAATTAACTTTAGTATATTATTATTATTATACAGGATTTATATAGCTCGAGTTTGCTCAGCACTTTCCAATATAACGGGAGACAATACAGCAACAATACAGTTCAATACAAGAGGGATTTGAGGGCCCTGCTCCTTGGAGCTTACAATCTAGGAGTATATTTTTTACTGAAAGTTTGTGCTTGATTAAATATTGTACAATGAAAAAAATTGGAACGATCACTATTTTATTCTCCAGGGTGTCTGCTTTCAGAAAAGAAATAATGTTTTGGAGGGTTTTACGTTTTTTATAATTGTGCAAAAAATGCAAAAACTATTCTGGTACTAAAAGATTTAAAGGAGGTTCTAGTTCAGTCAGTTTATCTCAGATCTGCATTCTGACAACCACTTTGCCACAGAAAACAATTGCAGACAAGACTAGATCAAACAACAAGACGTGTATGACAAGTTCTATATGCAATTTAGAACCTATCTGAAAAGGAATGTCGCGCAGTTGCTTATTATCTCATAGGAAACATACAGCACGTGTATATGCTCTTTATGAGCTGAGCAGAAAGCATATAATTAAAGTTATATACATTGTAAGGGTTGTTTAGCAAATGTTAATGCAGACACCTTAATTCCAGTTACTTCAATGATTCTAAAGCTTGTTTTTTTTTCATTAAAATCAAAAACATGTCATAACTATTATCTATATTATCAGGAGGTGGCAGTGTTATAGGTAACGCTGAAGGAGCATTGGGATAGACAGGAGGAGAGCCAGGAGAGAACGGAGTCTCTGATGCCAAGGGAGTATAGTTTGTTAAGGAGGAGGGGGTGGTCAACTGTGTTGAAGGCCGCGGAGAGGTCGAGGAGTAGGAGGACTGAGTAGTGGGCATTAGCTTTGGCAGTTAGCAGGTCATTAGTGATTTTGAGTAGGGCGGTTTTGGTGGAGTGTAGGGGACGGAAGCCAGACTGTAGTGGATTGAGGAGGTTGTTGTCATTGAGGTGGGAGCTTAGGCGATTGTAGACTAAGCGCTCGAGGAGTTTGGATGAAAATGGCAGCAGGGAGATGGGTCTAAGGTTGCTCAGGGCGGTGGGGTCCAGGGAGGGTTTTTTGAGTATGGGAGTGATGTGCGCGTGCTTTAGGGGGGAGGGGAATGTGCCAGTAGAGAGGGAGAGATTGAAGATGTGGGTGTGGCCCCCCCTAGCCCTCAGCTGGGGCCCTTCTCTTTCGAGCCCGGTGATGGTGCGCCTGGGCCTGTTTGCAAGTGCAACCTTTGCAATCCTGGTAGTTCCGCCACTGGTGTCAGTAGTTTTTTTTTATCTTTGTGCTTTTATTTTTGTACCATTGTATTTTATTTAATTTCTTTTTTTTTACAACTTTTTTGGGAGTCACATTGGGGGGGGGGGGTGTTGGTAAGGTATCAGGGGTCTAAAGGCTTTGAGACAGAGAAAGGAGAATCAGGACACAGCCTTCAACCTCCAACTCTACAGCCTCAGCAGCACAGAATGAACGGACAGGAATATCTCTGTATAGAGCTTCCAGTTCATTCATAAACTACAGTATAGTAAACACAGTTTACTATGCTTTAGTTATAAATGGACAGAGTCAGTAATCAGTAGGGATCACTGACTCTATTTATTCAGACAAGGAAGGGGCCTGTAAATGACACATTTACTGGTCCCTTCCCCGCTCTTCATCCTGACAGCATCCCCCACAGAAGCCAGCAGGAGAGGGGAGAGACCTGTGGGGGATGAGGAGGGCCAGAAGAGGGCACAGAGGCCTGGAGAGAGAACAGGCCTCGGAACGTGAGAGTCAGCCAGTGATGGAGTCTGAAAGGGAGGCCTCTGCATTGGGGGACATTTGCCAATCAATCTCTGCCTTGGCTTACATGGTGCAGAGTTTGCAAAAAAACCTTGATCACATGGAGAACCAACTACCAGCCAAGCCAGATGTTTCAGCAACCATGGGTACCTCTGCAGTCTCAGATATAACTACTCAGACAGAGCTCAGCATGATTTATGGAACTTTTCCTCTACCTGAACCCCGGCTGCCAATACCTGAATATTTTACGGGAGACCACAGGAAGTTTCAAACCTTTCATAACTTTTGCATCACAAAGCACCAAAGTGGGATTCATTATTTTACTCCTTCAGCTGTTTCCTGCTCGTTCCTGTGTGATTTCCTTGTTGATGACCCGGCTTGTTCCTGACCTGACACTTGATTACTCTCCTGCTTGATACTTGTTCCTGGCCTCGGCTCTGATCCTGACTTTGGCTTGCTTATGATTTGGTACCTCGCTGTCCGCCCGTTGATGACCCCGGCTATTCCTATGACATTGCTCCTGTCTCCCATCCCAGCTTCCTGCCTTGCTCTGGTGCACACTTGGCTACCTACCATACCAGCTCTGCATATCGCTACTGTTCCTGAATCGGTGGTCCATCAGTCTTTTAAGGACTCCAGCTGCAAGTGCTGCAAACAACATCTGCTGGCACTCTTGTCCCCCTGGTCCCTAGACACCCTCTGTTCCACTTCCAGTGGGGTCAGGACTAGTGACACAAATGAGGCGGACCTCGTCATTTCAGTCTCCAACCAGGTACATGACAGTGAGGAGGCAGGAAAGAGAACAGGGCCTCGGAGGCAGCAGGGGGAAGCTGGATAGAAGGGATGGCAGCATGTAGAGGAACCATTCCCCTCCATCTTCCTCCTGAAGTCACTGAATGCCTGCGGGAGGGAGAGGAGTAGAATCAGGTATTCAGCGACTGTCACACCACTTCCTCAAACGTAATCTATCCAAAACCAAATTCCTAATATATCCTCCCCCACATGCCCCTTCCCCTGATTTCCCTGTTAAGATTGGAACAACTATCAGTCTATCCTCGCATGCAAGGTGCTAGCTGTAATCCTGGACTCTGAACTGTCCTTTCAGCCCCACATCTAACCACTGTCCAAATCTTGCCACTTCAACCTCCACAGCATCTCCAATATATGCCCCTTTTTAACCAATTACACTGTAAAACTTCTAATTCAATCCCAGGTTGTCTCTCACCTCAACTACTGCAACTCCCTCCTCATTGGATTACCTTTGCACAGGCTATCCCCCCTTCAGTCTATCATGAATGCTCCTGCCAGACTTATGTACCTTAACAACCAATCAATGTCTGCTACCCCTCTTTGCCAACTCCTCCACTGACTTCAGCCAATGAATAACATTCTAAACACTAACAATAACTTACAAAGCCATCCACACGTCTACCCCCCCACTGCATCACTAACTTTGTCACAAAATACCAACCAAAGTGTTCCACCAAAGACCTCCTTCTCAGATCCCTTATCACCTTCTCCAATGCATGCCTCCAGGACTTCTCCAGAGGCTATCCTACCCTCTGGAACTCCCTACCCTAATCTGTCCAACTATCTCCCACTCTGTCCTATTTTAGGCGATCCCTGAAAACCCTTCTCTATAGAGAAGACTATCCTGCCTCCACCAAACAACTGTATTTTTATTTTCTCCAGCAGCTCATCCCCCACAGGTATTACCTTTTCTACCACTTGACCCTCCCTTTTAGATTGTAAGTTCTAACAAGCAGGGCCCTCTAATTCTTCCTGTATTGAATTGCATTGTAACTGTACTGTCTGCCCTCATGTTGTAAAGTGTTGTGCAAACAGTTGGCGCTATATAAATCCTGTATAATATTAATATTAAAAGTGCTTGTTTACTGGTCAAGTGTGTAAACTTCCCGATTACCTGCATCATTTTCGAATTGATAGTCATGATTCGCAGCTTGTTCAGTCATGTCACAACAGAACACATTTCTGTACTCTGCCATTATGCTTCAGACAATATAAGCAACGTACGTTTCTGCACAGACCATTGTTCGGTCATTACATTGACAGTGACCTAATAAAATCCATTCAAACAACGACTGTAGACATCATTGTTTCTTGGTAATTCAACACAAGCTGACAGTTCTGTTGCTGAGTCACATACCTTATCTAGACTAAAGGTATATCAGGAAATGATAAATACATCAGGAAATAATACTTATGCAAAGTATAGGAGAGCAGTTCTATAGAAAAATCAGAATAAATTATTATTCTGGCCAATTAAATTAACTAATGCCCAAGTGCTTGATGTGCCTAAGCATGTTACACACTTTTACAAGTGTCAAGCTTTTTTTCTGCCAAAACGCTGCTACCAAGAGGAAAAGCTTCTAGAAAAGATGTCAAAGCATCCTGTGTGCATGAGACCTCAAACTCAGAAAGCCTTTTTGAACAAGGTATTGACATTTTAATTAACTATTTCTGGTATGAAGGAGCCTTTTATATTTATATAGCAGGCATCACAATGGGAGCCAATTTTGCACCCAGCCTAACAAATTTGTTTATGACAGAGTGGGAAAACTCAATTTTCAGGAATAAAAAAAAAATCTGAATTATTTTCTATAAGAGATTCATAGATGATCTAATGATGATCAGGAAAGGAACAGAAGGGGACTTATATGTATTTTTTGTGTATTTTTAAATGCATTAAATAATGACCAAAATCTTTATCTCACATATCAATATAGTAAGGCTAGACAATGGCAGTTTGACTGTCATTATTTATTGGGATAAAATCCTTGGACCCATTGTCAGGCCCTACGCTGTTGCAGTGGGTCCTGGGTTCCTTCTGGTGCACGACAATGCCTGGCCTCATGTGGTGAGATATGCAGGCAGTTCCTAGAGGATGAAGGAATTGATACCATTGAATGGCCCCCATGCTCGCCTGACCTAAATCCAATAGAACATCTCTGGGATATCATGTTTTGGTCTATCTATGCCAGGTTGCTTCAGACTGTCCAGGAGCTCAGTGATGCCCTGGTCCAGATCTGGGAGGAAATACCCCAGGACACCATCTGTCATCTCATTAAGAGCATGCCCCAACATTGTCAGGCATGCATACAAGCATGTGGGGGCCAGACAAACTACGGAGTACCATTTTGAGTTACAGCAATGAAATTCCAGCAAAATGGACTAGCCTGCTGCATCATTTTTTCACTTTGATTTTCGTGGTGTCTTTGAATTCAGTCCTCTGTAGGTTGAGAATTTTAATTTCCATCAAACAATTGGGCATCCTTTCATTTCTAACACATTACCCAGTCCATATTAATATAGATATCCAGCATAATATTTTCCCCCATTGAGATCTAATGTGTTTTGATGTATGTAATGGCAAGGTGTGCTGGAAGGTTTATTGATGCTGGCTGCTGGGGGATCTATTGCCTCTGGAGGGGATGTATTTTTACAAGGTGGTCTATTGTTGCTGTAGGGGGATCAATAGTTTCTTGAAAGGATCTAATGTTGATGGAGGGGTCTATTGTTACTGGCTGCTAGAGAGTCTATTGATGCTGGCTGCTGGGGGATCTGCTGCTGCTGCTGCTGTTGGGGTCTTTTTTGCTGGCTGCTGGAGAGTCTGTTGATGCTGGCTGCTGGGGAATCTGTTGTTGCTGTTGGGGTCTATTGTTACTAGCTGTTGGAAAGTATATTGTTGTTGGCTGCTGGGGGGATCTGCTGTTGCTGTTGGGGGTCTATTGTTGCTGAGGTCCATTGTTGCATTGTTGCTGGGAGAATCTATTGATGCTGGCTGAAGGGGTTTTATCCTTTCTTATTATCATTAACAAATTCCATACAAATTACTTAGCACCCCAAAATGATACGTGGTTGTGTATTCTCTGTGGTACTGGGAGGTGGCTAGGGGATGGAACTAAGGGACGGTGCTCGGAGGTGGGTAGGGGGCGGAAACAAGAAGTGATTCAGAAGGGGGGAGTTCCTGCACTTATTCTCTGAGAAAAAAGCCCTGTATATACATAAATATATAAAATCCTGCTTGTGGTCATTTGACAGAATCAAAAGTATTTCACTGTTGTGTGCACTTGTCCTGGGTTTGTTTTCTTTTCTCTGTTTTATACCTTAAACGAGTTCTATGGCCACAGCATACACTTTCCAGTATTAATAAAAAACAGCTGTAAAGAACAGACTGTGCATAGTCGGGTAGTATAAATTATCCAAGCAGAGTAACGTAAACATGAAATTGATTGAAAAAAATACTTTATTGTGTATAAGCAAAATGATCATTTGAAGAACATAGCTCTAGCAGAGTAATCATACAAACAACAGACAAAAACAATAAAAATAAGTGTATTAAAAGAATACGTCTGTACTAGAAATGCGCTGGTAGTCAATATAATGCATCAAATTGGCTAGGAAATCAAGGTGTAATCACATGCATAGCTTGATTGTGGGGATTAAAAATCATGAACCATCACTAATGAGACAGTAAAGAGTAATATTCTACTAAAGTCCAGGTGCATGGAACTTGGTAATAGATGGTTTAGCGTGAATAATTACACATCAAAATGAATCGATCAAATCCCCATGCAATCAATAACATATCGATATAATCATCTTCAAAGCACTTGCATCCAAATGCTGCAATATAAAATAACATGGAAATAGTGAATATTAAAGTCTCAATACTTGTTCTCACTGCTAATAACCTTCTCCAATCATGGATGATGAGGCATCATGAGGAACAAAGCAGCGGTATAAATAGATCAATCCGATCATTCCAAATGGGCATTATATAGAAGGAAGCTCAGAGCTGTCTAGACAGTGATGTAAATTCAGAGTGCCCATTCAGATTGAAAAGTTTAGACAGCACATTAAGGAAAGGATAAGCATTTATGTGTAGAAACAAGGAAGTCCAATGCAGTATCTATAGAACATGGATAGTGGTGATTAAAGCATAAGACCATAGCCGAATACATCAGTTCAGTTGGAATAGTCACTTACTACCACATCCGGTCAAAACACTGCAATACATCCACTTGAAAATATGGATGCTTCACTTTCCACCATAGAGCTGTTTCCCTTTGATGGCATCTCAACACAGAAGGGTCCATTACATAAGAAACAGGGTATATAAGGAAATGTAGGACTGTCTCCTCCCAGTTCTGATGAACTCCGCGATGATCGGTGGATGAAACGCATCAATGTAGTGACATCATCACGTCTGGAAGGGACGTATGCTGGTGTCTCCATGCTGGATTTCATATGGTGGGTTGAAAGCTAAGTTACATGGCATTTTGCTTGGAAGTTATTCCTGCTAAGCACCAAGAAGGCACTGCAATAGCAGCAATCTGTGGCAATGGCAAAAATCAACAACCTGGAAAATAGGTCCAGAAGATACAACTTTAGAATTTTAGGCCTTCCTGAGTCCTATACTGATACCTATGCAGCAGTTATGGAACTGATGCGCTCCTTACTTCCTGATGTACAGGACCATAAGCTCGAGCTGGATCGGGCCCATAGGGCTCTAATGGCCCTCCCAGGGACATTATTGTGAAGCCCCACTTTTTTTGGACCAAGGAATGAGTCATGGTCAAAGCCAGCAAAAACCCCAACATTCAGATAGGAGACCATGACATCCAAATCTTTGCCGATATCTCACAGGCTACAGAACAGAAATGACGAGCCTTTAAACTGCTTTTGAAACCTCTCCAAGATCAGAACAATAAATATTGCTGGATGTTCCCCTTCTGCCTGTCATTCACTTACCGGGAAAAATCGCATTCATTTGCCACCTTCGCTGAAGGCAAATCCTTATTTCTGCACTTTGGTTTGATTACTACCGCTCCACCTATGACACCACAACGTCACTCTCCTTGCCCGGAAGATAAAAACCACCCAAAAGCCACAGTTCCTGTCACCACTGTGGCACAACAACAGAAGCCGCTCCAAGCAAAATTCCCAACCTCCTTGATGTGGTGGATTGGGATTGCTGGTCTTTATCTGTGTTACATGTTCGCCTGACATATGGGTCCCCCACCCATTCTTACTTCATGACCTTAGTTTTGTCACGAATGGATTGGATTTTGTTCCCCGTTTACTGTTGATTTGTTATATTTTGTTTATCAGTCTGTTTGTTTTTCATTGACCTGCGGGAACGTTGGAGGACTTATGTCCTTTGTCAGTTTTGATGTTTTGATAAGACTCGGTGCAGGCCTTGGGCGTGAGCATTGCACCCCACTCTGAATCCACCTCTGCCTACTTTGATAGTGGCTGACGTGGATCCAGAACATTTTCCACTACTTGTGGACATATTTAGTTTAAGTTTGGTAGTCACTGCGGCATCTCTGCATCTGACCTCCTCATACCGTATTTCATGATGCTCCGTTGTTTATTATTCGTTTTTTCTTTTTCCCTGCTTGCAGGTTTTCTCTTCCCTTCATGCATCTCTGCATCAATTCTCCTTTTTCTAAGGGTCTTCATTTTCCATCTCCACCCACCATCTGCTCTCCATTGGGACTAACTTCTGGATTACCTCCTGGTTAGAGCCTCTCTGGGGTAAGTCAGCTTTTTTTTACCTTTCTCATGGCCTCCAATAACACACTCAAACCCATCATGGTCCTTTCTCATAATACTCAGGGTCTACACTCGCCAGTGAAACGTAGAAAAGCTTTCCATTACTACCATTCAAGGGGTGCGGATGTAGTTCTCTTACAGGAGACTCATTTTTACATGGCCATTTTCCCTAATTTTTTATGGCTAACGCACCAGATAAGACACGGGTGTCGTAGTATGTATATCTAAATGGCTTTCCTTTTCACCCCTTAAAGTTGTTCAGGACCCTAATGGTAGGTTAGGGTCTAATATTGGTGTAATGTTGGCGGCAGGTGAGATAGAAGGGGAACAGGTGACTTTTTTCACTTCCTTTTCACGAAATTCATACTTCCAGCCCCGACTTCACATATTATTCTAATGTTTAACATATTCTAGGATAGACCACATCTTTACTCCCTCTTGAAATGTGCCCTTGTTTACCTTGTTGCCTTAACAACAACAAGCCACCCTCACTTCTATTTGCAAAGTTGCCTTAATTTATTCCTGGAGTTTAAACGAATCGCTGCTCAGCAATCTCTCTGTTTGTCATGATGTTGAGATGCAGTTCTTCGACGTTAACGATCCAAAGCAGACCTCATCACAAACTAATTGGGCAGTCCATAAAGCCTCCATATGGGGTGTTCTTATTCAGCAAGCTTCCAGATATAAAAAAACCTCTGATGCTCTAATACGCCAAAAAGAGTCTGAACTTTCTGCCCTTCTTAAGGAACATAAACAGAACCCACACCTCGATCTTCAGAATAAAATAGAAGCCATGCATCTTGAATGAAACATCTGTCTCACTACCAAAGTGGAGAAACGCCTTAGGTGGTCTCAGGCTAGATTTTATTAGCACTCTGATCACCCAGGGAAACTGTTGGAGCAGAAACTGACTCCCAGACCGCAATTGACATCAATTCCTAAACTTAGAACTCAGGCTCACTGACTCAGAACCCAGTAGCGGTGCTTAAGGAATTTCATACTTATTATCAGAATTTATACACTCCTCCTTATAGTGCCTAAAGAACCCTTTTACCTTTATGTGGCAGACAAATTCTTTGCCATACTTAGGAATTAGGCTTACCTCTTCTATAGTGACACTTTATGAGGCAAATTATCCACATCTTTTGGCACATTTGTTGAGGGACATTGAACAGTGGTCATCTTTCGCTTCTCTGTCTTGGATGGGTAGGATTGCAGCAGTTAAGATGGTAGTGCTACCCAAAAAACTTTATTTTTTTTGCACTTTGTCTATAGTTGTTCCAGCTGCTGACCTCCATTGGTTCCAGAACAAATGTATACACTTTATTTGGGGTGCTAGGAGCCACAAAATACTATGTCGAACGTGATATACTTTACGACTCTCTGGTGGGTTAGGGGTACCAGATCTCAGGAAATATTATAGGGCGGCTCAGATAACTCAATTGTCCCAAATATATGCCATTTCTTATCGATCAGAATGGATAGCGCTAGAGACAAAGGCTTGTGCACTTCTCCCCATCGATCTTTTAATGTGAATATCCCCTAAGAAAAGGAGGGCTATTTTTTGCCCCACGCTGTCCCACCTCTTGCATCTTTGGGATTCTACCCGCAAACAGGTGGCTCTTCACTCAACCCACCCCCCTGTAGCACCAATATTTGGCAACCCGGAGTTTCCCCCCTGGTCTTCACCAACGGGAATTGTACTGGTGGATAAATAAAGGCTTGTGTCAGGTGGGACACTTCTTGGGCCATAGGGGGATACACCTCGTTACTATTTTCTCACAACAGCTTGGGATGCCCTCAACTGAACTGTATCGTCTGCAACAAATCCTCCATTTCATTCGCTCCTTACAAAGGAATGCCATTGATGTTAACACACGAACAGCTTTTGAAAGCAGATGTTTCCGAGGTGAGGTTCAAAAGGAGGGCATCTCAAGTCTGTATAAATTGTTTGTTTCCACCTCGGGTAGACTACTTTATATGCTTGCCTGGGAGAGGGATGTGGGTGAGGAGATAGGAGAGGAGGACTGGAGGGAATGGTCTCTTAGAATACACAAGGGCATTATGAATGTCTCCCTTGTAGAGGAAGGGTATAAGGTCCTCTCTCGCTGGTATTTAGTCCCGGATTGTCCAGATTGTCCAGAATGTACCCTGGCTATTCCTCGCTCTGTTTCCAAGGATGTGGGCAAGTGGGAACAATGTTCCATGTATGGTGGACATACCCTAATGTTTAAAAGGTACTGGATACGAGTTCATTCCCTGATTTCACAGTGACCATGATTAATGTCATCAAGAACACTAGAACTGCACTGCTTAATGAACCCATTGCTGGAGTTTCCAGATCCGCTCAGACCCTAATTTACTTCATGTTCCTGGCAGCCAAAATTGCAATCACTGATGCTTGGAAGAACCGGGTAGTGGACTTAGCGTTAATGAAATTAAAACTTTCCTGGATCATGATCAATGAGAAAATGGTCAGTATCCTGTGAGATACAGTTGAGTTCAAAATAATAGCAGTCAGACATCACTAACCTGATCAATCACTGTTTTTTGTAGAAATGATATTTCTACATGGCAAATAATTTACTAGCAGGTGTAGTAGAGTAATAGAAATCCAACAGACCCAACAGTCATGACATGCATGCTGCTGATTCTGTGTAATTGAATCACTAATTGCAAGGGGCATGTTCAAAATAATAGCAGTGTGGAGTTCTATTAGTGAGGTCATTCATTCTTTAAAAAACAGGTGGCAATTATTGCCCTTATTTAAGGAAGGAAGGCAGCAAATGTTGTACATGCTGGTTACAGTGCATTTCTCTCTGAAATTCTGAGGAAAATGGGTCGTTCCAGACATTGTTCAGAAGAACAGCGTACCTTGATTAAAACGTTGATTGGAGAGGGGAAAACATATAAAGAAGTGCAGAAAATGATAGGCTGCTCAGCTAAAATGATCGCAGACGCTTTAAAACAGCAACCAAAACCTAAAAGATATGTAAGAAAGCGAAAAACTACCATTCGAATGGATAGAAGAATAGCCAAAATGGCAAGGACTCAGCCAACAATCAGCTCCGCGAAGATCAAAGAAGGTCTAAAGTTACCTGTGAGTACTGTTACAATTAGAAGACACCTATGTGAAGCCAAGCTATCTGCAAGAAGCCCCCGCAAAGTCCCACTGTTGAAAAAAAAGACATGTGCTGAAGAGGTTACAATTTGCCAAAGATCACATTGACTGGTCTAAAGAGAAATGGCGCAACATTTTGTGGACTGATGAAAGTAAGATTGTTCTTTTTGGGTCTAGTGGTCAGAGACAGTTTATCAGACGACCCCCAAACACTGAATTCAAGCCACAGTACACTGTAAAGACAGTGAGGCATGGTTGCGTAAGCATCATGATATGGGGATGTTGCTCATACTACAGTGTTGGGCCTATTTATCGCATACCAGGGATCATGGATCAGTTTGAATACATCAGAATACTTGAAGAGGTCATGCTGCCTTATGCTGAAGAGGAAATGCCCTTGAAATGGGTGTTCCAACAAGACAACGACCCCAAACACACCAGTAAACGTGCAACATCTTGGTTCCAGACCAACAAGATTGACGTTATGGAGTGGCCAGCCCAATCCCCGGATCTTAATCCAATAGAAAACTTGTGGGGTGACATCAAAAATGCAGTTTCTGAGGCAAAACCAAGAAATAGAGAAGAACTGTGGAATGTAGTCCAATCATCCTGAGCTGGAATACCTGTTCACAGGTGCCAGAAGTTGGTTGACTCCATGCAACACAGATGTACAGCAGTTCTCAGAAACAGTGCTTATACAACTAAATATTAATTAAGTGATTCAAAGGAAAGCAAAATCTTCAAACATTTTTCAGTTTATATAGTGAATGTTTGAGTTTGTAAAGAAGAATACAAACACTGCTATTTTTTTGAACAGTCTAATATTCACTTTTCTTCAATTTTTTTAGAGGAACAACACAAATTTGATATATTTTTCTTCATGTTTTGATTTGAAATAGAATGTGTAGTGTTCCCAATGCATTTGTGTGTATGGAAATAAAAGCTATTAGAAGGATTTTGAGCTTTATTCACCTTTTTGAACACACTGCTACTATTTTGAACATAACTGTACCTCTGCCAAGTTTGAGCGAGTCTGGAATCCGTGGCTACCTGCAAGCTATGTCCTAAAATTGCTCTTTTCTCTCTGTGCTGGCTCGGCGGAGCCTGTCACGTGGGTGGACTCTATTTCTCCCTTTGTTCTCTTTTACTTCTCTTTTTCTTTTTCTCCATCTTTCTATCTTTTCTTGTCAGATTGGCCCTCTGATGGCTTGATGCCTTATTGTAATTTAAAGATACAGTGTATATTACTTTGTTTTCTTTTGTGCATGATATATGGGACTATAGACCTTGGGCTTTGGCACATTTGAATTGCTTCTACAGATCCAGCTTTTCCATCCCTTTGTGCCTGCTGTTGACCAATCCTAATGCCTCCTGCTCCGAAGTGGATTAAGACATCTGGATTTGCTATACTCTTTCTATATCGTTGATGTATATTATTTTTTGGTATCTTTGTGTCTCGCCTGCGTTTGCGAGTTTCTTCTGTGTGGCCATCAGGGGTCTATAGTGATACTGTTATCTACCTGTTTATATGTTAATTTTCAATAAAAATATTGAAACAGAAAATGGGGAGAGAAAATAAAAGGAGGAATGCTCAAAGCAAGGGGAATGCTTTGTGTATAATAATGAGGTGTTGTTCGATATCAGCACAGTGACAACCCACTGTCAACTAAAAATGGGTCACAGGAATACAGAACAAATTGCACTCACTCCCGTGGTCCATAGGAGAAGTATAGCCAAAATAGCTTTGGCTACAGTTCTTTAAACTTACAGTGTGCATGAGGCCTATAGAGGTGTGAGACTTCAGTTGGGCTTTACGATAAGCAAGACTGGTCAGTTGCCAGAATGTGCATAACATATGGCTAGCTTTACTACACTGTGCATAGAGATTTTCTTTTTTTTAACTATTGTTTTTTTTATTGGTCATTTGAGTTTACAGCAATTAACAGTATTGTCGCAGTATTGTATTACAGATTTGTAAAGGATATAGATAACAGAATCTGAGCATATTCAACATCTTAAAAAATTCAACTGATAAACAATGTGACCTTGTGTCAGGGAATGGGAAGATCGCTGCGGCGATCGAATCTGCACATGCATAGAGTCCTGACAAAACGTACAGGCAGGCGGGCACTAGGACCCAGGCGCGCCTGTCCCCAATGACAGCGCCGGGCAAGCACTAGGACCCAGGAGCGCCTGTCAGGAGTCGGGCGGGCTTTTGTACCGACCTGCTCCGCTGTTACCGACCCGGCCTGTCTGACCTCGCTTACTCTACCTCCTCACATCAGACTCTCACCCGCTGCGTACCACCAACAGGTGCCTCTACCACAGCTGGCTGCACCCAGGGGTCGCGACCTGGTCTCGGCTTGCTCCAAGTCCACCCCCACCATCGGGGGCTCTGGTGAAAAAGCAGGTCGGAACTTAGATTCCACGCCCTGGGGAATTCTGGTCTGTGGAACACTAGAGGCTACCACCAGCTGCTCCCTAACACCTTGTAGTCATTACGGTCATCAATACATTTCTTTTTTTGATGAGTATGCATTGTTTGTTTGAAATATTCAGTAAATAATTAGTTTAGAGAAGAAAGGAAGGTTGTGAGAAGTGAAGATTTGAGATTAGAGAGAAGTAGAATAAAGGATGAGATTTGAAATTATTACATATTTCCTTTTTTGAGATAATAAGATGATAATAATAGAGTGCAATAGCTGTTTCTCTAGTGGTGTTTGACTGGTACATCTTGGAGTATCTTAGGTAACAGTACATCGATGATCTTTGAGGCATAAGTTCCAGTGTTTCCGGAATTTATCAGATGAGTTGTGTATTTGAGCAAAGGTTGTTACGAAGGCTGTGTTCTTGTTCAGAATTTCAGTTACTGTGGGAATGGATGGTGTTGTATTTTGTTTCCAAAGCCTGGCAATACTCATTCATGCTACTTTGCATAGAGATTTTTAATTCCCAGTGAACCTTTAGATCATATACAGTTACATGACTTAGCAACAAAACGGACAACTTGAACTGAATTTCAGACTAATAACAACGGCCATTGCCATTCTCTGCTTCATGGAAAAATCATCGTTTGCCTCTTGAATTTCTTTTACGTTGCTGTCAATGTATTGACCTAACAATGGTCCGTGTAGAAATGTGAGCTGCTTATATTGTCTGAAGCATATTTGTGGAGTATAGACGTGTGTTCAGCTGTGACATGACTGAACAAGCTGAGAATCATGACTGTCAATTAGAAAATGATGCAGGTGATCAGGAAGGTTAAACTCTTGACCAGTAAGCAAGCACTGAAAGTTTATCATTGATTATTACTGATACTAATGTGTGAAATGCGAAAGGATGTACTGGATATAAAGGGAAGTTAAAGTTTAACTATTTAAATTAGAAAGTGCTCAGCCTTTCCACTTCCTTCTTACCTGTCGGTTATATTGAGTGATGCTATCACTATAATTTTTTATAGGTCACGTCCTGTTGTAGGTTGACAACGCTGTAATTTGCCAATTGCATTTTCAAAAGCGTTGACACCTTTTTAGACCACTGACACTGATGAACTACAGGGATGTGTTGCCATAAAGTAGTTTTATAGGCTGAAGATTTTTTACCTTCATGCATTCTATGCATGAAGGTAATCAACCTTCTATGTGCTGCTCTCCCCATAGCCCCCCCCCCAACACACTCTCCCCTGAGCCCTCTCGATTCGTCGATGTGCACAGGAGCCTCAGCTGTCCTGGGTCTCTCTCTCCCCATTGGCTGAGACACAGAAGTGGGAGCCATTTTCTCCCACTGTTGTCAATTACAGCCAGTGAGCCAGTGGGGTGGGGGCCAATCCACAGCTCTATGTGTCTTAAGGGCTCATAGAGCAGGGTTCGGGAGAGGGCATGTAACAGTGCCCCTATAGCAAGCGTCTTGCTATTGAGTGCACTGGTCAAGGGGGAGGAGCCCGGAGCACCGATGGGAGAACGGAGACGAAGAGAAGCAGGGCTACTCTGTGCCAGACCATTGAACAGAGCAGGTATGTATGATATTTTTGTTATTTAAAAAATAAATTAACCTTTAAAGTGTTACTAAACCCACAACAGTAAAATTAGTCTGTATATGCAGTAAAACATGCTGGTTATACTCACTGTGGAGTCTAAGGGGTTAATCCTCCCAATTGTGTAAAAAAGCTGTTTGATCCTGTCTTCTCTCATCCTCCCCTTTTTTTCCCCCCAATCCATTTGCCATAGTACAACGCAGTAGTGCAAGTTTGCACATGCTCTATTTGGTGTGCATTGCTAGACAGTTTTTTTCTTTTTTTGGGGAGGGTGTATCATGTGATCAGCACAGGGTCAATCAGCACTGTCTGGACAGAGGGTCAGGGGTCATGCAGCCTCATAGGACATTCAGAGGAGAATGAAAACTCCTCCTACATGATTAACCATTGCTAAGTACTAAGTCATGTTTTGTGAAGGAGATCAAATACTTATTTCCCTTATGAACATGCAAATCGGTGCATAATTAGTTAGACATGCATTTCTTCAGAATTTTTTGTTACTATTCTGTCTTTTTTTTCAAAGGCAAATATGAAATACTACTTTTAAATATTTTATATTTACTACTTTCACACCCAACCAACAGAGAGAGAGAGCTACCTCATCGTAGCCTCCCTGGCGGTATTCCCGAGTGTAGCTCGGGGTAAAGTTTCAGTACCACAAGCGGTAACCCCGAGCTACACTCGGGCTTACCATGCGGCGCTGCTCCGCGATCCCTCGATCACTTACCTTGTCCTGCACTCCCGCGATGTCCCTCCTGCAGTGTCCCCGGCAATGTAATCCGGCGGATGCCGGCATCTGTCTTCTGGGTTCTGTCCTCTGAGAGCGTCAGGACGTACGGGGGACGGACGGCGGGAAATTTGAAAATGACAAAAAGTGACATTCACAAAAATCACTAAAATCACATAGTATAGCATTACTGTACCAAACCATTTCACATACATTTTGTCCCGAGTGCTTTGTCCTGCGCCCTGCCTGCATTTTTACTGTTCTTTCTACCTGGAAACTGAGAAACGTCCATGGCATCCAAAAAGCGTCCCTTTAGGTCAAAAGCGGTTTTAGACCAATATGGCCACAGGCGAAAATTTACCTAGTCAAGACACAGGTAGTAATGAGATCATGATAGGATTTCAACAATTTTAGATTTGATTCACACTCGTGGTAATGCAGTGAGATGCAGGGCATTAGAAAAAAGGGTCGTGTTTGATATTAGGCATATTAGGGTGCATTGGCAGCCATTCATTTTCAATGGGTTGGTTTAACACAACGCACATTAACATACAATATAACGTGCACCAATGGACTGCAAATATGTAAATAGACCTTTGTACTTTCTGCAAAAAAAATGGGTTTCTATATTTAATTTTTTTTTTACACGCATTCTTTAAAATATGATAATTACAGTACATATAAGGCTTGAAGAACAGCTAAAAAAAAAGTGTATAAATCATTATTTTTAAATTCATGCCATGCAGTGGCAAATCCATCAGTGGAAAATCAGTGTTTTTGGTGCTATGAATTTTACATCTCCAGCTCTATAAAATAAAGCAGTTTGGAAGAAATATGTTGACACCTCTGGGTGAATGAACCCTGCAGATAAAGATTCAAAATGGTAAGGCCCATGGTGAACTTTGTATTTTTTCTGTAACACAAAGGCTGACAAAGTTAAAGGAACCATATTTATTTAATTTGTAATCTGTTGCATGTCCATATAGATTGCCTTTAATGACAACAATCAATTGTGTATTTTAACCACTTGCCCTCCTGAGGATTTACCCCCCTTCCTGACTGGCCATTTTTTTGCGATACTGCACTGCGTTACTTTAACTGACAATTACGCGGTCATGCAACGCTGCACCCAAATGAAATTTACGTCCTTTTTTTCCCCACAAATTGAGGTTTCTTTCGGTGGTATTTGATTGCCTATGCATTTTTTATTTTTTGCTCTATAAAAAAAAGACCAACAATTTTGAGAAAAAAAACAATATTTTTGACTTTTTGCTATTAAACATGTCCAGTAAAAAATCAAATTTTGTCATAAATTTATGCCAAAATGTATTCTGCTACATGTCTTTGCTGAAAAAAAATCCCAATACATGTAAATTAATTGGTTTACGTGAAAATTCTAGCATTTACAAATGGCGGCAAATATGCTGTTTTTTTTTTTTTCATTTTTACTAGTAATTACGACGATCAGCAACTTATAGCAGGACTGCGGCAGACATTCTGACACTGGGGGTAACTTACTTGGTGTCACTGACAACCCCAGTGACACCAATACAGTGATCAGTGCTAAAAAAAAACCACTGACACTGTACTAATGGCACTGGGCAGGAAGGGGTTAACATGAGGGGCAATCAACTACAGTATGTGCAGGAAGTGTTTTACTAGGAGGTGGTGTCTGTGTGTTTCACTGTAATCACACTGCGTGTTTCACTGTAATCACACTGCTCTGGATGGCTGTGCACAGCCATCCAGAGCAGTGTCCCCGAGCTGACAGGGAGGAGAACTGTTGGCAAACAAAACAGTCCTCCTCCCCGTCGGTGATCGTCGGAAATCACCAGGCAACGGTGAGTAATTACCAGCTGGGAACCACTGATTGATAGCCGCGTCCACAAATGGCTTGCGCCCCCTACTTAGAAATGCAAGCTCACGTATATATACGGGATTTTGAGCAGCAGTGCCTCCCTGTAGCAGTATTTCTGCTATAGGGCGGTCAGGAAGCAATTAAAAGGTCATTTACAATTTTTTTGCCACTGTTTACATTTGAACTGTTTGTAAACCTCAGACATAAAATATGAACAAAACATATCCCTCTATAATGTGTACTTGTCTCAGTCCAGAGCACTAAGTGTCCTTTCTGTCTGCTGCTTTGTTCTTTTGCTATTAGCATGAATCACTTCTGACTTTTCCAGACACCAAAAGGTAAAAAGGTGACAGGGGAAGGACCTTCAACACACAGCTTGTGATTCACAGACTCAGCTCTGCGCTTGTGTGCTGTGTGAAGGGGGTGTGTGTCCCTTTCCTTCAATCAGCTCTCACCGAGCTCTGAAGAGTGGAACTTTAGCTCTCCACCCCCTGCTTTCTGAAGCTCAGAAATACTGTGTAAATTCTGAGCTTTGAACTGTTTTGGATAAGAGAAAGCTGCAGATAAACAGGTACAACTTAAGTAGGAGGATTTGTTTAATCTCTGTGTATCTGAGAACGGTTGCTTGAAGTCTGAAGAGCTTCTATAGGAGTATCCTTTAAGAGCCCTTTAACATTCATGTATATGAAATCACACTATGTTAGGAATATATTATAGGGTCACTTTTGTGTTCTCTATACATGACTTTTTTTGTTAATTTATTATGCAAAGACAGCAACATTCAGAACAGAAAATTTCCTTTAAAAGCACACAAAATGGGGACGCATGAGCAGACGGCCACGAAGATGGATGCTCAGTGAGGTGAGCTCCGTCCATCCGCCAGCCTGACAGCGGCACACTACGATCCCAGGGCGTATCAGTAACACTGACAGCTTCCCTTACCTCTCACCATCCGAAACGGGCTATGACCCGCCGCCGCAAGACCCCAGGGAATCCAGGGAAGATGACAAGCTTCTTCCCTGCAATCGCAACATGCAGCCAAGATGGCGCTGGCTGCACAGCAAACGGCTTCTCAGCACAGCATGGGGAGAACACAGGATCACAGACAGCATACCACCCAGATGCCTGGCTGAAGGGATCTTTGTACCCAGGGGACCCGAGTGAGTTGTCTCCCCCCCCGTCCCCCACATCCAGCAGCCCTGCTAAATCCAGTCCCAGACTGGACACAGGATCACCCCCTGACAGACAATCCTCTCCCTCAGCCACAACTCAGAAAATGTTCCATCTTTAATTGAATCCTACCCTGCTTCTCACCAACCCATCACAGAGATTACAATGAAAAACATGCTCCTCTCTCTGCGTCAAACACTACATGACGACATCATTATCTCAAATCTCAAATACGGTTCAAATGCATGGAAAGCGTATCCACCATATTGAGAACAAGCTAGGAGAAATGTGTACTGCACATAATGACCTCATAGATGCACACACACACCAAGAAGCCGACATCAAACAAATGAATCTCAAATTGGCAGATTTAGAAGATCGCTCCAGGCGAAACAACATCAAATTCCATGGCATCCCAGAATCCGGCACCTCAGACGTCATTGTCCCATATATTCAACAATACATGAAAAATCTAATCCCTGCCCTCAGAGACATGGAATTGGCTATAGATCAACACACTGAATCCCCAAACTGTCATTTCTACCAGCGATGGTCCCCAGGGATACTCTGGCGCATATACATTTTTATCACGTGAAAGAAAGAACAATGATCACAGCAAGGAATTCTACCTCCATTCCCTCAGCCCAAGCAAACATCAAATTGTTTGCAGACCTATCGAAGGCCACACTCTACAATTGTAAAAAGCTTGTCACCATAACTAAAGCTTTACGAAACCATGGGATTGGATACCAATGGGGCTTTCCTACAAAACTAAATGTCAAACACCAAGGTAAATTTTACATAATCAAATCTCTAGAAGCAGGCATCGAATTACTGAAAACGTGGAACATCATCCCAGCAGACTCCCACCAACCAACACCCAACCGGCCACAACAGATGGAAGCAGAACGGTCATAACCCCCCACATAAATCTATTATCTTCTTGCCCAACACCCTGGGCCTCACTCACTAAAGCATAAGCTGGCAATCGGCCCCAGATCGAATATGTTAAAAACTTTCAAGTTCGTCTTAAGCTTGAGCTCTCGAATGAGTCATGCTTACCCGTGCCTCCACAGTTTATAGTAGCTGTTCTTGCTACACATGTTACCTGTGTTTTTTGCAGGTCTTTTTTTGTCCCTGTTCATACCCCCATCTACCAGTCAAAAGTCGCTAGAATCACCCCTCCCAACAAACCCACTTATACAAGTGAACGCTCTTACTACAACTATAACCAACCCAAACCCAGCAAACTACATACCTGACGGTCCACCACCTCCGTCATGCAAAAAATCACATCTCCACAATATCTGAAACATCACCGCTACGAGATTCTACCTATCTACAATCAACAAAATGATTGCTATTACCTCATTAAATGTCCGGGGCCTCAATTCACCCTTCAAAAGATCCTTACTCTCAAGAGAAATCCGCTCCATACAACCTGACATTCTATTCCTACAGGAGACCCACTTTGCTTCATCCAAAATCCCTAAACTCAACATTCTCCACCTCCCCACAATGTACATGGCAACAAATCCCAAAAAGAAAAATGGCGTCATTACAGCCATAAAAGACTCCCTACAATTCCAATTCATTTCTGAAACATCAGACCCACAAGGCCGCTACCACATATTGAACTGCAAAATTAACGATGCTCCATATACACTGGTGAATGTTTATGGTCCCAACACCAACCAACTTCAATTCTTCAACAAACTTAACTCCATCATCACTCAGCATAGAAAAGGCAGATTACTCATCAGCGTAGACTTTAATATTATCGGTAACCCTCTTCTGGACTCCTCATCCAAAAAAAGATCTTCAAAACAGTCCTTTAACCAATTACTTCATTCCAACGACCTTTACGACATCTGGAGATGCAAACACAGTACAGAAAAGGACTATACCTACTACTCTCCATCCCACTTATCCTACTCCAGAATCGACTTCTTTATCACCGATAAATGGACCCTACATCACCTCCTCCAAGATTGGAACTATCACATGGTCAGACCATGCTCCAATCACTATCTCCCTCAACAGCAAACAACATTCAAAGATCCCCCGAATATGGCGCCTGAATGCGACCTTGCTGAATAATCGAGACTGCAAGCAACAAATACTAGATGCTCACAAGACATTTTTGAACTTAACAATACACCTGATATATCCATACCCATTGTTTGGTCAACCTATAAAGCATACATGAGAGGTATTTTGATACAACTAAATGCCCACATTACCAAAAATAGAACCCAACAAATAGATGAGCTCCTCACCTCAATTAAAACTAACGAAGAAAAAAACAAAAAATTCCCAGACCCAGCAACCTCCTCATCCCTCACAACAGACAGAAACAAACTAAGATCCCTCCTACTATACAAATATGATCTAAATCTCCAAAAAATGAAAGCCAGATTCTACTCATTATTTAACAAAGCCAGCTCACTACTATCCAAAACAATAAAACAAAAATGTTTAAAATCCAAAATAGCTTCAATTAAACATCCGTCCACAAATTCCCTACACACAAACCCGCAAGATATAGCTAATGCCTTTGCAGACTATTATCAAAACCTATACAACCTCAAAAATGACACAAACACCGTCCAACCAACAGTCACATCCATTCAACGAATTCTCCACACGACCAACCTCCCCCAACTAGCCTCAGACCAACTTGACGCCATCTCTATCCCTATTTTGCCCAAGGAAATAGAAACAACCATTAAAACACTCCCACTCAACGAATCTCCAGGAAATGACGAATACACCAATGAATACTACAAACACTTATCCACAGACCTATCCCCATATCTGTCCAAACTCTTTAACCATGCTGCCACAACAAGCTCATTTCCCAAGGACATGTTACAATCCATTATAACAACCATACAAAACCCGGCAAAGACCCTCAGCTTGTCCAAAACTACAGGCCAATCTCACTACTCAATACCGACATAAAACTATATGAGAAAATCATATCTCAAAGACTTCTCCCTTACCTCCCCACTCTAATCCACCCAGATCAAGTAGGTTTCATCCCAGGTCGCCAAGCACCCAATGCGACTAGAAGACTTATCTCCCTCCTACACAACTTAGAAAACACCAAATGCCCCTCCTTACTTTTATCTCTGAATGCAGAAAAAGAAATTTGACCGGATACATTGGCTATTCACTCGTCAAAAATTTGGTATCACAGGTTGGATGCTGAACGCCATCCTATCACTATACTCACATCCATCTGCTAGAGTTTTGACAGACAGCACATTATCTGACCTCTTTGACATCTCTAACAGCACCAGACAAGGCTGTCCACTCTCCCCGATAATATTTACACTCCTTATTGAACCCCTAACATCCAAACTCAGAGAGGACCGATCATTCACAGGAATCACACATCTCAACATAGAACACAAAATTAGCCTAATGTTGGTCTTGCAAATATCTAATGAAGCCTCTATTATCCTGGTTTTGCTGGTTTTTCTGGTTACCTTAAATACCAACTCATACCAAAGGAATGTGACTATATGGACAAGCCAGCCCACTCACCTTTCTTTTTTCTTGGAAGGTCATTTTGCTAGCAGTGGGAGTTAACCATTTCCATATATTCAAGGTCTATATTACCACAGCCAAAACTGGTAAGTTCTCAGTCTCAAACCAGAGCTTGCAATCATGCATGCGTAGGAACCTGGTCTGTCATGCCGCAAAAAAAACGGGCAGGGACTCTACGGTGAAACGGCAACTTACGTTAAGTATTGTTATATTTTCTAATATTTTCTGTATCTGTCATTACTTAATTAACCACTTGCCAACCGAATGATGGCTACAGCACAGTTGTCCAGTTCTGGGAGGGTGTCATATGACATCCTCCCAGAACGCGCCCTCCCGTGTGCCACTAGTGGCGCGCTCCCAGTGCTCTCCATGATCACTGTGTCCTATGGACACAGCTGATCACATGATGAGATAAAAGGCCAATCACAGCGGCCTTTTACCACGTGATCAGCTGTGTCCAATGACACAGCAGATCACAATTTAAATACAGTTGTCAGTTATCGGCAGCACTTTCCTCACGCTTTCACAGCGTGAGGAAAATACTGCCGATGACTGGCAAACGAAACAGAGGACATCTGCACTGATCATCAGGATACTAATTATCAGTGCCCAGCTGCGCTGCCCAGCAGTGCCACCCACCAGTGCCCAACAGTGCCTCCCACCAATGCCCAGCAGTGCCTCCCATCAGTGCTTCCCATCAGTGCCCAGCAGTGGCACACATCCGTGCTGCCCAGCAGTGCCACCCAGCAATTGTGCCCATCAGTGCTAAGTAGTGCCGCCCATCAGTGTCCAGCAGTGCCACCAGTCAGTGGAGTCAGTCAATGCCGCCAGTCAGCACCACCCATCAGTGCCACCTATCAGTGCCCATCATTGCTGCAAATGAGTTCAGCATCATCAGTGCCTTCGTATCAATGCCCGCCAGTGTTGCCTCATCAGTGCCTCCTCGTCAGTGCAGCCTATCAGTGCCCATCAGTCCTGCCTATCAGTGCAGCCTCATCAACGCACATCAGTGAAGGAAAAAAATTACCTGTTTGCAAAATTTTATAATAGGAACAAAGAAAAACTTTTTTTTCAATTTTTTTGTCTATAGTGCAAAAAATAAAATACCCAGTGGAGTTTAAATACCACCAAAAGAAAGCTCTGTGTGTGTGAAAAAAATTATGCACATTCTATATGGGTACAATGTTGCATGACCGAAAAATAGTCAGCACTGAAAGCTGAAAATTGGCCTGGGCATGAAAGAGGTAAAAGTGCCTGGTAAGCAAGTGGTTAAATGTTTTAAGTATTTATGTGATCTCTCTTTGTACATATCGTATACAACCCCAAAAACATAATGACACAGAGTCCTACTCGAAATGCATCTTCCTGCAGTAAAGTGCAAGTGTTTTACTGCAGGGAAATAACAAACATGAATAGGTCCTTTATACTTGTAATTTGTAACTTGTACTTCCTTTTAAAATAGGCTTAGCAGCTTTACATAAGAGCGCCAGTCAATATTAGTTGTAACCTTGTTTATTCTTACACTTTCTTCCATGGTACCACTCACTGTTGGTACATATACAATATGATTTTTTAAAGAAATTTGTAATAATGTTCTTACAACAGCATTTTCTATGCACCAGGATAAATTTCTTTTTAATTTTTAAATATATACTGATCATTTATATTAAATGACTTCATAGCTCACTGTAAATATTGATATTGTTGATCTATAACATGTAGAAAAGTATCATCTGTAAACTTCAGTCATTTTCCATTGTCTTCGATGATCCAACTGATCTATAAAACACAGAAAAACAATAAATTGCAACCAACTCTAAGCTACTGAATAACAGCTAGAATCTGTGAAAGTATTAAGGAACATGTTCATTCTTCATGCATCTTACTTCAGAAAACATAGAAAGATATTAAAAAAGAAAATGTAGGAAAGAAAGCTAAAAGAGTGTTGAACATGAGCTGCTCTGTGTTTAGATCTTAGGACAGAAAGCTGAGGAACATCAGAGGAGGTGTTTGGCTCATAAGGGTGGAACAACTCTTTATCATAGTGTCCAACATCCTAAATGTTGTCACAGATCGGCAGCAAAGCTGATCTGCTACTTGTGGTTCTATCGCCATGTGGTCTCTCTGACCTTACTGCTGCCTGTTTTGTTTTAGACTGGGGGCCATATTTCATTGCTGGTTGATATAGCACCTACACGACCAGTCCTTGTCCAACCTGCCAATCAGCTTCACTATTTAGCTGTATTTAACACCCGTTGCTTGAGCAATTGGACACTTTCCAGTCCATGTTAGGTCCTGTTTGTTTGTCGGTTTCTCCAGTTACAGACTTCAGTTGCACTGACCTTGTGCCTGTCCCTGTTTTTGATATTGCAATAGATAGCAGGACCAACCCCAAAACATTCTTCAAATATATTAATAGTGAAAAGGTCTGGTCCGAGCATGTAGGCCCTTTACATAATAATCTAGAGTGAGTGACTGGGGACAAAGAGAAAGCAAATTTATTAAATACCTTCTTCAGCTCGGTGTACACAAAGGAGCTTGGGGGAGCTCTCTTGTCCATAATGGGCATAGTATCGACACAGCTCCAGATGATCCACATTGGCTCACAATTGATATGATCCAGAAATATTTAGACAGAATAAAAGGTGAGTAAAGCACCTGGACCGGATGGCATACACCCACGGGTCCTTGAAGAATTGAGCTCTGTCATTTCAGAGCCATTTTTTCTAATTTTTATGGACTCGTTAATGACTAGCATAGTACCACTGGATTGTCGTAAGGCCAAGGTAGTGCCAATATTTACAAAGAGGTCATAATCTTTACCAGTATAACTTCTATAGCTGGGAAGATACTGGAGAGTTTAATAAAAGACCACATAGATGAGTTCTTGCTGGAAAAAATATTTTAAGCAACAGAGGTTGTCAAACAAATCTGATTTCTTTTTATGAGGAGGTGAGCAAAACCTTGGACAGAGGGGTGGTGGTAGACTTGGTATACTTGGATTTTGCAAAAGCGTTTGACACAGTTCCCCACACATATATTAAGCAAGTGTTGGGACCCTTGCTTAATATATTTATAAATGATATAGGGTCTGGGATTAAAAATCCCATTTCAGTCTTTGCAGATGACACCAAGCTGTGCCGTGGAATAACGTCCTTACAGGATGTCTCCAACTTACAAGCCAACCTCAATGCACTGTTTATTTGGGCAACTATGTGGCAAATAAGGTTCATGTTGATAAATGTAAGGTTCTGCACTTGGGGACAAGAATATGCATGCATCATACATACTAGGGGGAGTACAACTGGAGGAATCAATGATGGAGAAGGATCTGGGAGTTCTGGTAGATCACAAGCTTAATAATGGCATGCAATGCCAAGCTGCGGTTTCTAAAGCTAGCAAAATCCTCTCTTGTATTAACCACTTCCAGACCGGACACTTTTACCCCCTTCCTGACCAGGGCAATTTTCAGCTTTTAGCGCTATCACATTTTGGTCATGCAACACTGTACCCAAATGAATTTTTTACCATTTTTTTGAGACAGATAAAGCTTTATTTTGGTGGTATTTATTCACCACTGGGATTTGTATTTTTTTTGCTATGTAAATGAAATGTCCAAACATTTTGAAAAAAAGTGTTTTTTTTATAAAATTTTGCAAATAAATAATATTTCATCATAAATCTTAGCCAAAATTTATTCTGTTATCTTTTTAGTAAAAAAAAAAAAATCCAAATTAGTTTATAAGCAAAAATTATAATTTTTAAACATTTTTTTTTACATTTTTATTTTATTTTTTTATATTATTATTTTTTATTTATTTATTTTTTTTTACATACTGTCACCCTAGCAGTACAGTGTCACCATGGTGACACTGTACTACTTGTGGGGGGTGATGAAGATTTTTTTTTTTTTTTTACACTGATTGCTTTTACACCCATATAGGATGTAAAATCAATCATTTCTGTTTCTCTCTGTGTGCATTCTTGCACTCATTGAGAATTACTGAGTGAGCTGTGATTGGTCACAGCTTGTCACATGGTACAAGGCTTTTGTGAATAGCCTTGTACCATGTGACCTCTGTGATCATTCACAGATTTCACACATAGTAAGCAATGATGTCAGAAGTGACATTTTGCTTACTACTTTGCATGTGATCACTGATTGGCCAATCAGTGATCACATGATCGGGACCTCGTACAGAGGTCCCGTCCGACGATCGGTGTTTCACTGTGTCCGGAGGACACAGCGGGCATCGGATCGCGGTGCTGCACGCTCCCAGGGAGTGCGCACAAGCAGGGTGCGGGGAGGCCGTTTATAGACGGCCACCCGACCCTGCAGTGCCACCGTCCGGCCGTTTATATACAACGGCCGGACGGGAGGTGGTTAATAGAGGTATAGACTCCAGAGAGAGAGAGAGAAATATCATTTTTACCCCAGTACAAATCATTAATAAGACCTCATATGGCATATGCAGTTTAAGTTTTGGCACCAATTCACGAAAAGAACATTGGGGAATAGGAGAAAGTACAGAGAAGGGCAACCAAACTGACAAGAGGCATGGAGGAGCTCAGCTATGAGGAAAGATTAGAGGAAGTGAATTTATTCTCTCTTGAGACGAGGATACTAAGGGGGGATATGATCACATGTATAAATACATCCGTGGTTCATATAGTGAACTCGGTGTAGAGCTATTTACCCTGAGGTCAACACAGAGGACAAGGAGGCACTCTTTACGTCTGGAGGAAAAGAAATGTAATCTCCAAACACGAAAAGGTTTCTTCACAGTAAGAGCTGTGAAAATGTGGAATAGACTCCCTCAAGAGTTGGTTCTGGCCAGCTCAGTGGATTGCTTTACAAAAGGCCTGGATTCTTTCTTGGATACACAGAATATAACTGGTTACTATTTATAGGTAAAGTTGATCCAGGGAATATCCGATTGCCTCTCAGGGGATCAGGAAGGAATTTTTTCCCCTGCTGGAGCAAATTGGATCATGCTTTGCTGGGTTTTTTGCCTTCCCCTTGATCAACTGTGGGTGTAGGATTATAACTTTTATTTTTTTTTTTTTTTTAATGGTTGAACTGGATGGACTTCCGTCTTTTTTCAGCCAAACTATGCAACATATGTCTTGTGTTGAGAGGTTACTGTGATTCACCTGAGCACTGGAAACTAGACTTGTACAATTTTATCTGCACAGGTGTGTCTTAAAGTCGCAACCAGTTACACCCACCAGTAAAGTCCATCACTCCTTGCGGGTGCTTTGGTGAAGATCTGGTGTATGTGCTTAGACTTCATCTTAGCTCTTTTAAGATAATAAACCTTTTCATCACATCCACTCACTGGCTAAATCCTGCCGCCTCAACCTCCGGAACATTTCCAAAATCCGCTCCTTCCTGACCAATAAAACCACAAAACAACTTATCCACGCTTTGGATATATCCCGCCTCAATTACTGCAACTCCCTAGTCACTGGTCTACCGTTACACAGGCTATCCCCCCTTCAGTCTATTATGAATGCTGCTGCTAGACTCATACACCTTACCAACCGATCTGCCCCTCTCTGCCAATCCCTTCACTGGCTTCCAATAACCCAACGTATAAAATTCAAAATACTAACCACAGCTTACAAAGCCATCCACAACACTGCCCCTAGCTACATCACCGACCTCATCCACAGATATCGGCCAAATCGCACACTCCGCTCCTCCAATGATATCTTCCTCTCTAGCTTCCTCATCACCTCCTCCCACGCTCGCCTCCAGGACTTCTCCAGAGCCTCTCCCATCCTCTGGAACTCCCTACCACAGCATGTCCGGTCAGCCCCCACCCTGTCTGCTTTTAGGCGATCTTTGAAAATGCACTTCTTCAGGGAAGCCTACCCCACCTTCACCTAAGAACTGTACTTGAATCACCTCCACCAGATCATCCCCCACAGCTATCACCTTTTGTATCATCTCCTCCTTCCTTTAGATTGTAAGCTCCACGAGCAGGGCCCTCACATTCCTTCTGTACTGAAATGTATTGTAATTGTACTGTCTCCCTTGTATTGTAAAGCGCTGCGCAAACTGTTGGCGCTATATAAATCCTGTATAATAATAATATTAGAGAACTATTACATTGTAATTATATATAAAATATATAATTTATTTCATTTAGTCTCTCACAATGATGATAAAAATGTAACTCACCAGTAAGACAATATGTCTTAAAGATTACCCATAAACAGTGTGATGGTAATCAGTGTGATCACCAGTACAAGTAGCTTCTGGAAGGGGCTGTTGATGGAATACCCATCATCGGGTTCTTGGGCTGGTGCAGTAGTTGCTGATGAAGCATTTGTTGATGGAATAGTTGCTGATGAAGCATTTGTTGATGGAATAGTTGCTGATGAAGCATTTGTTGATGGAGTAGTTGCTGATGAAGCATTTGTTGATGGAATAGTTGCTGATGAAGCATTTGTTGATGGAGTAGTTGCTGATGAAGCATTTGTTGATGGAGTAGTTGCTGATGAAGCATTTGTTGATGGAATAGTTGCTGATGAAGCATTTGTTGATGGAGTAGTTGCTGATGAAGCATTTGTTGATGAACTAGTTGCCGATGAAGCATTTGTTGATGGAATAGTTGCTGATGAAGCATTTGTTGATGGAGTAGTTGCTGATGAAGCATTTGTTGATGAAATAGTTGCTGATGAAGCATTTGTTGATGGAGTAGTTGATGATGGAGTAGTTGTTTGTGTTAAGGTTTTGGCATCAAATGACCTGGTCTGAGCATAGACATTGTTCAGTTCGAATTCCAGCGTGTATCCACTACCTGTAGTGGAAAGAAGAAAAGATTATAACAAGACAAAAAAGTGACCTTATTAAGGGGCTTTATAAAAAAAAAAAAGACAATGCAAAAATAGTACAGTGCCCAATTATGTGAAGACAAATTGGTCAATGTCTCATATCTGCAGAAGTCAAAGTTTTTGGGCTAATCCCCCTATTTGAAGTGATTCACTTGTATTTTAAAAAAAAAAAATATATATATATATATTTATTATTTTTTTTAATTTCCCTACAGTCCTCTTGAACTGAATGATAATGGTGTGTTAATACTGCTCAGTCCAGGAGTACTGTTAGCCCTGGCTGCATTATGACACACCCCCAAGGGGCAGGTCCATGATAGCCTGGGCTTACAAGTAGTGAATTGTATCATACTGGCTGTCATTCAACCAAGGAGCAGCATCTAGTGGCAGAGAGAAAGTACTACAGAGGAAAGTTCAAGATTGAGGTAGAGTATTGCAACAAAAGCTGCATGCAGTGTTCAAGTATTCTGGCAGCGACTGTTGGAATGCAATAGGACAGGGGGATTCGTCCATCCACATTGTTTGTGTTGATCGAGAAATCTTCGACTGTAATGCCAGCTTTAAGTGGTACGGGTAGCAGGAAAGGTAAGTGTTTTGTTTCCTCTGTTTTCTGTGAACTTTTCTTTTACCACATGCCCTTTAGATGCACACAGAAGCAGAGGTATTAATTGTTGCTCCTACCTGGTAGTTCAAGAACAAGGTCGGTGTAGTTGGCCCAGCAACTGTCAAACAATATGGTAGTATTTCCAGCCAGTCCATTGCTGGCGTAGGTGTTATTTGCATCTTTCAGTCTTGCTGTTAGTGACAATGAACTGGTGCTCACGGAAACACAATTGCCCTACAAAGAAAGCGTAGAAATCAAAACATATTTACTTAAATTTTGTATTCACAAAAAAAGTAGATTTATTTTATACTGAACTAGCATGTATTTCTGAACCTGATTTTAAATCAGCCTCTGTAGTCCCTTGCACAGCAGCATTGACATTGTCAGGAAGAGGGTCAGCACTCTGAGCCATGTAAGGTTTTGACACTGTTGACCATCGCCTCCTCTTCCAAAAACTCCACTCTCTTGACTTGCAAGACTCTGCTTTCTCCTGGTTCTCCTCCTACCTTTCACAATGCTCCTTTAGTGTTACCTTAAATGCTGTCTCCTCCTCTCCACTTCCTCCTGCTGTAGAGGTCCTCCAAGGTTCGGTCCTTGGACCCCCTCTCTTCTCCATTTACACCTCCTCTCTTTGTCACTTGATAAGCTTCCTTGGCTCCAAGTTCCATCTCTATGCTGATGACACACAAATCTATCTCTTTACTTCTCACCTCACCCCTTCAGTCTGCTCTCTCATTACTAACTTACTAACTGACATATCAGCATGAATGTCACTCCACTTCCTCAAACTCAGTCTTTCTAAAACTGAGCTCATAATATTCCCTCCAGCCCGTGCCCCCTCCCCTGACTTCTCCATCAAGATCAATAATACAACCATCAGTCCCTCAACTCATGCCAGCGTACTAGGTGTAATCTTGGACTCCCATGTGTGCTTTCAGCCGCAAATCCAATCATTGTCCAAATCTTGTAAACTTCACCTCTATAACATCTCCAAAATATGTCCCTGTTTAACCATTGAAACCACTAAACAACGTATTCACTCGCTTGTTATCTATCACCTTGACTATTGTAACTCCCTCCTCATTGGCCTACCTAATCGTAGGTTATTCCCTCTTCAGTCTTTCATGAATGCTGCTTCCAGACTCATTCACCTTACCAACTGTTCCATGTCTGCCATCCCTCTCTGCCAATCCCTCCACTGGCTTCCCATTGCCCAATGAATACAATTCAAAATATTAACAATAACATATAAAGCCATTTATAACTTTGCCCCAAACTACATCACCAATCTTGTCTCCAAATATCACCCAAACAGTCCTCTCTGCTCCTCAAAGAGCTCCTGCTTTCTAGCTCCCTTGTCTCCTCCTCTCATGCTTGTCTCCAGGACTTCTACAGAGCCTCCCCCATCCTCTGGAATTCTCTGCCCCAATCTGTCTGATTATCACCTACTCTGTCCACTTCTAGGCAATACCTGAAAACATATCTCTTCAATGAAGCCTATCCTGCCTTCAGCTAATAACCAAATCTTCTATTTCTCCCATCAGTTCATCCCCCACAGCTATTACCTTTTCTTCCACCAGCCCCTCCCTATTACATTGTAAGCTCTAAGGAGCAGGGCCCTCCTAACCCTCTTGTATTGAACTGTATCGTTTCTATATTGTCTCTTTTTATATTTTAAAGTGTTGAGCACACTGTTGCCGCTATATAAATCCTGTATAATAATATTCATTTTTTAATGGAAAAGCAGAAGAAAAATGGATCAGTGTGAAAGCAGCCTACGTTAGTCAGTAGTAGCTGACCTAGGCAGTAGCAAAGAAGGTAAATTGTTTATCAAGCTTTTCAGACCAAGGCTACCTTCCCTGTAATAAATATATAATGGGGGAAGGCAGGGTACCAAGAGTTCTCTGTGCTGGATCTGGTTTCTGGAAATGCTGTAACACCGTTCTGCGGAGGGGGACTGCAATACCCCCGAATGTAGAACATGTAAAGTGCTGCGTAAATTCGGCACTATATACACTGTAAATACCTGGAATAAGAAAATAAAACAGAGTTTATAGGACACTTACATTAGAGTCTACAGCCATTATAGATGGTTGTTGTGACAGAATCTGTCCTGGCAATCCAGCCACAGGTTCAACAATTACTTTCAGCGATGATACTGTAGCCAGATAGCTTCCAGTAGATGATGTCTGGTTCCTGCTGACAACAGGCTCCGATGCCACCTAAAATGCATAACATTTTTTTTTCACTGTGTATTCCAATACATCACTAGCCCTGTACATATTTATCTCAGCCTTTATATTCATTTAATGTACAAAATATATTTTTTTGTAATGTAGCATTTATTTTACACTGCTCTACACTTTTTATACACAAAGCACCTGTTATCGGAGAAGCAAATGAGGGAGATCTACCCAACAGGGGACACAGAGAAAAATAAAAGAATATACAGATGCCAAGTCTTCCTCACTTTTTCATACAAAGATTTCCTTTTACATCATTATTATTATTATGCAAGACTTATATAGCGCCAACAGTTAGCGCAGTGCTTTACAATATAAATAGAGACAGTACAGCTACAATACAAATACATCATCTTCTGCTGACACCTGTTACCTGGGACAGGAAGCCATGGGTGCAAATGTAAAACAAAACCTGAATGAAGATCTTGCATTTTCCCACCCTGGTCAAAATTAATAAAGCAGCTATGCAAGAGTATGGCTTATCTGTATCTAAAGGCAAAAACCTTTTAGTTTTAGAGTGATGGTGGGTTAGAGCAATGTTTCTCACCCTGGGGTGCCGGTGCCATTAGCACAGGATCCAGTTTGCCCTCGATTAACATAATGAGTTTCTGTCAGGAATGGACTCAGCACTGGTGGTGGGACTCACCTGCCGTGTGGGCTGCAGTACCAGGGCTGACCAGCGGGTGCTCTCAGCAGCCAGAAGCTCGCTCCTGTAGTCAGCCAACACCTGGGGCTGATTGCAGGAGGTGTATTTAAGGAATGACCAGGCCTGTGATCAGGGCCTTGGTGTATGTTTCCCATGAGCCCCTGTACCTGGTATCCTGTGTTCCTGTCTCGTTGCTGACCCTGCTTTGATCCTGACCTCTGCTGACCGTCTCCTGTTGAACCCCTGGCTTGCCTGACCATCCTTCTGCCTGATCCTTGGTACCGCGCTGCCCGCTACCTGCTGAACCTGGCTTGTGACCCCGACCATTCTCTGCTTGCTCCTCCTGTACCACGCTGCCCGCACTATACCGACCCGGCATGTCTGACTACGCTTACTTCACCCGACGATCCATCCATCCCGCATGGATCACCTTTAGTAAGTCTGCCTGCCTCTTCCTATCAGACTCCGTTCCTGCACTCCCCTACCAATACTCTTTACCACAGCCGGACGCACTCAGGGGTCGCGACCTGGTTCCAGTCTGCACCAAGTCCATCCCCGCCATCAGGGGCCCTGGTGAATAGCAGGCTGGGAGTTAGACTCCGCGCCCCGAGGAAATCCATGCTGTGGGCTGCTAGAGACACTGCCAGGCGGCACCTGACAGTACCTTACGGCCTGCCTGACCATTCCACCTCTCCAGCCTGACTACGCCTGTGTTCCTGAAGCCTGCTACTTCCCTGTGTCAGTCCACACATTTCGGGTCATACCCGGATCCCTAACAGTTTCCCTGGTGTGGGCAGGCTGGCCTCCATCATTATAATATCCAATGGTGCTCTAGGTCAATGGTACTCAACATCATTTATTGCTATGATGGTGGCAGCCCGCTACTAACACCATGGCTATGATCCATGATGGTATGCAGGCCCTCCCTCAGCATTTAGAAGAGGAGGAAGGTCCATCTCCTCCAGACATGCTTCACCGCCTGCCCTTTGCCACGCTGCTGTGATGGGTGGACTGTGTGATTGGGGAGCCTCCGATGTGCTAAGAGGACTCAGCACATCAGAGGAAAGGATGGGGGGACTCTGACATGATGGGGGGGGTTTCTAAAGTTGACTTCATCAAGGTAGCTATGTGCATGTTACAAGGCTCAGCTTTCACATTACAAGTAACATTCACATTTTTTGCATTTTAGACTGGGGTGCATTGAAAATTTGAAAACCTTCTAAGGGTGCTGCAACTGAAAAAAGAGATTGAGAAACACTGGGTTAGGTCCACCATTGGGTTTCACTAACAATAAGAGAAAATTCACAATTTGTAGTTCATATAAAAAGAAGCGAAGGAAAATCTCTCAATGGGACATAGATGAAAAAAAACTAGCAGAGGTTAATAAAACTTCATTCAAAATGAAACATACACTTTTTGGCTTTAGATATATGTTAAATATTTTCTATGATTGTTTACATCTCTTTTTGAGGTGTCACCTTCTAATTATCCAAAAAGGAAGGTCTGCGTCAGCTGCACTCCTCATATGCTTAAATTGTCAAAAATGCACTGTACACATCATGTTTTAAATTTTTTGATATCAAATAAATGAATATTTGCAAATGTGTGCAAACTAAACCCCTGTCTTTAATTTGAACTGTTAGACAGGACAATTCGGTTGGTTGCTGGCTGGTTGGTAAGCTGAGCTGGGAATGTTTCTCTGTTGTTGTTTGACATACATTGCCGTTCCATGTGCCCCTTGCTGCAAAGGCCAGTTATAGATTGGGACAGTTGACATTTGTTTTCTACGATTTAATAAATGAAGCCAGATATTGAGCAGTGGTCAATAGTTTGTGCAGGCTGGGTGCTCTGCTCCATTCTTCCTCCTGTTGGCTCAAAGGTTAAAATCAAGTGCTAGCCTGAGTGCGAAACGCGTTCTCTCTTGCTTCTCCCCTCCCCCTTCCTGTGTGATGTGTACAGTGTATATGCTTCAATAAAAAGCACATGACGAGTGTGGCTAACCTTTCTTTTTGGATGATTAGTGGCCTGAACCTACAGTATGTGAAATCCACCAGGACCTCTATGTGTCTTATTTATCACATTATAGTTGCCTGGGTATAAAACATACATGAATTGAGCTTTAACTGAGCCTAAATGTGCCATTATCTGTAATGTTTCCCTGCACTATGGCCACCAATAAAAGATTCAGGCAAGCCATATGAAATCCAGACCTAAAGAATGGCCAGCACTGTCACTAACATTCAGGTATCTGATTACATTGAAGCACTGAGTGCAGCTGAGGCCAGGTTTTTGCTTGCTGAATAGTACAGGGAGATGTGATCAAACTCATAATCCATCAGTACAATTACTGGTATTACCTGGCTCCAGGCTGCGTCACTCGGAGGTGGCACAGGAGTAGACACTGACAGTGATGAAACTGTGACATTCAGGTAACTGCTGAGATTTCCATTGATTGCAGCTGATGCCAGGTTTTGACTCATTGACTGGAAATCCGAGTACAACAGATCACCTGCATAACAAAATAAATACTTAACATCGGGTTGTTATACGTGCATACAACTGCAGACATGAGAACAATGTGTAGTGTAGATATCACAAAGTTACTATGAATTATATAAAGTATTACATGTCCACCCACTCTACATCCAGACTTTATTGGGTGCAGTCTGCTTTGCTGACCTCATGATGTTTATTCAGTGGGCCACATTTACTGTGTGTATTGTGCCTTCACACTTACTATTTTATACAGGATTAAAGTATGTCTAAAACCACAAATTTCTTTTTTGCATTTTGGGTAAAAGGGTAACATTTCCTAACAAGTTTCCTTTTTTTCTGCTGTCTCATCGGGGAAATTTTCTCTCCATGCATTCCCCATACATTATTTCTATTATGAATGGGCTGCCAATGCACAAAAATGGATGAAAAGTGAACATGTCCTTTTTTTAAATAAAGCAGCACAATACAACGCTTGATATATGCGTTGTGTTATGCCGTGGTGCATTATGCTCTACTGTACATACATATTTTACACAGAGCAGGTGCATCGTGGTTTGCCACAGGGAGACCACTGCTTCCACACAGAGTACAAAGGTTTTATCTGCAGCATGCTGGCAGGAGTCAAGCTTTTCTACTTAGAATGTTGCTGCTTTCTAATGACAACAAACAGTATGCTATGCACATTTCTTTTTAATGCAGTTGGAATGTGTTTAGCTGATTTATACTGAAAGACCAGTTCCATTGACACCTGTCCACTCCGTGGCATTATTGCACATACAATATGTTAATGTGCCATATGGGGCACAATAATGTACATTGCATCAAGGCAGCAAACTCATTTTGTATAGGCTACAAAAGCAGACAAAAAAGCACATGCAACATTTCTTTTCCAACATGGGGTGTGCGTTACCACGTATCGCAGTGCACTGCAACGTAGGTGTCTTGTTGAGGTGCACCAAAGTGCACAACAGTGTGAATATAGCCTAAAGCTAGATAGACAGCTGATAGACAGACAGACAGACAGACAGATAGATAAACTATTTTAATTCAAATAGTTACAATACTAGGGACATAATCCACCACATCAATGTATCTACAGTGAATAATATTAATAAGTGTCATACTTACCTCCTCTATGCAATTCCCTATGCACAGAGCATCCCCAATCCTCCACCAGCACTCCTGAATCCTCCCTAATGCTGAGTGCCCCCATAGCAAGCTGATTTCTATGGGGTACCTGTGCGTGCTTGCTCCCAAGCCCCTCTCTGTGCATCCATAGACATACAGAGTGTGGCTCGGTCTTGCCTTCACTCTCTCCTCACTGGCTGTGATTGACAGCAGTGGGAGCCAATGGTTCCCACTGCTGTGTCTAAGCCAGTGAAGAGGGAGAAAGCCAGGAGAGCACCTCCTCTCATGCACATCGTTGGATCGAGTTCAGGCTCAGGTACGTATTGGGGGGTCTGGGGGAGCTGCACACAGGTTTATTACCTTCATGAGTAGAACGCATGAAGGTAACAAAAACTTTGAGACTTTAGAACCACTTTAAAGAGCTCCCTATGACCATTCTTTACCTGTGGAGTTGGAAGTTGTGTTCATCTGCTCTCCAGGCGGATCTGAAATTTCCACAGAAACAGAGAGTCCCCCTGTTGCTCTCTTCCTTCGTCTGGATCCCTCTGAAATTATCTTTGTGATACGAATTTTGCTGGCAGGAATCTTCAGGAACAGTGCCAGGTTCCTCACAAGGTTATCCCCGTAAAATTGGTCCACAGTCATTGCAGGCAGATTAAAGGCAAGAACAATGAGGGGAGATGTGTGTATTTCCACTGGGTAGGATCCTCGGACCAGGACATACATCATGTTGTAGTCTCTGTCAAAGAAGTTTTCTCCAAGCACAGAAGAATTCAGCTGTGGCATATATTGACCTTTCAAGCAGAAACCAGAAAATATATTTTGTTAAAATATTGTCTATGGTTTTCCAGTCGTACATTTTTTTTCACTATGTATGAGTTGGAATTCGTTTCGGCTGGTTCACTCGCACAAAGACATTTATTAATGTCCGATAAGCATCTCTGTAATTAGAAATCATTATTAAGAGTGAACAGGACATACATGGTTCATTTAGAGCTGTGTGCTCCATGAACTGATAAGGTACAGTGGCAGCGGGAACCCTCTGCAGTAGGAAACTTTTTGATCAGGGGACATGACCTTCAATCACCTGATGGGGAGGAGTGGGTATCCCATGTTGGTATAGGCAGGGCTCTAGTAATATAGTAGTTCCTTTGTAGGGCAGTGATAATACTTAGGGAATACTCTTGTGTGAAATCACTTCCCCGATATGGAAACATGATTTTCTTATTAGCATAGATTTCTTACTCACTCTGTTAGGTCTATTAAAGTGGTACTCAACTCCACCCCCCTTTTTCCACTTACCTGTAGTGCTGTAGTGCTTTAAAGCACATACTCCCCTGCACAGTGAGGCCAGCATTGTCCCTCTACGATTCGCTGTTCGGGTATCGCAGAGCAGGTCATACGCCACCATCTTAGACAGCCAGCTCCAATGATGCACTAGACCCATCCCACGGCCCACTCCCTTACTGCCCCCATGAAGACTGCACAGAAGTAACACCTTCTGGGTCACCTTAAACAAGTACATAGGTCAGAGTTGTGACATCACATTGCCTTCACTTGTATACTTTCACCAAAGTATAAATAACACTTAGGAGCTTAAGAAGACGTACTCCTAATGGTGTTCAAACATAATGCTCAATCTGATAAAGCCCTTCCATCAACTGCAAAAACACACACAGAAGGGCACAAACACTTAGTGCAGTACCACCATACAGCTTTACTTAATACAAAAAAACAATTGCATACTCACAAACATACTATGTAGCTGAAGTTTCTATGTGATACACCTGTTGATACTTATGTTTGTGAGTATGCAATTGTCTCTTAGTATTAACTAAAGCTGTATGGTGAGAATGCACTTGGTGTTTGTGCCTTCTTGTGCGTGTTTTTGCATTTCCATGTATACCTGTTCCAGGAAGGTACACAAGGTGATATCGTTTTCCACTCCGGGATGGCACATTAGCAGTGGCTCACTGAACCTAAACCGGATAAAACCGGAGAACAGAACAGACTTCCGCACTTTCACTGGAGGACACAGCTTCCGGGATCACCGTCGGGCACAGAATCGGAAGTGAAGTTGGAAACCACCATGCCTACTTTGTGTTAATTTTCTACTATAGACTATATTTATGATTATGGACTATATGGACTTATTTAGCCTATCTTCATTTATGTTATTCTTAATTTTTTGCTTTATGTTTCATCCTTTATAGAAGGAATTGTTTATATGATCAGGGATTGTGCCATATATCTTGTGTTTTATACCTGTTCCAGGATAATGACTAAAAGTATTGAAACCAGAGCATCACCATGACAGCTGGATTGCTGGCATTTTCACAAGGTGGTAAACAATGGAATCCTCCCTCCATACTTGCTTCATGACAGATTCTCCCAATGCCACCTTAATACTACCTGCATTGTGAGAGCATTAGTGTCAGGAAAGGACTCATCGCTGGTGGTGCTGGGGCTCACCTGCTGTGTGGGCTGCAGTACCGGTGCTTGCCAGCGGGTGCTTTTAGCAGCCAGGATCTTACCCCTGCAATCAAGCCATCACCTGAGGCTGATTGCAGGAGGTGTATTTAAGCAGTACCAGGCCTGCAATCAGTGCCTTGGTGTTTTCCCATGTGCCCTGTTGTCCTAATCCTGTATCCTGTCTTCTGCCTGCTTGACTCTGACTCTGCTAGAACTCCGCCTGCACCAACCCCGGCTATTCCTGACCATTCTCCTGCCTGCTCCTGTTGTACCTTATCTGCCCGATTATTCCTGACCCGGCCTGCCTGACCACTCCACCTCTCCAGCCCTGACTACACTTGTACATATTAATATTAGTTTAAGGTTTGGTTTTTGTTTGCACTGCGTTTGTATATTTGCGCAGCTCTTAATAAATTTTATTATTATTTCATCATTTCTGAAGCCTGCTGTTCCCTGTGTCAGTCCACACATCTCTGGTCATACCTGGATCTCTGACAATTAGTGATCAACCATACTTATTTACCTTGGTAGGTTGGAGCTTTGAGAGTGAAATCAGAAGATCCCTTCCATTCTATATTAGTTGGGTTTACATAGACATTGTTCACATAAACATCCAGACGCTGGGGATTTGAAAAGTAGATTCCAACGCGAACAGACTAAAAGAAAACAGACATTGGTATGAAAATTTGACGTATCCAATAGGACAGTGTCAAGGTGTAAATATAAAAGATGAAGATCCTTAAATAAACTCCCTTGTCATAAAAGGTTGCCAAAGTTATAAGGTCTAGTCTAATTTTAGTTTTTCCTCAATTCAAAATTCTTTCCAAGGGTCTTCTGGCTAATTCAGTGCCATCATGGGTCCTTCCTCTGCTGAACTGAATAGTATTCATGTAATGCTGTGTGAATGCTATGCAATACTGTAATACTCTAAGTCTAGGTGGCATACTGCCACAATCCAAGTGAGACAAATTCATAACAGTCTGAGCTCAGATGAAGGGGTTTAGAGGTCTCCGGTCATCATTCAACCCTTTGGATTGAGGACATCTACTGATTTTTAGGGATGAGAAAGTATTACTGAAGGGGACAGTGCTGAATTGAAGGTGAGTATTGCAGCAAATGCTTCTTTTTATTTTATCTTTTAATTGGCTATTTTCTGTTTGGGGGGGGGAAGTTCTGCATTAAAGTTAGGTTATTAGTCTTGCTGGGATAGCTGAATAAAAAGTAATAAAAATATCTAAAACTACCTACCTTTCTCCATGTTCTCCTCAATGTTGTGCACATAATTAAAAAAAAACAAAACAAGGATTTTGTTCACATGATCTCTGATGAATATTGATTGTACCCTTCAACAGACACCACTTCATATGCCTGTGATTTTGTTTCTGTGAGTAGCACCGGAAGGAGCCTGGAGCAGCATTTTCTCCAGTAAAGGTGACTTTAGGAGCTAGCAGCTTGTCACCAATTATTTGTTCAGCTGTCTATATGGCTGCTGTTTTACCACCAATGTTTTCCCACTGCTCACCAATGAATTACATTTAGCAAGCCTTCCCAGAGACCAGAAATTTTTTTTCAAGGGTTCCTCTGGAGTAAAAAGGTTGAGAATGGCCTGTCTTCATTGTGGCTTCAAAAACTGTGGTTCATATTTCATTATTAGAATATGGCACATCTTCTATGTCTGTAGAAATACTCTCTAATCAGTATGGGAAGGCGTAGAGCCATCAGTACAGCTACAGCATCTGCTAAAAACATATATTGAGATCTTCTATAGACATGGCATGAGTACAGATCCTTCATTATAATGAGCACAGTTTGGACACATTTACTGGGTCCAGCTGACACTTCAAGATTCTGTGTAAGCACAGGGGCAAAAAAAAGTCTTATGTATCCTGTTTAGCAAGGTCAGCCTTAACAGTCAATATGGGAGACATCATGCACATTTGGTATATAACCCTCTTGCTGGTGAACTTACTTTGGAGTCGTCTGTGTTGAGTAGCTTAAGACGCATTTTCTGTGGGCTGATGCTAGAGAAATATATATCAAATGACTTGTTTGTTGCCACTATGGAGTGAAACAATGAAACTCTTCTTTGACAGGTATATCCATTGCACCAGCCGTGGTCTTGGGGCCCTGTAAGAAGACCAAAGCATTTATCTGTATAGATAACCATCACAATACACAAACATGGGGCAGGAGATGTCATGAGCACAGTAAATTTTATATTTTCAAAAGGTTGTAAAGGTATTAAGGTAAAAAAAAAAAACTTTTCAAATGTTGCTCCCTCCAGCCCCCCCCTTAAACACATAAGTGAGACCGTTCTTAAACCAGCATTGTGCCAGTCTGTAGCAGCTTTTCTCCATTGCCTATCTTCTTGCAGGAGACTCTGCAACTCATCTGTCCCCTAGCAAGTGGGTGCGGACAAGTAGAGGAAAGGACAGTGCCAGTGGGGGACCTCGAAAGAGGAGGTTTGGGGTTGCTCTGTGCAAAAATTGCATATAGCAGGTAAATATCACATGACATGACATTTTTTTTGTAAATGAAGCTTTACAATCACTTTAAATAGATTCCAATGTTCATATTTAAACTAGTATTTTCAATGGCAGTTTTTATTCTGATTGGTGGCTATGGGGAAACAATCACTGCTCTTGGTACTGACACTTTAATGCATGAGGCCTGCAGAGAAAGTGTTGCATGTCACCATAAGGGTATAAATCTAATTGAGGCATCAACAGGCTGTACCATGGGTTTCCAAATCTCATGAAAATATGTACCAATACAATATAGGAGTCTATATCTGAAGGGTTTGGGATCCTCAGCTTTCCCAGGATCCTATGAGAACACCCAGTGTCATCACCAACACCAGAAGCTAGGATGTAATGTATTTTCTGCCTTTTTTACGGTGTTAGCTAATAAGCAGACCATTTTCTTTCATGGAGCTCCCGGGAGCACCATCTGCCAGGGGAGTGGAGGATTTGTAAGTAAAAGTACTTTTCCCGGTCCCCTAGAACTAAAAGAGAATTTAGTACTAGCTCTGTGGGGGTAGCTTCATTGCAAGGTGGCAGTTTGACTTTTTCCAGAGTTGGGCTTTACGTAAAGCCCAAAGACTGCATTGGATATAACAGTATAATGCTTAACCACATGAATGATTTCATTGTTTGCTCCTTTGTGTTTTTCAGACTAAAGCTGGCCACACATGGATCTAAATTCAGCCATTTCAACACTGACAAGCCAAATTTCAATCCATGTGTTGCCACTATGGTTGAACAGAAGTTGATCTACCAATCTATAGACTGCAGCGCTGATCTCTGTATTCTGACAGCGGGGGAGTCTCCTCTCTGTCAGAGTACAATGACGCAGCAGGGAGGATTCCCACATCCACATCAAGTATATGCATGGGGGAATCAGGTAAGATTTTTGTTCAACCCGCTAGTTGAACGAAAAAACTGACCTTCATATGGCTAGCGTAAGAGTTGATGGTAAGATACTGTATATGAGTATTTAGTAGACTACAATTATAACTGAGAGCTGTATGAAACAGAAGTGACATGAAAGAGATGTTACCTGCAACAGCCAATCAAAAATGTACATTTCTTTTTTTAATCTGTATAACAGCTGAAGTATGATATCCATACCATTAATGAGATCTAAATAGCCATCTCCCAACACAGCTACTGGGGAAAGACGCCGTGTCTCTGTATCTGCATCCAGGCTCTCAATGACAAGCATCTCATAATTAAGTCTGAAACATTCATAGGCCTCCCAGGATGACATGTACACACAAGTGCTATCTCTGATGATTCCTTAACAAAAGACAAGCAGATGGAAGCATTATTATAACACATCAAAATCAATGAAAGAGAAATATCATTTTATTTTGAACTTACAATGACTATCTATACGAATCATTATGAATAAAGTGACACAGGAGTTCAGGTGAGAGCAATAAAAAGGGTCCACTGGCACCTTCACCACTTTGCTGTAACCAGGAGTCCTGATTCCTGATTTTACCTACAACACAACCCGCAGCTGAATTATGGTGTTTTGGTCCAATTAAAGCAGTTCTCCAGCCCCCCCCATTAACAAAAATGAAAAGTCAGCAGCTAGAAATACTGTAGCTGCTGGCTTTTAATATAAGGACACTTACTGTACCTGTCCAGGGATCCAGTGCTGTCCTCACCCAAGGCGATTCTTTAGAAGGCTTTGGGTCTAGGAGCCGGCATCTTAACTAAGGGAAACCGGCAATGAAGCATTGCGGCTTCACTGCCAGTTTCCCACTGCACATGCACGAGCTTTGCACTTTATGAATGTTCCTGCAGGAACAAATCACAGGTCCCAGAAGATTGTGGGGGAAAGAGGGGGACCAAATTTCTGCTGGGATCATTGAGATGAGTTGACGGGAAGTGGCAGTGGGTACCTGTCAAAGCCAAGTACCCCTCCTGAAAAAGTTCCAAATCTCAAAGAAGAGGGGAGAAGATGCAAATAAGCAGAATTTCCCCTTTTGGGTGAAGTTCCGCTTTAAGCAAAAGTAACCTGTCATTATTCAGACTAATGGATTGGTATATGGAAATGTTTACCTTCATAGGGAGCTACCTGTGATACAGGTATTCGGCTTCCATTGAGACTGGTCAGCATCACTGTCGGAATTCGGTAATCTCCAAGTCCATATCTCCTGTCTCCATTCCACTCCCATTCTGACTGTGGTACCACAGCACCTATTTGCCCCAAGAAGGAACCATCAAGATCTTTCAAGAGGGTCTTCCTCTTTGCATCACATGTCATGTCCACACAGTCTGATGGGTTCGCTTTGCTGTATTTGTATAAACAAAAAGTTCAAATGTCATATATGAAGTCTAAGACCCCATTCACACTTGAGTGTTTTTCAGCTCGAAGCTCGACGCTCAAAAACACTCAACAAGTAAAACACCATTATTTCCACACTGAGCACACTTGAGCATTCTGTCACCTGTAGTAAAATGCCTGTCGCAAAAAGAGGAATTGCGCTTCTTTTCATGCAAATCTGATCATTTTGTCCCCATAGACTTGAGTGGAATATGCCTAAACGTTTTTACAAGTGTTTTTTCAAGTGTTTTTTCAGGCGTTTGCAGCTCAGACAGCAGCTATTTCTATTTCTCTTGGCCACAGCAAATTCGCCTAAATGAAAAACTCCTGAAAAAACTCCTATAATATTTGCAAATCTGCTCAAAAAAACATTCAAAGATGCATGAAAAAAAAAATCTTGAAAAAACACCTACAATCCACTCAGCACAGTGTGAATGGCGCCTCAATTGTGTCGTGTTGTACAGTACAGAGCATGTGATGTCTTGAAAGGAGTTGCAATAGAAATGTACCCTATCTTCTCCTCTTCCTAATTGTGACATTGTCACTCTGACCTTTAAGACGGCAAGGCAAAGACCAGTGCTTCCCCTTCATTATGTTGCATCAGTGAATAAATTGAAAAATGATTGATTCAATAAAGTGAATTACTAAATTTTTACTATAAGACATTAGAAAACAAAATGGAGGCATTTCATCAATCAGTGATGTTTTGGTTATATGTGGAACATGGTAGGCTTAGCCAGCCCCTACTTTTCCCTACAGTGAGATCTAACATACTTCTCGACTTTGACAGTTAAATGATCCACAGGGGCGGGCTGACAACTCATTGGGCCCCTGGGCAATAGGGGATCATGGGGCCCCTGTGTCCTTGCCCAAACTCAAAAAAGCCTATGAAAAAGGTACCAAGAGCATCTCATGGGGCCCCCTATTGACCTCGGGCCCTCGGGCAGTGCCCGAGTTTCCCAATGGTCAGTCCACCCCTGGATCAAGAATAATAATCAATTAGAAAAGAAAAAAATGTTACTTCCTCTGCACTTGTCAGCCTAGCCTATAATAAAAACAAAACTGTGCAGGGTATTTATTAAAACACTTAAAAACATAAAAGTCATACAGTACATACATACATATATATATATATATATATATATATATATATATATATTAGTAGTGCATTGCCCTGCCAGGGTCTAAAAGAGTTTTTGTCCCAGGATTTTCTTCTAGATAGGTTGAAGAGCTCCTGGGAACTTTTGTCATGCAGAGGAAACTGGCTTTTCAGTTTCCTTATTGTTATAGTAAAGTCTGTTTTGGGACCACCTGGAGCTTGGAGATTTCATAGTGATCAGGTTTTGTGGAACCACTAGCACACATATGGGTTGGGTTTGTGCTGGGATTCTAGGAGTGACCTGATCATGGTTCTGGGCTCCACTCTGGCAGACAGGAGGTCTTCACCCAGGAGTCAGGAGGGCTCTACCTAGGAGAGAGGTGGGAGCCAGAGCAGCAAGGGGTTGCAAGCCATAAGGTCAAAGTTTTTGTTTGTGAGAAAACTGTCTGTAGGAGACAGACAAAGACATAATGTTTAAGGCCAGAGAAGCAATGCAAGAGTACGCCAGGAGGCTGCATGTTTGTTCAAGAGAGAAAATTGCTTAAAACCCCCTGCGAGGGAACGTTGATTTTGAATTATGGAACCATTTTGAATCTTTCTTTTAATAAAATTTGACAAGAAAAGCCTTTAAAAAAGAAGAAAAGTGAGTGGCTCAGTTCTTAAAAGCTCTACCGTTTGATGCTAGTTGTCACAATATAAATACAGTATCCACTGTATATATACAATTAAATATTATTTAGGTAGGCAAATAGGTCAAAGAGGTATAAGGTATTTCCAAGTTATGTATACATGCTGACACAGGTGCTCTGGCACCTAGACGTCAATGACAGAAGGGTTAAAGTTTAAACCAGGTGTTTTATCTTCCCAACAACTATCAAACACTGGTGGACTGACCCTTTAAGAGAATTGTGAAGCGGAATCATTATTATTGTTGGATGAACTTACTTCACGTCTGGCCTGTGGATGAAGACTTTCTGGTCCTCTGTAGTGTCCACTAATGTCAGTCTGGAGACCTCTATGGGGTGCTGTAAGTCTTCACTTTCAGGATCGGTCATGAACATCACATTGGCTTCTCCAGAGCACACATTTTTGTAACCCACAAATATTGTATCTGAAAATGAAAAAACGCTCTTGATAAATGTTTGACAGTAAAAGACATAAAACACTCAAAGACATATATAAATATGTGACATAAAATAATCAAAAGAACACTAAAATGGGCTCCAGGAAAATAACAAAATCAATTCAATTAAATTATGCATTCATTAAAGAGACCCTGTGATGAGGAAAAACTGCTGCAGGTATATACAGTGCATCCAGAAAGTATACACAGCGCTTAACTTTTGCAGCATATTGTAATTTTACAGTCTTATTCCAAAATGGATTGAATTAATTTTTTTCCTCAACATTCTAAAAACAATACCCCATAATGACAACGTGAGATAATTTTTTAAAAATCTTTTCAATTTATTAAAAATAAAAAACAAAAAAAATCCACATGTACATAAGTATTCACAGCCCTTGCCATGCCACTCAAAATTGAGCTCTACTGCATCCTGTTCCCACTGATCATCCTTGAGATGTTTCCACAACTTGATTGGAGTCCACCTGTATGAAATTCAGTTGATTAGACATGATTAGGAAAGGCATAACCCTGTCTATATAAGGTCCCACAGTTAACAGTGCATGTCAGAGCACAAACCAAGCCATGAAGTCCAAGGAATTGTCCGTAGACCTCTGAGACAGGATTGTATCAAGGCACAGATCTTTATGCAGCATTGAAGGTCCCAATGAGCACAGTGGCCTCCATCATCCATAAATGGAAGAAGTTTGGAACTACCAGGAATCTTCCTAGAGCGGGATGCCTGGCCAAAATGAACGATTGAGGGAGAAGGGCCTTAGGCAAGGAGGTAACCAAGCACCCGATGGTCACTCTGAAAGGGCTCCAGCATTTTTCTGTGGAGAGAGGAGAACCTTCCAGAAGAACAACCATCTCTGCAGCACTCCACCAATCATTCCTATATACTAGAATCTATCCATTAAAGTCTATCCATTAAATACATGTACCTCTACTATGGGGGCTCTTAAAATTGGAGAGTTAGGAACTACAGAATACTGGGGTGCCGTGATGAGGCTCTGTAGCTTACGAATGTATTTGCAAATGTGTGCCAACTAAACCCCTGTTTTTAATGCATACTGTTAGACAGGTTAATTCGGTTTGTTTGCAAGCTGGCTGTCAAACTGAGCTGGGAATTTTTCCTTTTTGTTGTGTGACATGCGTCACCCTTCCATGTGCTCCTTGCTGTGAAGGCCAGTTATAGACTGGGGCAGTGGCCATTTTTGTACTGTATGGTAGAGTGGCCAGACAGAATCCACTCCTCAGTAAAAGGCAAATGGCAGCCTGGAGTTTGCCAAAAGGCACCTGAGGGACTCTCAGACCATGAGAAACAAAACTCTCTGGTCTGATGAAACAAAGATTGAACTCTTTGGCCAGAATGACAAGCATCATGTCTGGAGGAAGCCAGGCACTGCTCACCACCTGGCTAATACCATCCCTACAGTGAAGCATGGTGGTGGCACCATCAGGCTGTGGGGAAGTTTTTCAGCGGCAGGAACTGGGAGACTAGTCAGGATCAAAGGAAAGATGAATGCAGCAATGTACGGAGACATCCTTGATGAAAACTTGTTCCAGAGCGCTCTGGATCTTAGACTGGGGTGACGGTTCATCTTTTAACAAGACAATGACCCTAAGCAAACATCTCACATAACAAAGGAGTGCCTACTGGCCAACTCAGCCAGAGCCCAGACTTGAACCAGATTGAATATCTCTTGAGAGATCTGAAAATGGCTGTGCATCCAACCTGATAGAGCTTGAGAGGTACTGCAGAGAAGAATGGGAGAAATTGCCCAAAAATAGGTGTGCCAAGCTTATAGCATCATACTCAAAACAATTTGAGGCTGTAATTGGTGCTAAAGGTTCTTCAACAAAGTATTGAGCAAAGGCTGTGAATACTTATGTACTTGAGGTTTTTTTTGTTTTTTATTTTTAATAAATTGCAAAGATTTCAAAATTAACGTCTTTCATGTTGTCATTATGGGGTATTGTTTTTAGAATGTTGAGGAAAAAAATGAATTTAATTCATTTTGGAATAATGTGTGACCCTGCCCCCATGTGACATCATCGACCAGGACATGCTGGGTCAATGATGTCACTCAAGGACAAGGGCTTCTTCCCCACAACCCTGGGCTATGGTATGGGGATCTGCAGGCAGGGGGATTATCGTAATCTGGAAGCCCCCCTTTAGCAAGGGGGCCCCCAGATCTCAGCCCCCGCCATGTGAATGAGTATGGGGTACATGGTATCGCTACCCATTCAAAAAAATCTGTACTGTGAAAAAACCTGTGTGACCCCGCCCCCATGTGACATCATTAACCGGGACATGCTGGGTTAATGATGTCACTCAGGGGTGGGCTCACATGCATAATGGTCCCGCCCTTTACATATTTAAGAATTGTCAAGCCAGCATCGGGAACAGAGCCTTCTATCTTTCTTTATTCGGGTAGCGGCGGCAGCGGGCATTGTGATTGGTGTTGGATCTACTTCGGAGGACATTCTTTCCTTTTCCTTCTTTTAATAAAGGACTTATCAAAGACTGTCTCCTGTCTTTTTTCACACTACAGGTTTTTTTTGTGAATGGGTAGCTGTACCATGTACCCCATACTCATTCACATGGCGGTAGCTAAAGAGGGGCTTCCAGATTTCGATAAACCCCCCACCCGCAGACCCCCCATAACCATCGGCCATGGGGACAAGGTGCTTTGGGGGGGCCCCGCCACAGAGCACCCCCCCATGTGGCCTCGTATGGTTCAGGAGTGGGTTGGGGGCGCTCACTCGTCCCCCCTTTCCTGACCTGCCGGGCTGCATGCTCGGATAAGGGTCTGATATGGATTGTGGGGGAGACCCCACGCCATTTTTTTGGGGGTGCATGGGGGTTCCCCTCAAAATCTATACCTGACCCCAAGAGCTTGGTATGGATGGAAGGGGGGAGGGCACGCTGTTTTTTAATTATTTTTTAATTGCCTTCAGTTCTTTTTTTACATTGAGCTATCAGCTGGGAACCTTGCTGACAGCTGAAACATTAACGCATGGTTTTCACTATTAAAATACCGCATGAGTTAATAAAATAACTCATGCAGTGTTTTAGTAGAGTTTTTTAGTGAATTACATTTTTTTTTTAAAATGATACGCAGTATCCTTCCGCATACTCGGATGCAGTAAGATACCACATGACCAGGATGTTCAGCTTTTCAAGTGTTTTTGAGGCAAACCAGTGTGAAAGCAACCTTACCAATGTAAAAATGGAGTAAACAGATGATCATTCGCTTACATCCGTTAGTCCACAGAAATACATGGGTGTCTGTTTTTCATCTGTAAATGGACGGATGAAAAACGGACATATGGAACACCCGTGTGAAAGGACCCTAAGGTAATACTCAATCACATACAAGGAAAATAAAATACTTCAGTTTGCTGGATGTCAGCACAGCTTTATCTCAGTTACTAAGGTCTGGAGCAAATTCCCTTGCAAAGTAAACAGCCTATTTCCCTTTAGTAAATTAGCCCTTCTGTAACTGAGATTTTGATTTATGCCTTCAGCTCCAATTAAATTATAAAAAACATGCATAAGAACATAAGAGCAGCTATGAATGTATAAGGTCCTATGAATGATTACCTTCCACAGTCATTAGTCCACCGATTGCATTGTAGCTCATTACTCCTGCCATTGGATGCTGCGGTGCCGCGTTATGACCAGAGACAAAGCTTGGCCAGCAGATGCCACTTCTGCCACCTGGTGGAGAAAATACAATGTATATCATATCTTGTGAAAAACAAAAACTAACCACTTCAATGCCGGGCACTTTTACCCCCTTCCTGCCCAGGCCAATTTTCAGGTTTCAGCGCTCTCACACTTTGAATGACAATTGCGCGGTCATACAACACTGTACCCAAACTAAATTTTTATCATTTTGTTCACACAACTAGAGCTTTCTTTTGGCAGTATTTAATAACCACTGGGGTTTTTATTTTTTGCTAAATTAACAAAAAAAAGACCTAAAATTTTGAAAAAAGTTTTTCTTTGTTTCTGTTATAAAAAATTTGCAAATAAATAATTGTTCTTCATAAATTTAGGCCAAGATGTATTCTGCTACATTTCTTTGGTGAAAATCAGTATTTTATAACCCAAATCAGTATTTATTATTTAGTCTGTAGGAAAGTTATAGAGTTCACAAACTATGGGATATAGCTGAAAATTGATCAATCCTGAAGTACTGACAGCCAATCTAATTTCTTGAGGTCCAAGAATGTCAGAACAGTACAGATATCCCCCAAATGACCCCTTTTTGCAAAGTAGAAAATACAACGTATTTCACAAGAGGCATGGCGAGTTTTTTGAAGTTGTAATTTTTTGGAAAATTAAGAACTTTAAAAAATTATTTTCACAAGTATTTTTTTACACACTGTCACCAGCACAGCACAGCGTCATCATATATATATATATAGGTGAGCACAGAGAAACACACATGTGAAAGAACAGCAAGGAGGAGTACCTCTTTGCAGAGTCCTTATTAGGAATTCAAGCATCCACCTAAGAGGAGGAACAATTTTGCTCTGCACCCTTGAGGAAAGGAAAGGCCAATCCACAGTGACCAGACCTGTTTCTTCTTGACCGAGGATCCATGAGCTTTTGATATATACTGCTTATATATATCCGCCTTCTGGTGAGTGTGCATTTCTGCTACTTCCTCACGGATCACCATTGTGGATTTCCATTTGTCACCTGGCACGTTGATATGAACTGGACTTACAGTGGACAATTTTCAGATTTATTACTTAGCGCTGCACTTTTATTTATATTATTCTGTATAAGTATTTATTGGTTACTTAGAGTGTTTAGCTGCTTTCTAGGATCAGCACTCACGTTTTTCATTTTCTATTTAACTGAATGAAATTGATTAATTCTGTTTTTGTTGTTGTGAATAGCTGTGATTGGCGGCAGCTAATCACATGACACAGATGGGTTGTGATTGGCCCAGCCTGTGCATGTGATCACTGTGACCATTCACAGCTAGACACACATGTATACAATGGATGGCATAAAAGTAAGCCATCCATTGTTTACAACTGTCATGTGACCTGCTGTGATTGGTCACAGCAGGTCACATGGTACTGGCAACAGGGCCAGTACACAGATCTGTCATTGACCGTGTCCAAGGTATACAGCCGGTGACAGCAAGGCGGGAAGTGACTAAAAAAACAAACATGTTATACCTGCTCTGTGCGATGGTTTTGCACAGAGCAGCCCCAATCCTCTTCTTTTTGTATCCCCTGCCGATGGTCCTGGCACCACCCCCCGGCAGAGCGCCCCCTATAGCAAGGCATATCCATATACAGAAAGAGAAGAGATTATGTAAATAAAAAAGTGTGAGTTTAGTATCACTTTAATAGATTACACATTAATGCACAGCATACAGAATACACAATAGGCCCTTAAATGTTTTATGTTTCTAATTGATTAAACCTAAAATAAATAAGAATCGATGCCATATTACATAGTAATGACCTGGCTTGTTTATGAATATTCAACTTATTATATGTTAAGCAGGTATTTGATGTGACCTATGCAAAACCTTTATTTTGCAATATGTGTCCATCAATGAGCAAATACCACTTAGGTTCATTTAAGTCTCATATATGTGCAGGGCCTTGCTCACCACCATATATGTAAAAAACAAGACAACAGGCAACAGCCTGCTATGACTAAGCATTTAAGTGATACTAAACCTAAAAACATTTTTTAACCTAATGCATTGCTTGCATTAAGGTTAAAAACGTTTTTAATTTCCTTGTGCTCCCCCTTCCCTGTGTGACAGAGAAAAGAGGGGAGAAGAGATCAG